>NC_083779.1:6769147-6934147 GCF_015708825.2 Lethenteron reissneri
ACGACGTCTACAAAAAAAACCACCACCACGATACACACTTTACGATTATACTCCTCGACTGCTGACCCACTGGCGCGCGCCGAGGCGCCCGACACCTCGACCGCTGGCAAAAATGTAGCCTCTCGCCGAAACGCGTTAAATCTGCCAGCGCGTTCCTGACAGCGCATGCCAGCGGTGCCCCACTTGGGCTGGCGCCTGCTTCGCCTTCCATGGCCACACTTGAAAGATTTTATCCTTTGCTCCCCCGTATGTACTGTATATGTATGTACGTCGAATTTCTTCGCACCCATCGCGCCGCACGGCGTCATTTCAGCGGCGTTGGCTCAACACAAGCAACACTTGACCGGTTTGATTGTGCGGATTTAGTTTTTGTCATGGTAAAAAAAAAAATCTTGAGAACCCGGACAAAACTATGTTTGTTGAAATTCTTTCGCACCCGTACGTAGTCAACCGTGCTAACAAATTGAACACAAAGCAGTTCTAAAGAAATTAGATTGTCAATCTATATTTAAAAGTGCATAGCTCCAGTGGCTTCCTAATGTGGGAAGGGAAGAGATTTCCAGGAGGCCGCAGAAGCGCGCATGAAAGCAGCGCGATGCGACGACCAGCGTCTCTGTTCGATGGTGAGCCAAAAGCCGCTGCGTGGCTGACCGGCTACGTACGGTGCGAAAGAAGTTGAACATCCATAGTTTGCGCGATGAATTATGCGACGAGATCAGTAAGTTCTTTAGGTGAAATTCTACTGCTTGAGCTCAGCCGTAAACTTGAAATTGTTTAAAGGGGGAGGGGGTGACATAGAACCAAAACTCAGGGGTGTATTCCACAGTCAATGTTAAACACTAGAGGAATGTAAACAGTTTATAATTAAATTTTATTTAAAGCTTTCGTGACTGCAGGGATTCACATTCTTGGTTCTTTTTTATTGTTTTATATTTATTATTTTATTGTTTCCCTTCTACGTGACTTTACCGAAAGAACCAAGATATAGTTTATACTTGGTTATTTTGGCTCGGCTTGTGCAGTTGTAATGTCAATGAGAGCGATAATCCCTCCACCATCTAACCTATGTGTGTCTGTATGTGAACTTATTTCGAACCGTATGTGGCCAACCTCTGCGAATTGGTCTTGCGGGGAAGGACAACAAACTAGACACAAAAAGCCAACAAAGAAAACATCAAGTTGGCAGATGGGTCATGTGCCAATTGATTTGTATTCTTACAGCAAACCGGCATTTTACAAAAGTGAGCAAATTCGAAATTTTGTAACTGCGTGTGGTTTTCTGATGTCTTCAAGGCCACCTACTTGAGGGACGCGGATTAGGAAGCGCATTCACTCGAGATGTGAGCTCTGGCTACCCTACCTGACCATGCTGGGTGTACTCTTCAGCGAAACGTGGTACTATAACTGCCCAATTCCCCTTCGCTTTCCAAAAGCGAAAAAAAAAGCAAGTTGGTAAATGTGTCCGCGTTGACAACCTGGCCGTATCGGCTGGCCACAGCTTAAATTGACATCGTACCGACACCGTCTGACCCAAACAAAAACACTAAAGAATTTGACGAATCCATTTCTTCTCCATTGTCTGTGCAAAAGGACATCTGCCCGACAATGTCGATACTGTACGCGTAGATTATCTTTCTTTTCGCCAAAAAAAAATTGGCAGTTAGACCCACACATGATAGCAATCTGAAGTTTCGCCATGCATAAGAAGTCTGTTTCGGAATGGGGCATTTGACGCCAGGGGTTTTCCTGGCAATATTCATCGATCCCTTTGTCTACACAAATGTCCAAGTGTACAGAAAGACAACCCATAATCAACGTTTTTGGGTTTAGATCGCGTTTATTTATGAATGTGTCGTAACCCTCCACCACCCGACACGGCCAATCAGTAAAAAAGTGTCACGTTGACAAAGACAAATAGTTCACTGCTTTAGCCCACCGGTGTGTTGAAGCCACAACATTTACAATTTGAGTACGACGTTTCGCTGGTAATTGCAACCAGCATCATCGGGCAATTCGCCAGAATGGTGAGGTTCTCCTGTGTCTCCCGTTCTTATATAGAGCAGCAGCAGGGTGACGTCATCATTAACTCATCAGGTGCCAAGATTCAAGGGGGGAGTTATTGTAATTATATACGACACATTTATAAATAAACGCGATCTAAACCCAAAAACGTTGATTATGAATAACATTGGTCGCGAAAGCCTACGTGTTAAACTGAGAAAGACAACCGCCTGATACGCCGATACTCTACGCCTAGATTTGTTTTCTTTTCGCCTAAAAATATATTTTGCCAGTTTGACCGACACACGATACTGAGCCCAAGTTTCCCCCCATGCATAAGAAGTCGGTTTCATAACGAGGCATTTGTCACCAGAGGTTTTTTCCTGGCAATGATCATGATCCAGATGCTTTCCAAAAAAGCACCGCTGTCTCTTCCAAGTTGGAAGCAACAGCGGCTGCGGGTGGTGGCAGCAGTGGTTTGGGCCCATGCCCTCGCTGTCTGGCCAAAAAATTCAGCTTGCGAAATGTGGGAATGTGTCTGGTGGTGCCGAGATGACAATTCCACTTTTTACGCTCGCACAATACCAGCTGCGCCTTGCACGGCCTCGGGGAGATCCAGCATCTTCTTGGTTCTTTCGGTGAAGTCACGTAGAAGGGAAGTATAAAATAATAAAATAAAACATATAAAAATTCTGCTTGCAAAATGTTATTATGTTTTTTTTATTATTTTATTACTTCCCTTCTACGTGACTTTACCGAAAGAACCAAGAAGAAGAATCCCTGCAGTCACGAAAGCTTTAAATCTAAAGATCCCAGCATGTTTTCCCGCTGCAGAGAAGCCGTGCCGTGACGTGCCAATGGTGTTGCGGGCAATGAACATGTTGAGACCGGTTCACGTGCAACTGTGAGCCATGGTCGGGAATGGAACCCAGATTTCTGGATTCGTAGTGCAGTGCTACTACCTATTAGAGCCCTTCGGGTGTATGTTAGTTTGTATGTTTTTGAACTCGTACCAGTGGCGGCTCCTGCAAAATCTCTCAGGGGGGGCAAATGTCTGGATGATTGATAGGGATAAGGTCCACCCATGCAATGGATAAATTAACAGCTTAAGCATGTAAAGGCAACTTCACTACTTTAATATTAATGAAAAATAAAGTGACTCTTACAATACATCTCCTTGTTTGTTTCTATACTCATATTATTACAATCCACTCAGTTTCTTCTATTAAAGATTCCACTAGGTGGCGACAAATAATATTGTTGACTGAAACGTGCTTACGTATGATGACGTAAGCACGTATGATGACGTAAGCACGTTAGTGCGAGCCCTCCCGGAAGCCGTAGAGAATGCATTGCAGCGCCCGCCGTTCGAAAAAAACATCTTTGAATGTAAGTCTATGGAACACTCGGGGCGATTCTCAGCCGGAGTGAAATCGCCCAAAAAGAGGCGGTACTCCACAGAACGTGACATGACGCTGATTGGACTATATCCAGAGGCACAGTAACGGCTGAGATTGGTGGTGCGTCGCCCAATCGCC
Organism: Lethenteron reissneri; assembly: GCF_015708825.2. NCBI lineage: Eukaryota > Metazoa > Chordata > Hyperoartia > Petromyzontiformes > Petromyzontidae > Lethenteron > Lethenteron reissneri. Next base: position 6,772,687 of record NC_083779.1, read on the forward strand.
CTAATGAAGAAACCGCCCCTGACTCACACCATACATAGCCAAGCGTGCTAATCGGATGTGCGTGGGAAGGACAACACACTAAACACAAGCAGTGTAGAAATGAGTTTCAATCTGGAATGAGGTGACATCTGGTCCACATATTTGGGGCAGCACTTTCCCACTTGCCCTGTCGTTGAGAGAAATGTTTGCTGCATGATCCCACCTGATGTTCATATCGAGAGCTGGAATCTAGCCGTATTAAGTGCAAAGATTAATTTTATGCAATGGCTTTTTTTGTACAGTCATCGGGTGGACCAGGCTAAGATTCTCAGCTCACAAAAATGTAAACCCGGTTTAATTACACAAAGTTTGAAACCTGGAATCAAACCTAGCGTCTCAGCAGTGCCAGCTCAGCCCTCTAGCCTGAGCCACCCATCTTCTCGGACTTGGTCTATGAGCCAGATTGATTCATCTCATCCATAGTGTGTTGAACCACTACACTACAGGTCCAAACACTTTATCTTTCTGCCTTTTTCCCAAACACATTACTTAACTTAAAAATGTCCTCCCATCATCCCAAGTTCTGACAACCTTGCTCAGCTAAAGATATGTATTCACTCTTTCTCTATGTATGTTGAGCTTCTTTACATCGTTCTCATTCAATATTTAAAAAGCGCATAGCTGCAGTGGCTTTCTAATATCACAAAGGAAGAGCGTTCCAGACAGCCGCAGAAGCGCATCTGAAAGAGCGCGATGCAGTGAACGTCTTTGTTCGATGGATAGCCATCGATGGTTAGTCATCGAACAGTGGATTGGATCTTTTCTGCAGGACAGGACCCAGCAGATGGCCTTGGGTCCCCATGTGTCCCCCCCTAGACCCTCCCCTCACGGTATCCCTCAGCAGTCAGTCTTATCTCCCCTTTTATTCAGTGCCTACGTTAGGCTGCTTGGGAACTGTCATCCGAAGGCACGGGTTTCAGTGCCATCAGTACACCGATGACACCCATATGTCTCCTTCTCAGGTAACCCAGCTGCAGCTCTCGCCTGCTTAACTTACCAGACTGTCTGGCAGAGGTAGCTGCATGGATGCAGCAGAACTGGCCTAGACGGAGCTGATGATTGTAGGGTCAGAAAGTCGGCTGAGGATGGGACAGGAGGGAGCTTGAGCCTCCATTAACACTGGTCAACAAAAAAAAGTTTCTGGCCTGGACTTTTGCAGCTGTTTTAGACTAATTTCAGGGTGCTGATTCCAAATCTGATCTCAGATTTGCTCTATCACATCTCATTTTTATGCTATCGGCATACCCCATTTTCATTGATTTTACCCAAATTAACTCCGTCACTTATGATTCAAGTTCCTAGAATCAACCCACCCGCGCCTGCAACATGGCTTCATCCCAGAGGTCGGAATCAGTGACCCGATACTCGTACCCTACCCGTACCCGGCCGGGTACGGGTAGGGTACGGGTACGGCCGGGTACGGGTACCCGTTTGCGACCCTGGTGCGGCCGGGTACGGGTAAGGAATCAAAACCCGTTTGCGACCTCTGCTCACCGCCCTCACCGCCATGTCTACTCCATCTCGCCGCTCCCACCGCAGATGCAGCAGCTGTTCTACGAGCACTACGAACGCAACAAGCGCGGCTACATCCAAGATCTGCCGGCGAGCAAACTGCACCGCGCCATCACTCTGCACCCCAACAAGCGCCCCGCGTACCAGTACCGCCTGCACTCGCTGCTGCTCGCTTCACGTGCCCAAGAGCTGCGCCACAAGACCATCGAGCTGCACCGGCAGATCCTGCAGACTGCGGTGAGACGGGGTGGAGGGTACGGTCTTCGGCACGTGCCAAGTTGCACCCATCGTCGTAACATCTATTAAAAAAACGACACCTAATGTGTGTATATGTATCGATTTAAAGCTTTCGTGACTGCAGGGATTCATCTTCTTGGTTCTTTCGGTAAAGTCACGTAGAAGGGAAATAATAAATAAATCACATAGAAGGGAAATAATAAAATAATAAAGCTTAAATATACGCTGCCAAGCTTGGTGGTGTTCATTCAGACGCTGTCTTTCCGACAGACCTGTTCTTCACCTGAGGACGGCTGCTTGCGTTGTGGCCGAAACGTCTTGAGAATTATTTTATTATATTTTATTTTTATTATTTTCTTATTTCCCTTCTACGTGACTTTACCGAAAGAACCAAGAAGATGTGTATATGTATATAACAAAAATATACGCACGGTAAGTCCTTGCTTAACGCGTGGTGTTCACACAACGCGTTTTGTCTATAACGCGTCTCTTGCACGAGGGAAACACGTGAAACGCGTGCACCGTTATAATGCGGTTTCTTCGTGGTCGACGATGAACTACTTTCTTGAGCTGCACAGCTGAGCGGTACAGTGATACAGTACGCGGAATGATACAGCACAGCAGCAGCGTACCCTCCATTATTTGCCCCGCCATCTCGCTGCGTATGCGTAGTAGTATCTCTGCAAACTTTATCGTTATTTATGCGGAAATATTTTCGTTAAAATGCGTTTTTTGCACAGCGTAGCACTTTTCAGGAACGCATCTACCGCGATAAATGAGGACCTTGCCGTATTAGGGCTGTTTTCGATTAATAGTAAATTAAGTTTCTTCAGTTTACTCCCTGAATCTATTTATTTCAGAGGGGCTGTATTTCAGTAATTTCATCATTTATCACAGAGCTGTCTTCAGTTTTGTCGAGATAAATAAAATGTAAAAAAAATCAGTTCCTGAAGCTGCCAGTGCGTGGAGCGCGTAACATCAGACGTCACGGCGCGCTTCACGCGGTACGACGCGGAAAGCACGGCGGAGAGAGGCGTGTTGAGTTTGTATTCATTAAAACGTTATTATTATATCTTACCCGACGCAGACGGAGGCTCAGCAGCTGCTCGATAACGGCGGCGACGACGAAGCCAGCGCCGCCTTGGACGTGTCGTCAGAGGACCGGCGCCTTGGCGCCTCGCCCTCCTTCATGCGCTTCCACCCGCGCGACCGCCAGCACGTGCTCGAGTGGGACTTCTTCACCGGCACGCACCTCTGGTCGGCGCGCGCCGGCGCCCAGGGCCCCCGCCAAGCCCTGAGCGGCGGCGCCCTCCGCTCGGCGCTTGACGGCACCGTCGTGGCCCAGCTCATGGAAATGATCGACGCCCGCGCTAGGGCGCGCCGGCGAGCCATCGATTTCCGCGAGATCCTGTACGGCTACGCGCGCGTCAACCCGCTGCACGGCGCCGACTACGTGCTGGACGTCCTCATGACGTACCGCCGCAGCGAGGGCAAGCGCGCCGCCGTGCCGGTGCGCCGCCACGCCTACCTGCAGCAGACGTTCGGCCGCGCCGAATTCGCCGAGGAGCGCGAGATGCAAGCCGCCGAGTTCGCCGCGGCCGTGGACGCTAGCGCCGCCGCCGCAGCTGCCGCCGCTTCGGCCGACGGCGGCGGTATCGCCGGCGGTAATGCCGGCGACGGTTCGTTGCTCGCGGTGAAGCTATCGAACTCGCTCGGGCTCTTCGCGCCGTTCGGCCGCACCCCCGTTGAGGCGGTGCTGGCGGCCGCCGGGCCCAGCCGGGAGAGGATCCACATGCTGGTGCCGCTGGCCGGGCGGTACAAGGCGTTTGTCAGGTTCATGGAGAACTTTGAGCGCGTGTGCCTGGCTCGCCCGCAGAACATTAAGCTGGTGCTGCTGCTGTTTCGCCCTTCGAGCGACGACGGCGGCGGTGGCGGCGGCGACGGGGACGCGGTGGGAAGACCCGAGGCATTGGTAGAGGAGTACCGCCGGCGCTACCCGAAGGCGGAGATAGAGGTGCTGAGCGTGACCGGGCCTTTTTCGCGAGGCCTGGCTCTGGAGGTGGGGTCGTCGCAGTTTCCCGGCGATGCCCTCCTCTTCTTCTGCGACGTTGACCTGGCCTTCACAGCCGACGCCCTGCAGCGCTGCCGGGACAACGCCGGTCGCGTCGATCCCACCACCGGCAGCGCCAACGACGACGGGAGGGTTGGCCAAGTCTACTTCCCAGTCATCTTCAGCCAGTATGATCCGCGCATCGTCCACTCTGGGGGCGGCCGCTCGCCCACGAGCGACGACGGCGACGGTCGCCACGACGACGACGACCCCTTCGACTTCTCCGATCGCGCCGGAATGTGGCGCGCGTTCGGCTACGGCATCGCCTGCCTGCATCGCGCCGACCTGGCCCGTGCCGGCGGTTTCGACACATCGATTACGGGCTGGGGACTCGAGGACGTCGACTTGTTCGGCAAGGTGGTGGCGGCTCGTGCCGGCGGCGGTGCCGGTGGCGGGCTAGCCGTGTTCCGCAGCCCGGACCCCGGCGTGGCTCACCTCCACCACGAGGTGCGGTGCGACCCGGCGTTGGAGCCGAGGCAGCTGCGCATGTGCCGCAACTCGAAGGCGTCGACGTTGGGATCGGCGAGGCAGCTGGCGCACACGTGGCTGGCGCACGCCGAAGCCGCCGCCGTGGCCGCCGCTGGGGAAGACGAAGGAGGGGGACGGGGGCCGGGGAGGTTGGGCCCGACGGCCACCGACGTTGTTGGCGGCGGCGACGGTGCCGCGAGTCGGTAACCGCAAGCGCCGGCGCGTCAAATCGATTTCCTCGGCGGCGCCATCGACGTACAACAGATGGGCGCGTGCTGGTAGGGGGTGGGAGTGGGGGGTGAGCAATGGCGGCGCCGTTGGATTTCAACGGAGTTAGGCCAAACATCCCAAAGTTGCAGGACACTCATGAAGACTTGAGACTCGGCCAGGCTTTACTGGTAAATAGTTGATATTATAATTACACTGTAAAAATTAATACACATGAAAGTTTTCCTGGGCCCATATATATATTTTTTTATCAATTTGGGTCGGACTATTTATATTTCATAGTGACGCAGTTTCAACGCGCCTGTGCCGATGTTCTGTGGCGCACTCATTTCATTAAAACCACATCGGCGAGAGGTCAGAACGCGGGGATAGCACCAGAGATTCCTGAACGCAAATGCAGATTTCAGCTGCCTGTTCTTTTAAGGCAGGTTTCTCAAGTGTAGCGAGCTTATCGCCCTCAGCCTGATCATCAGCGACTCGCAGAGACCCTTAATCTGGCTAAATTTCAGCTCTGAGATTTAAAAAAATATCTGTTCGACCATCATGCAACGAACATTAATAGGGGTTTTCCCCTTTTTTCTGGCAAAAAAACTGACACCTTTTGCAAGGAATCATGCTTACATTAACCACAATACTTGCAGTCAAATGCAAACAAAAAACAATACTCTGATAATTTATGCATTGTCTTTGAAACTGATTGGTCCACACCAGACAGCTTTCTTTAGAGCCTAGTCTCATATGATTTGACTGCAAGTATTGTAGTTAATGTAAGCATGATTCCTTGCAAAAGGTGTCAGTTTTGTTGCCAGAAAAAAGGGGAAAAACCCTATTAGTATATTTTGGTACTGGCAAAGGAGGTCCCATGATGAACATTACTCCGTGGCAGGACAGGTGGGAAAGTGCTGCCGCTTAACGTGTGCACTTTTAAGGGATCTCAGAAGTCGTTTCGATATCTGCATCTGCGACTGAATAGATTATATCACTGCGTAACAAAAATGATTTTTTTTGTTCCTGGGTAGTGCTACTTTCTAATTGCTTATGCCTCAAAAGTACAGAAAATGGCTATTATTGCCCACAAACTTTGCTTTTGTGACCAGGACAGTGATATTTGAAATTTACCTATTTTCAATGAAAAATCGTGTGCATTTGTGTAATTCCTTCACATAAAGTCCTGGTAACAAAAGCTAAGTTTTCTATACTTTTGAAGCAAAAACAAATAAAACTTACTACCCAGGAACAAAAATCGTGTTACATAGCGAATTATTGGGCTGATGACTTGACACCAAAAGCACAATTTGGATAAAATTGACAAACAAATGAAGAATATAAGCTCCAAAATTACTTGTCCGTGGACGTTTCATCGGTAATTACGCCGAGCCAAAATACAAAACCAAAAGCTGAACTTTGTGCATTGAACTGAATGAAGTACATTTCATTTCTTTAACTTTTAAGTTAACTGCCTGTCGCTTGCGTACCGTGTTTTTTTTTTTATACATTTGCACATTTATGTTAATTGTAGCGTTAAAAGCATTATTTTCATACACGTAAGATGTGTAACAATTCATCGACTCATCGATAACTATCAATTAATAAAAATAAAAACAATAAAAACCACGACGTTTCGAAGGCAACACAAGCTTCCGTCTTCAGGTTTTCGCCTGAAGGCAACACAAACTTCCGTCTTCAGGTGAAAACCTGAAGATGGAAGCTCGTGTTGCCTTCGAAACGTCGTGATTTTTATTGTTTTTATTAATTTTAATTTCATTTTTTACCTACGTGACTTTACCGAAATAACTAAGAGTATGAATCCTTGCAGTCACGAAAGCTTCAAATCTAGAACTATCAATTAAGCTTTTCCTAAGGTGCTTGATAGACATCAAATCACGCGCGTTAGAATCGACACAAAAGATTCCTAAATAGATATTTTTTTACATTGCGATGCACGAGCTCTCTATCAAGGTCTGTCGTGGCGAAGTAGGCAAACAACCTCAATAACTGACACCGCACGGGGAAGTCATCCCTGGGTGGAACGGTGATCACAGCGGTTACAACACCGCACTACGAACCCAGCGGTCCGAGTTCCAATTACCAGCCTTTGGAGTTCGATGCCTGGCCACGGCTAATATCGGTGGCGAGTGATCTTGGACGGGGTCCCGAATGCCACTCCAGTGCTGCAAGAGCTCTCTCCTGCACCGACGTGTCCATGCCTCAATTATATATTTTTTTTATTGTTATATTTACATTAGTTTCACGTGATGCCTACAATCCACTGGATATGTGAAAAATAGCTTTGTTGCTCATCGGATTCCTCCAGTATAAAAATAAATATTCCGATTCACTGAAGGCGCTCTATTTGCTAGTGTTAGAAAAATAAGGGTTCGCGATAGTGAAAAGGGGAGAATAGTTACATTCCGGATTTTTTGGGAGTAAACATTTTATCGAGTCTGGCTCTGTGAGCCTCGGGCAAAAGGTATGTGTGAAGGTGCATCGATAAAATTTGTATTTATTCTTACGCTCGTGATGTCGCATCACGATTGAGAGAATTTTCTTATTTACTATCCGTACAAAGAATACGCGAACTCTATGCTGTTACATCTAGGGTAATGGGAAAAACAGAACTAAATGACAGATTTAAAAAAAGTCAAAACACATTTTTGCATACAGACGTGTTTATTATACACCGTCTGTGACCAAATGACCCAGAATGCACGCGATCTTCATCATATTTCAGATGCCAAGCAGGTTTGAGCCTGGAAAGTGCTTTGGGTTGGTGACCGCCATGCATAACAGTTCTTAGAAGCTGTGGAGCCATTTTGGGCAATGCAGCATAAGCTATTGTCATTCAGTAATATAACCCCAGTTTACGAGGGGGGGGGGGGGGTGCGTTCCTGAAAGGTGCGAAGACAAATACCGAAACGATCTAAATCAAAGCGGTTTACAGGGTAGCGAGAGGCGACGTGTGGGTGTGAGGTTGAGGCGACAAAAATCGGACGTTGGTATTCATAATGACGACGTAAAGGGTGGGGGGAAAGATGTACATCGGGATATTATTGTGCTCTTTCTACGCTCCTTCACCAACACTCCCCACCTTCACTGACCGGCGTGGTGAAGTATGGTCAAATAACTCTGCACAACTCACGCGGCTCTCATGCAGCATTGGATTCACAAGTGCTGCTGTACAAGTTGCAAAGTGTTATTGTTTTTTTACCCTTTTATCTGGCAACAAAACTGACAGCTTTTATACAAGGAGTCATGTTTGCATAGACCACAATACCTGCAGTCATAATGCACACAAAAAACATAACTCTGCATAATGACTGCAGGTATTGTGGTCTATGCAAACATGACTCCTTGTAAAAAATGTGTCAGTTTTGTTGCCAGATAAAAGGGTAAAAAAACAATTATCATATTTTTTTACTGCCAAATGAGGTTCCATTGGTATAAGTTGCAAAGTGTTGCTGTAAACGCTGTGGCCACAGGCCTGCCGGGTTAGTTCACGCGACTCCCCAAGACAGCTAAAAGGTGCCGTTTTATTCCGCTTTGTTAATGTGTATACCTCAGCAGATGAGAATGGCCCATTGCAGATTCAACTGTGAACCTCGGCTTAAGTTTAGCTCCTCGAGATGAACGTATTAGCGGTACGCTGCGCGGTATATGAAATGAGCGTAAAAAAAATTGCAATCATTATTTATGTTTTCACATCTTCAGGGGTGTGCATCAAAATCAGCTCTTGCGATGTCAAAGTGGTCGGAAGACCACAAACGTTACAAGTGGCTGAACACGAAGATTCAGTCCGTTGCCAAATAGCAGCGCCCAAGCTGATGACGAATGGCTTGCTCCATGTTTCAAAGGCAGATTTGACTTGTGTGCTTGACGTTCTTCAATTCGACGGACCCAAATCAACGGGGCAATAGACCTTTATTAGTAGATTGAATAAGCCTTCGAAGTGTCAATTGAAGACTGATGAACAGATTTGCTAATTTAAATTTAGATTTTTAGACTGTTTTATGAGGACCGGTGCATTATGCTGCATCGGTGTACCGCCAATACGTTCAAATAACTGCTCTCAGCTCAAGATCCAAATGTGGCCGGCAAGCCTTAGAGAGCATTGTACACATGAAACGTGGCGGCATGGCACGCACGCACGCAAGGCGATGGAAGTCGTGCCTTACGATTCTGCTGTTTGTGAGCATGTATGTGTATCTACTTATCTCCAACCTGCATGCATTCTCCTGCGATGGGTATTCTCAAGTCCAGAAAGTGTTGGATTCGAGTTAAATTCCTGCAAGAGCAGCGCTTTTGCCACCATTCGTTTTCTGTTCCGAGACAATTTCAGTGTTTTATATTCGTGACATTTCTTACAATTGAGATTTATCATGCATGCAGTAATGGTGTATTTCGTTTTTTTGTTAAAGAATGCATTTACTTGGTATTAATATTTTTTTAAGCCCACGACATTAATAAAGACAATTTTGTACTCAAGCGGTGACATTTTTATATGGAATGCTTGTGGGAGGGAATATCACAGAGGACATCCACCACGTAGGTGGAGCGTTTCAATCGGTTCACGTGCTGGAGCAAGGATTGTTCCATCATTGCGAGACCATGAGAGGTGGGGGAAGCCTACATCAAGGAGTGGACTTAACAGGACCCTGTGGGGTGGGCTGGTAGGAACGAATAACCAAAGAATGTAAACAATGTATTATTACACTTGTTTAGCCAGGAAAGCCCCACTGAGTCAAAAGGTTTTTGTAGGGTCCTGCCAAGTGTTTGCAGTAGGGGGCGATGTTGCTACACCTAATCGGACGATACGAAGGGAGAGATTGAGGCCTAGTTCTAGGCGTTAGGCCTAGCTGTAGGCTTTAGGGCGCTGAGTTTTTTTTTATTTTCAAAGTTTTAATTAAAAGCTATCAGGGAATTATAAGGGAATGTTACACGTGTTTAGCCAGGAAAGCCTCATAATTTAAATGTTTTAATTAAAAGCTATCTGAGGGAATTATAAGGGAATGTTACACTTGTTTAACCAGGAAAGCGTCACTGAGTCTAAAGGTTTTTGTAGGGTCATGCCAAGTGTTTGCAGTAGGGGGCGATGTTGCTACACGGATGGACGGACGAAATAATCTATTGGTGGCTGGTCCACTTCGTTCCTACCAGTATCATTGCTGATGACAAGTTTTTCTCCCGGGTCTCCTTTGCAACCTTTGGGCTCTCACTTGCCCATAAACTAGTTATAGGAAAACCCTGCATCACTTTAAACTATCTCCACACTCGCGTGATCAGTTGCGCAACTTGCTCATGCGGTTTTTCCCTCGTTGCTCATGAACTTGCTATCTGGGATTTTGTAATCTCATTTGGAACTCTGCACAACTGCAATGAGATAAAGTGATGAGATAAAAGTGATGAGAGATTACTTCTCGAAGCTTTAGAAACATCTGCATATGTTGCGCGTACGATATTCGTAGGCCAATATCCGCAAAATGTTCTACTGACAAGCAATTCCGAAAGGTATCCCTCGTGAAAAGGGAATACTGTATGAGACTAGATTGCTGACATATGGAGGATGGCTCTGCAACCAGTTGCATACACCACAGAGACCTGACTTTCAAGCAACCTGCTCGGAAATTAGCATTTAATAAATTGATATTTAGTCTGTGTAGCTTCCCCCGAATTCCAGTTTCACTTTATATTTCCAGCAATAAGCTGTCCAATTCTACAACTCAGAAAATCATGGAAACATACAAAAAATGTTTTACCAACTTAAGCCACTCTTCAGCTCGGCTGCACTCGAGGCAACTCAAGTATGCTGTCCATGTAAATGAGGTGATAGAAAAAAAAACTCAAAATATTCTCCTGTACATTTTTTGTAATGCTTTTACTAACAAACAGAACACTCATTGTGAAATGTATCCAAACTACTTTTGAAGATAATACAAATACTGGAGTTACAGTGAAATGGTAATCAAAGCGCAATTGAAATTACAAGGACTGGCATTTGATTACATGGCAGTAAGTTATGCAGGAACAATACACAAGTTACGAAAGTCTCAAATCTTCACACTTCATTTCCGTTCGTCTAGTTTTTTCCAGTCGATCCAAAACCTCCGCTGCCTCGTTCCGTGTTTTCCAGTGACTGCAAATATTGACGGCAACAAAACATTGACATTTATGTTAGGCAGTCGTACAACATAGCTTCGCTTATATTTCGTAAAAAATAGTTAACATTAAAAAAAAATTGGCTACTTGGATTTCCGGCATCATGTCATGGGACCAAGAATCAAGTCAGATTCTCAAAGAGCAGTTCAACTACCCGTCTTAGAGAACAGCCCACAGAAGTGGATATCGTATATCTCGAAATCAGAATATGTATTTATACTGTAGGAATACGATGAGTTTTCAAGCTCTTTTTTTCACATGTCCAGAGCTATGAGATCCTTTCAAGTGACTGCAAGTCCACAGAATGGTGGGGGGACTTGTTCTGTCACAGAGTAACGTTTTGCCACGTGACATTCAAACTGATATTTTTCATATTCAAAGCTGGAATTTAACAAAAAGGTGAAAAATCTGTTTTAATAAGAATCTGCACATTCAGTGGCAACTCGGCTGAGACTATCAACCTGCCACACTTGAGAAACCACTTTAATAACTTTCTATTTTATTTTACCAGGTAAGGCCCACCGAGCCACTTTATAGATCTTTTTCAGAAGCGACCTGGCCACAAACGATAGCTCAACAAAGTGGCTTATCATCAAATGGGAATGTATTGCAGCAAGATACTCTAAAACACACTTGACAGAATTTAAACCAACGGTGCTGGCTCCATGCCCTTGATTTCAGAGCCACCAGACCCACCTCTCATGGAAACGCGATTTAAACAAACGCGGTGCTACAAAATGAACATCAGGCCGTGTAATGTGTCAGCGTGAACTATTCATTTGTTAAGACGCCTGTGCCACACGGCCACCTCAATGTGACCAAGTCAAATCTCACCGTGCACTCTTCCAACTGGGGGTAGAAGATCTTTTCGCAAATCAGCTGTGCAATCCGGTCTCCCCTCTTAACTGCAATGGGACAAAACGAGTGCAAACAAGTAAAGAATTGTAAATATTGTGGGTTTAATCTCCAACACTCATGTGCTGAACTAGTAACGAATTATATTCTTGGTTCTTTCGGAAAAGTCATGTAGAAAGGAAATTATAAAAATATAAAACAAAAAATTCTCACGTTTCGACTGCAACACAAGCAATCATCATCAGGTGATGATTGTTTTATATTTTTATTATTTTATTATTTCCCTTCTACGTGACTTTACCGAAAGAACCAAGAATATGAATCCCTGCAGTCACGAAAGCTTTAAATCAAAATTTAGTAACGAATTGGTATGTTTTGTTTACGCGACTAATTGGCTGTCGGGTGGTGGCGGGTTTAACGACACATTTACATTTAACTGATTTAACCCAACAACTTATATCATGAGTAGAAGAATGGTTAGAAGCTTCGTAACTGAGCGGGGAGTTTCGTCGGTGAATGCCATGTGAATGAAGATCATCAGTCATGACCTATGCACTGCTGGATGGAGGCCTCCCAAAGCTGATGGACGTCTCTGTCAAGCGATGCAATAATTGATCTCTCTCCAGCTCCATGTTGGAGAAGGTATATTTTGCACTGCAATTTAATTTCACTCCAATGTACCTTGGCTTCATATTTGCATTTTGTTAGTAGCCTACTATACATTTACTCGAATGAGGATATGCATGTTGAATGCAAGCCAAGAGTGAAAGTTAAACTTTACCTGCCCCGCAGGTTTAACTGGTACGGTGCCATTCAAGTGTCACCAGTTGAATGACGGTTTAATATATTCGCTTGCAATTCTAAGTGTTCATTTCACTTTCCAGCCCTGTGGCGGGTGAGTTCAGAACTCTAGTTTGTTCCTGAAGCAATCGCATCGCTGCTCACTGAAGAAGGTGGATACCTCAAAAGTTGCATTTTGCACAAATTTCCACGCTGTGCTGCAAACCTGGTGACCTAAAAAATATTCCGGGCCACAGCTAACATTGCTGGGAAGTGATGTCTGAACCATTCCTGAGTCCCTCCTCCCACCCTTTTACCAACCCGCAATGGAACATGTGAACTTTCCAGCTGTGGTAGTAAAATAATATTTGAGCGGACAAAAAATACTACAAGTCCGCTCGTTAACGGAGCCTGTTGGCAATGTGCTTACACCCACACGTTCGCGCCTTAACGCGCGTGCATTTGTGCAACGCGACTTTATATTTTTGTTTCAGAGTTTTGAAGTTCTCTGGAAAACACTGGTAGCATTCTGAGACGGACAATATTTCCTGGGCACAGCAATAAGCAGTCCGTCGGCTGTCCGGGAAATGTTGACGAACTGTAATATACGTAGTTAAAAGGTTTACGAGAGCTGTGGCACGGCAAAAGGTATTTACCGACAAAAGGCTTCTTCCCGAAGTTGAAGAGCACCACACCGACATTTCCTCTGTAGTCTTCGTCTACGACGCCGGCTGAAAGGAATCACACATACAAGCGTTGTACAACCAGACCGGGAGCAACAATGGGAGATATTTTTAAAGTGATCAATTACTCTACTGTTTACTCGACTAATTGTGCACCACATTTCCCATTTTACAAGGGGCACAGATGGCTTGGGGGGGGGGTAGTATAATCCAGCCATTGCTCCGCTGATGAGTTTTATAACACGTTCCTTCGGAGTGGGCAGGTAGGAACTTGGTTGGACAGCGCATTCGTGCACGACAGACAAATAATCCCTGGTGGGCAGTGTGGAACCTGTTGTTCCTCTACCTGTATAAAATATAACTTGACTTTAGGTAGCCAGGCAGACAGCTCCCTTAACTCTCGGCCCCTCCCCTGACCCCCCCCCTCCCTTAGGCCCCTCCCCTGACCCCCCCTCCCTTAGGCCCCTCCTCTGACCCCCCCCCACCCCCTCAGGCCCCTCTCCTGACTCCCTCCTCCCTTAGGCACCTCCCCTCTCCGTACCCGGCAGTAGGTCTCCACCAATCAAAGAGCTGTGTGTATTATATATTTATTTATGCACGACAGACAGACAGTCAGACAGCTAAATAATCCCTGGTGGGCAGTGTGGAACATTGTTCCTCCCTGTAAAAGGTCTCGCCTGTTACGTGTACCGCTAGACGGGAGGTGACAATTAGGTTTTAGTGTCGTGATCGGCATCACGAGCAGTGCCATGCTGAGTGGGGGGCGGGGGTTCCCGCCTTCGGGGAGACAGGATGTGAGGGTCGCTGCTATTTTTAAAGGGGACGGAACCCAAAATAATCTACCACCTAATCTTCCCGCTCGCGACACCTGACTCAGGGCATCATTTCAGTCAACTCCATCGGAGTCGATGACCCGGGAAAATACTTTGACATCTGGTCCACCACATCCAGGCCCCAACACATTCACAAAGGCCATGTGTACCGCCGACGCGATCGTCCAAATGTAACTGCTCGCAAAAGTTACTCTCTTTTGAAAAACCAAGTAGCATTATCACCCCCCCCGCCCCCTTCTGGTAGAGCAATTCACATTTGCAGGTCCGTGCTGAGTGCACCTGGTGTCATGCCGGGATGGTTTCAAAGACAGCTGCCACCGGGGCGACCACAAATCCTTAAACTTATATGAACGTCTTGGCGGTACATCGGTGCTCGGAATAAAAAAAAAAAGCAAATTTTTGTCACAATAATTATTGCTTTTATCACGATTCGCAACCCCGGTCAGAAAATCTTGCGGGGTGTGCGTCAAAATCAGTTCTCGTGACGTCCAAGTGGTCAGAAAACGAATGTTACGAGCGGCTGAACGCGAAGCTTCATAGTCTGCTGCTGTATAGCAGCACTCAGCTCGTGTTTCAAAGGTTCCTCGATTCATTTGCGGAATAATTTCTTGACGGACGGTGGCATCAAAAGATTATGACTCGTGGTGTCACGCGCTCGAATGGGAAAGCGGCTGCTGATTCTAAGTGCAATTTCTGATGGAGAGTCTGCGGCTCACTCAAGGGCAACAGTGACATTGTCAGACTGTTTTATGAGCACCTGAGTACCGCCAATACGTCCATATGCATATAGTGTTAAGACAGCTCCTTATTTGCTTATCTTTCCGAAACTTCGTACTCCTATCGTGCTTTGTATTGTCTGTTGCTGTAACGTTCTGACTCACCCCTGCTAGACATCTGTGAAAAAGAGCTTCATAGCTCATCGGATTTCTCCAGGATTAGTAAAGGTTCCGATTCCGAACAGCCGCACCTACCTCCGACGTCGATCCCGTGTTTGGCAGCCAGGCCTGATCTCGGCGCTGCCGAAACAAAGCACACCAATAAATCACAAACTTATTTACCAAGAGATGATCGTCATCATCATCATCATCATCACATGATCATGACCACACGCTCCTGCATCGTGTATTCAGTTATATTTTTGATCAGGCGAAACCCCAGCTGTGCAGAAACAAAAATTTGTTCTCAATTATTACGCGGGTTACTACCATTGCAAACAAACAAAAACTCAACACATTCGTTAATAATGCTGTGGCCTTAAAATAAAAAGATTGGTAAATTACTCCTTTTTCAGACGTTTCGGGCAATGACCCTTCTTCAAAGCACATAGAGAGGCCAAAGAGACAGAGTTAATACTAAGGGTTGGAGACTTGCACTTCATAACATGGCAAAAGGGTTAGCACACTGGACGTTCAATCCAGAGGATGGCGGTTCGAAGCCATCTCCCACCATGACAGTTGAAGCAATGATAAACTTTATTAAATCCTCCCCCACTCCTGTCCACCCAGCAATACACACAAATGGGTATACCACAGTCGACCGACGGGTCACGTGAGGTGGGGTTAAATGTGGGTAATCCAACCTCCAGGAGGAACTCTCTTGAGGTCTTTCTAGTGGAGGCCTTTCCACCTGCAGTGGCGAAGGGCAAGCAGTCACATGGCTGCGCCTTTACATTTTTATTATTATAACGAATTTAGTTTAAACGTCACACGCAATTTAATGTTTGTGTGTAAACCGCACAGTGCGCGTCTTGCATGTGGAGAGCTGCTGTGTGCTGGCACTGCTGGAGGTGGCTTTGAAACAAAACTATATTTATTTTACCAGGTAAGGCCCACTGAGCTACTATATAGATCTTTTTTCAGAAGCGACCTGGCCACAAATGATAGCTCAACGAGGTTGCCTATCATCATGTATACATTTATCGCAGTTAAATACTCAAAACGCACGTCGATTCTAAACGTGGAGGGAAAAACCGGACGACCCGGAGAAAGAATCCACGCGACCACAGGAAGAGAGAGACACGCAAACTCAAAATACAGTCGATCATCGGTTATCTGGCAGTGCTAGATTTTCAAAAATGACGGATAATCACTAATAATCATTATATTCAATGGATTATTTTGCACATTCTTGTATGGCATTTGTTTTTAGGTGTTATATATTTTTGTTAGAGTTTTAAATTAGTGTGAGAATAGGCTTTCCACTTTTTTCTGGCAAAAAAATTAAATAAGTTTACGTGAAATTGGCATAAATAAACAGACAAAAATAAATATCCTACTTTAAAAAGCTCCTATATTTACTGTACCGTACTCACCACTCCAAACTCAAAAACTGCATGGCGAGGTATCTACATGCAGTATTTTCATTTTTTAAGTTGTATGTTGTGTATAATGTACTGTATATTATATTTAACACTGACATCAATCATAGCTACTTTGTCACGCTATATAGTGAGAGGGCCAGGAGGTATGCAGTCAACAATGCTTGACTCACAGAGGAGGACGCCCCTGCCATGCATAGTCCCATGGGATGTTGGCTATCAACAACAAGGCAACTCCTATGACTAATTGGGAATGGGACGCAAGCGTAGGATTGATCACCCTGTCGCTGGCCGCCTTTGGGGAGGGTGTATAGTATGAAAGGCCGAAACACCCTAGGACCCAAAGGTTCACTACTGACGATGCGCTCCCCAAATTTCACCAGGCTCACTGTTCATGAACTCTTGGAAGTGCTTGCACAAAGGATAGTAACATCTCATCCTGTGTTCTTTGGAATGTGCCGATCGCCGGACTGGTTACAGCCTTTCGAGCGGTTTTGTCGGTTTCGCCGGATCGGCGCGGTACCGCCGGCTAATGTTGGAAGCAGCCGGATAATCGATGATCGACTGCATACAGGCGCCAGGGTCGGCTTACCGATGCGTCCGTAGCAGCCCTCCGGCAGTGCGATCTGAATGTCGGTCTGCACCACCAGTCTGTCCATGGGCGGGATCTCGTAGTCGTATGCACTGCACACAGCAAGAAAAACAGAAATGTTTATTGACATTCCTCCTCGAAAACTGGTGTAACGATCAATCGCATCAGAACATCGACACCGAGCCGATGCGAAACATCTCCTTCATGATTTTAGATTTGAAGCTTTCGTGACTGCAAGGATTCATAATCTTAGGTTTTTTCGGTAAAGTAACGTAGGTAAAACATCAAAATTAATAAAAATAAAATAAAGATCACGACGTTTTGAGTGTTGCCTCCGAAACGTCGTTATCTTTATTTTATTTTTATTAATTTTGATGTTTTACCTACGTGACTTTACCGAAAAAACCTAAGATGATCTCCTTCATGAATGGAAAATTGAAATAGGAGCCCACAGCAACGCGATTCTGACCATGAAACCCAAACCATGGTTCCATAGACTAAAGGCAGAGAGACTTGGCGATATAGAGACGCATCGAGGTGCACTAAAGACAAGCAACGGTAGTGCGAAATTGTGGCCGTGAAACACAAACTATGGACCGCATATCTTGATTTGAAGCTTTCGTGACTGCAGGAATCGATACTCTTTGGTTCTTTCGGTAAAGTCACGTAGGTAGAAAATAAATGACGACGTTTCGGGCGCAACACAAGCGTCCGTCATCAGGTGGGAAAGCATGGTCTGCTGCGGAGGCAGGTGTGAAAACCACAGCAATTGATCGTGTTGCAATCGAAATGTCGTGAGAATTGTATTGTTTAATGTTTATTACTTCCCTTCTACGTGACTTTACCGAAAGAACCAAGAATATTGTAATTAAGTTAATTTTTTTAAATGAGGGATGAGGCGCTTAAATTTTCCCGCCAATAATCCAAGCCACCAATGAAGGTGCAGCAGATAAAATCGTTGCAAACGTTAGTGCTACGTTTATACAAATAACTCAACATAATACAATACAAACATTTACACCGTATTGTAATAAAGCAATGAAGTAGGGCCATTGCACGAAACGTCGACGATTATATATTTTGTATTAATGCAGTGTTATTAACACAAACGTGTTGAGTTTCTGTTAACTGTGCTTGTTACACCACTGTCAACGCAGACTCGCCAAATAACGTGGAGCGTAATGATATTATATATTTTACTTTTATTAATTTACATTTTTTACCTACGTGACTTTACCGAAAAAACCTAAGAATATGAATCCTTGCAGTCACGAAAGCTTCAAATCTAGAATTATATTTTAATTTGACGTTTTTAAAATAAATATAAATTACTGGGTGACCGTCCAGCGGGGAGACGGAGCGGATGGGATCGTTAGCGGAGACCTTCATCCAGCAGTGGATAGCGCGTGTCTGACGATGTTGACGACAGAGATAAAGACGAACATGATGATGATGATGATATACGAGAATAAAAAGAGAAAGTTTAACCTGTGGAGATCGAATCCTGCGGCCTTGTCGGATGCCTTGTAGGGCGCCACGGCGTTGGCGCTCAGCTTAGCGAAGCGTAGGAGAGCTCGGTCTGTGACGGGCATTTCTACCGATTTAGTCGACAAAAAAATCCCGAAAATGAGTCAAAAATTGTTGTTTTAACGTCCTCGCGACTATTCACTAAAAGCGTTCAAATCAATGCGATTATCGGGACCGTTCGCTGAGTAAAACTTGAAGGGGGGGAAAAATTGGCGGGTAAAAAAATTGAGACGATTCTTATAAATTCTTTGAATCGATTCCGGAATCGAGGCTTTCGTGGGTTCTCTTGCAGTGCAGTGCGAATCGATTCCATTTGAGTAACGATTATTGAATCGATTCCGGTTAATTTGAATTCTATACTGAAACGTAACGTGTCACAGGATGACACGACAATGCTCTACGGGTGAAGTAATCGTGTAGAATGTACACGTTTGTTAATCAAATAATAAAGCGAATCCCCTGAAGAAAACTCGTTATAATATCAAGAGCAGCAGCCGCCGTTCGCCACTAAGTGATGATGATAATAATTACATTTACATAGCGGCTTTTCATCAAGGCTTTACAGAACACAGCAGCATGAAACACTTTCGGTAAAGTCACGTAGGTAGAAGATAAAATAAATTGAATTATTTATTTTAATAAAATAAATTGAATGATTTATTTTAAAAAAATGCATTTAATTATTTATTTTAATAAAATGAATTGAATTATTTATTTTAATAAAATAAATTGAATGAGTTATTTTATTTTATACCTACAGCAGCATCAAACACTTTCGGTAAAGTCACGTAGGTAGAAGATAAAAGAAATTGAATGATTTATTTTAATAAAATGAATTGAATTATTTATTTTAATAAAATAAATTGAATGATTTATTTTAATAAAATGAATTGAATTATTTATTTTAATAAAATAAATTGAATTATTTATTTTAATAAAATAAATTGAATGATTTATTTTATTAAAATAAATTGAATTATTTATTTTAATAATAAATCGAATGATTTATTTAATAAAAACACATAATTATTTATTTAAATGAAATGAATTGAATGATTTATTTTAATAATAAAATAAATCTAATTATATATTTTATTTGATACCTACGTGACTTTACCGAAAGAACCAAAGAGTATAAATAATTATATGATAAGGGACCGTCCATAAATGACGTTACGCACCTCAAAATGCACAACTTTAAATAAATATAGACAACACGTTCTACTTCATTAAATAGACTTTTGAAAAAATGTTTTCTCCTACAACATCAGAGTGCAGCGCCACATTAAATACGCACTACAATGACAATAGTTTAAAGCGATTTGAAGCATGATTCATTTTTTTTGGGGGGGGGGGGCAGAGCTTTGTGACGTCATATGAGGGGGGGTCTGACTTTTTGTGACGCCGTGTGACAAGGGGGGGGGGGGGTTAAAAAAATCGTCCAACATCGCGTGACGTCATTTATGGATGGCCCCTTTAACAGACTGTTGGGCGCAATAGCAGCACCAGTGTTGGCACACGAGGGGGTGGGTGGCCAGCAACCACGCCCGGCCGCCTTTGTCTCTCTCGTGACGATGTTTACGCACCGCACCCAGGTACTAATTTGAGGCTGAGTCGACCTAGGAGGGTGGGAGGGCCCAGGTAACCGGTTCAAATAATCGTCACTTGGTGTTGGCCGTGAGCGGGAATCGAACCCGGGTAGCCAGGTTCGCAAACCTGTCAACCCCTTATCAGTGCCCTACCTTATTACAGACAAATTCAGATCTTATTGGTCACTCCGTGTCCTTACAAATCTCAACGTTCATCCTACAAAGTCCCATCACAAGTGAGAAACACAAACAAATAGACAATCACCACCACTACACTCACCACCACTACACTCACTACCACTACACTCACCACTAGTAGCACATTCACCACTACTACCCTCACCACCACTACACTCACCACCACTACACTCCCCACTTGTACACTCACCACCACTGCACTCACCATTAGTACACTCACCACCATTGCACTCACCACCACTGCACTCACCACTAGTACACTCACCACTAGTACACTCACCACTAGTACACTCCCCACCACTGCACTCACCACCACTACACTCACCAACACTACACTCACTACCACTACACTCACCACTAGTACATTCACCACCACTGCACTCACCACCACTACACTCACCACCACTACACTCACTACTTGTACACTCACCACCACTGCACTCACTACCACTACCCTCACCACCGCTACACTCACCACTACATACCTGTCAACCCCTTATCAGTGCCCTACCTTATTACAGACAAATTCAGATTTTATTGGTCACTCCGTGTCCTTACAAATCTCAACGTTCATCCTACAAAGTCCCATCACAAGTGAGAAACACAAACAAATAGACAATCACCACCACTGCACTCACCACCACTACACTCACCACCACTACACTCACCACTTGTACACTCATCACCACTGCACTCACCACCACTACACTCATTACTAGTACACTCCCCACCACTGCACTCACCACCACTACACTCACCAACACTACACTCACTACCACTACACTCACCACTAGTACATTCACCACCACTACACTCACCAACACTACACTCACTACCACTACACTCACCACTAGTACATTCACCACCACTACACTCACCACCACTACCCTCATCACCACTACACTCACTACTAGTACATTCACCACTACTTCACTCACCACCACTACCCTCATCACCACTACACTCACCACTACATACCTGTCAACCCCTTATCAGTGCCCTACCTTATTACAGACAAATTCAGACCGTTAAATCCTTCAAAGTCCCATCACAAGGGAGAAACACAAACAAATAGACCCCAAAAAACGTATTTTTGTTGCCCTATTGAAACGGCTGTATCGAAAAATTCGATTTCCCTGTACAAGAATACCGGTAAACCGTATGGGTTGCCTTTGTCTCCCTCGTGGCGATGTTTAAACATAGCACCGAGTACTAATTTGAGGCTGAGTCGACTTAGGGGATACCTAGGACCGGTTGCAGACAATCGTCACTGGTGGTGTCGACCGTGAGCGGTGAATCAAACTCGATTGGGGCATGGTTTCAGTCATCGCTCCTCGCATATTCACGCAGAAAAGACTCCCCCCGGGGTTGGGAATTGAACTCAGGTGACCAACCTTTGCTGCGTGAGTCACAACGCTCCCCACTGACCCTTTGCCAACGCGCGCTGGTGAAGTGTGGCCACACGACCTCCTAGCGTAAGGGATGCGGGGGAACGCGTGCAAGGTGGCAGTCTTGAGTGTTACCACTAGATGGAGGTCAAGTTCCATCTTAATCGGTAAGGGGCCGTCCTAAAATGACGTCATGCACCTTAGGGGCGGGGTCAGATTGTGATGTGTCATGAGCGGGGCGGGGGGGTTTAAGAAATGTGACATCACATCAAAATGCGCAACTTTAAACACATTCCTGCGGAGGGAGCTGGTAGGAACGTTGGGTTGCTCGGTCAATGGCCTGCAGGGTCAACGGCGGCGTGGTGTATTCCGCAAATATGGCCAACTGTGAGGGCGGGCACAAGCCGGCGTGAGTAGGTTAAACGTTGAGTTTTATAAGGGCACCACGGGGTGACCAGCCCCTTCCCACCCAGCCCCACCCTCCTCACCCAGCCCCTCCCCACCCTCCCCACCCAGCCCCTTCCCACCCTCCCCTCCCCACCCAGCCCCTCCCTCCCCACCAGCCCCTCCCTGTACGACGGACGGACACAATAATCCCCTGTGGGCTGGTGTTACCAGGAGGTTCCTACCAGCATAAATGTTTTCTCCTACAACATCAGAGTGCAGCGTCACATTAAATACGCACTACAATGACAATAGTTTAAAGATATTTGAAGCATGTTTTATTTTTGAGGGGGGGGGTCAGAGCTTTGTGACGTCATATTTGAGGGGGGGTTCTGACTTTTTGTGACGCCGTGTGACGAGGGGGGGGGGTCAAAAATCGTCCAAAATCGCGTGACGTCATTATGGACGGCCCCTAAACTTAAAAGACACATTTAAAAAAGAAAACAGGTAAGGATCACTGAGCCATGTGGCTGATTTTCAGAAGCGACCTGGTTCTTTCGCAAATGATAGCTCTGCGAAATGTTGCTTATCCACCACGTGGACATTGATAGCGGCAGCCTGAACGCGTGATGTTGATTTTAAATGCGGAGGGGGGGGGGGGGAAACCCGGAGGACCCAGAGAGAAAAAAAAACCACGCGACCACGGGGGGAGAGAAAAATGCAAACTCCAAAACGAAGGCAGGCGGCCAGGGTCGGGTGCGAACCCACGACCTCCTGTACACCAGGCGAGGTAGTTAACATCTCCTAGCTACCGTGGAACCTTCATTGCTGTATGTACTCTCAAGTCGATTGTATTGTCTTTCAAAACGATATATGTTGGTGAAAAAAAATTGAAATAACTATATTCAATCACGACGTTTCGGAAGCAACACAAGCTTCCGTCATCAGGTGGGACAACCACAGCAAAAATGAAAAAAAAATTGTTAAAAATTAAGTTTTTTTTGTTACATTTTTTTTAAAAATAAAATATTAACATTTTTTTTAAATTTTAAAATAGCTTGTGTTGCTTCCGAAACGTCGTGATTTAATTTTGTTATTTATATTCTATTCTTTATATTAATTCTTATTTTTTTTTATTTCACCAACGTGACTTTACAGAAAGAACCAAAGAGTATGGATCCTTGCAGTCACTAAAACTTCAAATCTAGAACGATGTATGTTGCACCCATATATTTTCAAACATGTGTTCAATGTATTTACAAATGTATTATCACGTGACACGGTTGTTTTTGCGCTGATTTCAATTTTCTTCATTGCTGTACTTTATTCTAGTTAAATGTGTTTGCCTCTGTAATTTTGTTGATATCTGCTCACAATTACAAAATGAGATGATGGTGTATCCTGGTCTCTTCCCTATCCTGGATTAAAACACATTCCTGCTGCGGAGGGAGCTGGTAGGAACGTTGGGTTGCTCGGTCAATGGCCAGGGTCAACGGCGGCGTGGTGTATTCCGCAAATATGCCCGACTGTGAGGGCGGGCACAAGACGGCGTGAGTAGGTTAAACGTTGAGTTTTATAAGGGCACCACGGGGTGACCAGCCCCTCCCCACCCAGCCCCACCCCTCCCTCCCACCCCCCACCCAGCCCCACCCTCCCCACCCAGCCCCTCCCCACCCAGCCCCTCCCCACCCTCCCCTCCCCTCCCCACCCAGACACACCCAGCCCCTCCCCACCCAGCCCCACCCTCCCCACCCAGCCCCTCCCTGCGCGACGGACACAATAATCCCCTGTGGGCTGGTGTAACCAGGAGGTTCCTACCAGTAAAAGCTTGGCTGGATGGTATGTACAGTATGTCGAATTTCTTTCGCACCGTATACAGTCAACCGTGCTGATCAGAGGTGCAGGGGAAAGACAACAAACGAAACACCAAAAAAAGATTCTAAAGAAGTTAGTTATAAATCTAGATTTAAACGTGCGTACATAGCTCCCCCTGGCGTCCTTAATATCGGAAGGAAGAGCGTTCCAGACGGCCGCATCTGAAAGCGCGCGATGCGGTGACCACCGCCTTTGTTCGATGGGCTCATCTGTGGCAAGCGTATCGTGTGACTCTCCTAGGTCGACTCCGGATTAAATTAGCACTTGGTGTGGTGTGTAAATGTTGACATTGGGCGAGACATGTGCGACTGGGTGTGGTTCTGATCACGCCACTTAAAACAATTTTTTTTATTTTAACAGGTAAGAACCACCGAGCTCCATAGGGTCGTCCATAAATGACGTCACGCACCTATGGAGGGGGGGGGGTCAGACATTTGTGACGATGTGTGACGAGGGGGGGGGGGGGAGGTTGAGAAATGTGACGTCACATCAAAATGCGCAACTCTAAATATAGAATTGTTAAAACAACATTAATTGTTATAACAACACTCCTACAAGGGTGCAGCGCCACATTAAATACGCACTACGATGACGATAGTTTAAAGCGATTTGAAAGCATGTTTTATTTTCAAAATTGAAATATGGTTTTGGGGGGGGGAGGGCAGAGCTTTGTGACGTTATATTTGAGGGGGGGGGGGGGGGGGTCTGACTTTTTGTGACGCCGTGTGATGAGGGGGAGGTCAAAAATCGTCCAAAATCGCGTAACGTCATTTATGGACGGGAGGGAGGAAGCCGGAGAAAAATCCACGCGACCACGGGGAAGAGAGATACGCAAAAAAAAATATACAACAGACGTCAAGGGTCGGGATCGAACCGACGACCTCCTGCGTACCAGGCGAGGTAGTTAACATCTCCTCGCTCAACCCAAATTGTTGAACCTGAGCTTCTCCGGATCACAAGTCCAATGCGGCTGCTGCCGATTACCATCGCACCGGCTGCAAAGGCAGCAGCAACAACAGCTGCCTTCGTTGCACGGTTTGAACACGAAAACGAATTCAGTTCATTGCGTATGTGCGGCAAATCGGTAAACCGGTTTTAACCGGTTTTTTTCACCCACCTTATTGTTACCGGCCATGCAGGAAAAACGATTGTTCACGAACCCAATCAAACACACACACACACACATGCTGAACATGCACGCGTGTAAACAAATATATATACACACACACACGCGCGCGCGTATATATATACAACAAATACAAATATCCCCCGTATAGCCTTAACAGATTGTTGGCGCAAGTGCTGTTAGCGAGCACCTATGAAGGCTGGCACGGCACACGAGGTGGGGGAGGGGAGGGGGGTGAGGACAACTCCTCGCCCGGACGCCTTTGTCTCCCCAGTGCTGATGTGAGCACACCGCACTAGGTACTGAGGGCTGGATCGACCTATATAGGAGATCTTCAGAACCGGTTCAGATGGTAGTCACAGCTGTCCGTGGCCGTGAGCGGGAATCGAACTCGGGTGGCCGGGTTCGTAGCGCAGCGCGCTAACCAATACACTACCGCTCCCAACACAGTACACACACATTTATGTTGAACTTTTTTCGCACCGTACGTAGACAATCGAGCTTATCGGAGGTGCGGGGGAAGGACCACAAACTAAACACAAAAATCAGTTCTAAAGAAATTCGTTTTCATCAATAATATATAAACACACGCGCATGTATATACATCAACACACACATATAGGTATACATAGATACATTGACACAAAGTTATATAGAACCAAGTCAACACACTAACATAGATCCTCCGTATAGCCTTAACAGACTGTAGGGGCAAGTGCTGTTAGCGAGCACCTATGAAGGCCGCAACGGTACACGAGGGGGTGGGTGGCCAGCACCACGCCCGACCGCCTTTGTCTCCCCAGTGGCGATGTTTACACACCACACCAGGTAATAATTTAAGGCTGAGTCGACCTATGGGAGGCCTAGAACCGGTTCAGATAATCGTCACTGGTGTTGGCCGCGAGCGGGAATCGAACCCGGGTCGTTGGGTTCATAGCGCAGCGCGCTAACCGCTACACAACCGCTCCCCAAAAACACACGAACACACACATCGACACACGCACGCGCACACATATATACACGCGTAAATACACACACACATAAACATGAATATAATATACACATGAATACACGTAGATTATATGTACACATATGGTAATAACGGTGGTGCAGTGGTTAGCGCGCTACGCTATACGCCCACCTCCTAATTGAGTTTGATTCGCCGACGCGGCCACCATCAGTGGCGAGTGATGTCTGAACAGGTCCACGGAATCACCAGCGTGGTGAAGTATGGTCAAACAAACCCCACGTGTTTCGACGCGGCGCGGGGAGGCATCCATCCAGCAGTGAATTGACCATGGCTGATGATTGACTTCATTGCTGATAGGTAGGAGAATGGATAACGTTTAAAATAATAATTACGTTGCTTATGGCTGTGGTCTACACAACGCGAGTGGACGAAAGAGGGAGACGTGGATTAGAGAGACTTCGGCCTTCAGAGACGAGTTTACCATAATCGCCAGCGAAACGTAACGGTATTTGAATTATAAATG
Organism: Lethenteron reissneri; assembly: GCF_015708825.2. Classification (NCBI taxonomy): domain Eukaryota; kingdom Metazoa; phylum Chordata; class Hyperoartia; order Petromyzontiformes; family Petromyzontidae; genus Lethenteron; species Lethenteron reissneri. The sequence goes on from NC_083779.1 coordinate 6,799,074, forward strand.
TTGTGGGTTTACGCTTCAGAACACTAGTAACTAATTGGCACTTTTTGTTTACGTGACAACCCTTACTAGTTGACCGTGTCGAGTGGTGTCGGGTTTAACAACACATTTACGCAATCTAACCCCCCCCCCCCAACAAAAAAACCCTTTATTACTGAAATAAGGTGTTGCGGTTTTAAAATGTGGGCTAAATTATATCATGTTTTTTGGGTCTTTCGGTAAAGTCACGTAGATAGGTACCAAAGAAAATCACAAAAACTACGACGTTTCGATCGCAACACAAGCGGCCGTCATCAGGAAATGTTATTTTTTCTTTGAACCCTTTGACCCTATCTACGTGACTTTACCGCGAAAGCTTGAAGTCAAGATTTAAATTATATCATGTTATGCTCTCTTGCATATACAGGTAATTTGAACCACTGTATCGTGTATACGTTTGTATCAATTACGATTTTGCACATCGCAAATTGTAACGATGTAATGTGTCACGTGAACACGTGCAGGGAGCGCTTCGTGGCGATGCTATTGCGAGAGCCGTTATACTGTATACATTTAATAATACACTTTGATTGATTGATTGATCGATCGAGAGCCACACAGTGCTTGCCAAAAACGAACCACAATACCTCGCCTATTTCATCAAGGAGCATAAACCATCACGTGAACTCCGGTCATCCCCGCAGCCAGCAGCAGCAACAGCAGCGGCTTTTGGCTAACAATAGCTATCGAGCTATATATAGATAGCCACTATATATAGTTCGATAGGTATCGAACAAAGTCGGTGGTCACCGCATCGCGCGGCGCTTTCAAACGCGCTTCTGCGCCCGTCTGGAACGCTCTTCCTGTCGACATGAGGAAGCCACTTGGAGCTGTGGCACTTTTAAATCATCATCTATATTGACGAACTCATTTCTTTAGAGCAGATTTTTTGCGCGTTAGTGTTGGTGTCCTTCTCCCGCACCTCCGATTAGCGCGGATGGACTATGTACGGTGCGAAAGACTTTCAACACACGCACTACACATCCGTGGGCTCGGCGAGAAGGGGAGATTGAATCGCGTTCACTCCTAAGAACTGGATGCGGCTTTGTGGTATTGCGAGAGGTGGAGTCGGGGGGATGATGGGTGGGGTAGGCCTTCATCCAGCAGTGAATAGACCTGACGATTGTGGTGGTGGTGGTGGTGGTGATGATGGCGCTCTCCTCGCGTAACCGTGCATTGGTCGAGCATTTTTTTCCGCCCCAGTGAATGTCGGAAGGGGGTATGATGATGATGATGATGATGCAATGGCGGCGGGTCGAGACTAATCAAGGAGTGGCAGGCGAAAGAAGGAAAGATCATCGTTACAGAGGACGTCCGGTGCAGGAGATGGAGCGATGAAATCAGCTCGTGTGACTCTTTGCAAGATTGTGGGATCAAGGGACTGGGGGGGGGGGGGGTGGTCATTTAGCAGAGGATAGATTGTGTCCATTGTTGCTGCTGCTGCTGATGATGGTGACTGATGATGCTGATGATGATTGATGATGATGCTGATGATGACTGATGATGCTGATGATGGTGACTGATGATGATGCTGATGATGGTGACTGATGATGATGCTGATGATGGTGACTGATGATTGATGATGATGGTGACTGATGATGATGCTGATGATGCTGATTATGATGATGATGCTGATGATGGTGACTGATGATTGCTGATTATGATGACTGATGATGATGCTGATGGTGACTGATGATGATGCTGATGATGGTGGCTGATGATGATGACTGATGATGATGATGCTGATGATGATGACTGATGATGATGGTGATGCTGGTGATGATGGTGATGCTGGTGATGATGATGATGGTGATGCTGGTGATGATGATGATGATGGTGATGTTGGTGATGATGGTAGTGATGATGATGGTGATGCTGGTGATGATGGTGATGATGGTGATGCTGGTGATGCTGGTGATGTTGATGATGATGTTGGTGATGCTGGTGATGTTGATGATGATGGTGATGATGGTGATGCTGGTGATGATGGTGATGATGGTGATGCTGGTGATGCTGGTGATGATGGTGATGCTGGTGATGTTGATGCTGGTGATGATGGTGATGATGGTGATGCTGGTGATGATGGTGATGCTGGTGATGCTGGTGATGATGGTGATGATGGTGGTGGTGGTGATGATGGTGATGATGGTGATGCTGGTGATGCTGGTGATGCTGGTGATGATGGTGATGATGGTGGTGGTGGTGATGATGGTGATGATGGTGATGCTGGTGATGATGGTGATGCTGGTGATGCTGGTGATGATGGTGATGCTGGTGATGCTGGTGATGCTGGTGATGATGGTGATGATGGTGATGCTGGTGATGATGGTGATGCTGGTGATGATGGTGATGATGGTGATGCTGGTGATGATGGTGATGATGGTGATGCTGGTGATGATGGTGATGATGGTGATGATGGTGGTGGTGGTGATGATGGTGATGATGGTGATGCTGGTGATGCTGGTGATGATGGTGATGATGGTGATGATGGTGATGCTGGTGATGATGGTGATGATGGTGATGCTGGTGATGATGGTGATGATGGTGATGCTGGTGATGATGGTGATGCTGGTGATGCTGGTGATGATGGTGATGCTGGTGATGATGGTGATGATGGTGATGATGGTGATGCTGGTGATGCTGGTGATGCTAGTGATGATGGTGATGCTGGTGATGCTGGTGATGCTGGTGATGATGGTGATGATGGTGATGCTGGTGATGATGGTGATGATGGTGATGCTGGTGATGATGGTGATGCTGGTGATGCTGGTGATGATGGTGATGCTGGTGATGCTTGTGATGCTGGTGATGATGGTGATGATGGTGATGCTGGTGATGATGGTGATGGTGATGATGGTGATGCTGGTGATGCTGGTGATGCTGGTGATGATGGTGATGCTGGTGATGATGGTGATGTTGATGATAATGTTGGTGATGCTGGTGATGTTGATGCTGTTGGTGACGCTGGTGATGATGGTGATGATGGTGATGATGGTGATGTTGGTGATGCTGATGATGATGTTGATCCATATATTTTTCAGGTTAGGCGAACGTTAACCCCCTCCAACACCCGACGAGATGGTTTCGTTTGCACAGATGTGATGAATTGCATATACGCCTCAATGTATTGATACAATTTATGACCGAAACGCCTCAATCCTCCTCTTCCACCTCCTCTTCCACCTCCTCTTCCACCTCCTCTTCCACCTCATCCTGCCACTCATCCACCTCCTGCCCCTCCTCCACCCCCTGCCTCTCCCCCACCTCCTCTTCCACCTCCTCCACCTCCTCCTCCACCTCCCCCTCTTCCTCCTGTTCCACCTCCTCCCACTCATCCTCCATCTCCTCCTCGCTGGTGATCACCTAAGACTTCTCAGCATCAACGTTCGTACGACGTTTCGCCCGACCTCCTGTGTAAGTGTCAATCTGGCGACAAACTTGAAAAGTCTTTGTGCCCCGGGACGCGTATTTTGTAAAAAATATAATTGTCGGGTGGTGGAGGGGTTAACGACACGAATTCTGCCATTCATCTACCACCGCGTGGCCAAACTGATAAATAAAAACACAAATGAGGACTCACTGCATTGATCGTGATGTTGATTATAATATCATTGATATTGTCGTTGCGATGTTTGTGATGATGGTGTAAGTACGTCCGTTGACTTTCTTTCGCACCGTACGTAGCTAACCATGCTAATCGGAGGTGCGCTGAAACGACTCCAAGCTAAGCACACGAAAAATTGTGGTCCCAGTTCAATGGTTAACGAGCTGCGTGACGAACCTGGCGACCCGAGTTCAATCACCACTCACGGCCAACACCGGTGACGATTATCTGAATCGGTACTGGGCCTCCCCTAGGTCAACTCGGCCTCAAATGAGTACCTGCTGCGATGTGTACAATCATCGCCACTAGGGAGACAAAGGCGGCCGGGCGTGGTGCTGACCACCCACCCCCTCGTGTAGCCTGCCGGCCTTCATAGGTTAAATCTTGACTTAAAGCTTTCGTGACTGCAGGAATTCATATTCTTGGGTGTTTCGGTAAATTGACGTAGATAGGTAAAAAAATGTTTTTAATGAATCTGAACCTATCTACGTGACTTTACCTAAAGACCCAAAGGATATACCTTCATAGGTTGTTGCTCGCTCACAGCACTTGCCTCAACAGTCTGTTTAGGCTATACGGGGGATCTTTGTCTTTGGTGAACCAAGTAATTAAGACGACGTTGATGATGCTATTGGTGATGAAGATGATGATTCTGATGATTACATTTTTGATGTTCTTGATGTGGATGATTCGATGATAGTGTTTCCACCTATTCTGACAGTTATCGATGATGACCATGATGATGTAGATGATGTTTGTGATGATCTATAGATACCCAAATACGGCACGGCATATATATATATAATGCGGTGTTGTGTGCGTCGCGTGCAATTTCGCGGAGTGAAATCGTTCGCGAGCGCTGAGTGAAGCGGCTGACACGCCACGACATAGTCCGCGCACGTGGTGAGAGGCGGGGTGAGGCGTGGTGAGGGTTGGCGGTGTTTGGTGATGAAGGGCGGTGAGTGTGGAGGGAGTGTGAACGCGTGGTGGAGCGGTGGTGCAGCGGGTTGGCGCTGCGCTACGAAACCCGGCGACCCGACTTCGATTCCCGCTCACGGCCACCAACGCATGGTGACGTATCATCTGGACCGGTCCTGGGCCTCCCCTAGGTCGACTCAGCCGCGAATGAGTACCTGGTGCTGCGTGTAAACATCGCAACTCGGGATACAAAGGCGGCCGGGCGTTGTGCTGGCCACACCTACCCCCCCCCCCCCCGTGTGTCGTTCCGGCCTTCACAGGTGCTGCTGCTCGCTAACAGCACTTGCCCCAAGTGTCTGTGACAGGCTACACGGGGGATCTTTGTCTTTGGCACCTGAGTCGTTACCGTGACCTCCTGCCAGCAGCGCGCCTTCGAAGCGTCACGTGGCCTCAAAGTGCACCTAGCCTGGCACAAGCGCCGTGGTGACGTCATCGCCACTCAACGGCGGCTGCTGCTGTTGTTGTTGGTACGATCTCTCCTTTGTCTTTGTTACCTTGAATCGCGTGTGTATTTGCGTCTGCGTCTACGATACGTATTAGATTGTTGTGTATCCATTGTGTGTGTGTGTGTGTAGGGGGGGTGGGTGGGTGGGTAGGTTAGTAACCATACTTCACCACGCTGGTCAGTGCAGCTTGATGAAGGACGTGGGAGCATAGAAGCGCAGTACAACAATTGCATTTGCTGCTATACCCTCATCACAATTAGCAAGGGGGGAAAATGCGGGTTAGGGGGGGGGGGCTTTGGCGTAAGGGGAGGAGCCTAAATGAGAGATGGTCTATGACGTCACCACCCACACCTCTACCCCTCCCTTTCCTCATCACCGCGTGTATCCCTCCGCCAATCTGCCCCCCCCCACCCACCACGCACCATCACCCCCCCCCCTTCGGCGCCGCTTCGCTCCCTTCAAATTCCCGCACGTTCCGCGGACGCGCCTTAGTGCCGTGATGAGATCGGGGACGAGAGACGGCGCTCGAGACGGGAGATGCGCACACTCTCTCCTCTCTCTCTCTCCTCTCTCTCTCTTTCCCTCTCTCTCCTCTCTCTCTCCATCCCTCCAGCCCCTCCCCTAAACTCCCTCCCCACCGCCACCTCCCATATACCACCCCCCACCCAAACCCTACAGCAGCTATGTCAGAGGTAAGTGTGTGTGTGATATGTGTGTGTGTGTGTGTCTGTGTGTCTAGGTGTGTGTGTGTCTAGGTGTGTGTGTGTGTCTAGGTGTGTGTGTCTAGGTGTGTGTGTGTGTCTAGGTGTGTGTGTCTATGTAGGTGTGTGTGTCTATGTGTCTATGTGTGTGTGTCTAGGTGTGTGTGTCTAGGTGTGTGTGTAGGTGTATGTGTAGGTGTGTGTGTGTGTCTAGGTGTGTATATGTCTATGTGTGTGTGTGTCTATGTGCATCAGCCAGTCATCTCGGTTATCTCGGTCAGTCGACCCGTGGCACCTGGGTCTGCCCCGTGACCTCCTGCCAGCGGGCGTTCGACACTTCACGTGGCCTCAAGGTGCACTTGGCCTGGCACAAGCGTCGTGGTGACGTCACCGCCACTTAGTGGCGAATGGCGGTTGTTGTTGTGTGTCTATGTAGGTGTGTGTGTAGGTGTGTGTGTGTGTATGTCTAGGTGTGTTAGTCTGGGTGTGATATGTGGGGAGCGGTAGTGTAGCGGTTAGCGCGCTGTGCTATGAACCCGGCGACACGGGTTCGATTCCCGCTCACGGAAAACACCAACAGTGACGATTATCTGAACCGGTCCTGGGCCCTCCCCAAGGTCGAATCAGCCTCAAATGAGTACCTGGTGCGGTGTGTAAACATCGCCATTAGGGAGACAAAGGCGGTCGGGCGTGGTGCTGGCCACCCACCCCCTCGTGTACCGTTGCGGCCTTCATAGGTGCTCGCTAACAGCACTTGCCCCTACAGTCTGTTAAGGCTATATAGGGGATCTTTGTCTTTGATATGTGCATTACATTATAGCTATTGCGAAACGCGTCGATTTTTTTTAATGTGTAGTGTTGTGTGTAGAAATGTCTGTTGCCAGCGTGTACACCTGGGAATCCCCTAGGTCGACTCAGACCTAAAACGAGTACCTGGTGCCGTGTGTAAAAATATCAGCAGTGGGGAGACAAAGGCGGCCGGGCATGGTGCTAGCCACACCCACCCCCGGTCGTGTGCTGTATTGGGCCGTCATAGGTGCTTGCTATCAGCACTTGCCCTCCAACAGCCTGTCATTGCGCCTATTCGTATGCATATTTGTGCATGAAATTGTATGCAAGCGTGTGTATTTTATGCTGTGTAAATAACAAACAAACAAAATCGGCACTGGGGAGACAAAGGCGGTCGGGCGTGGCGCTAACCACACCACCCCCGCCTTGCGCCGTGCCAGCCTTAATAGGTGCTCTGTAACAACACTTGACCCACAAGTCTGTTAAGGCTATACGGGTAGGGAGGGGGGTCTTTGTCTTTGTAATGAACAATAAACTCGTACAATGTAAACGCGCCTTGCACTTACCTGTCCTGCAGAGTTGCTTCGCGTCGCCCGTGCAACCGCATGCAACAGATCTCCCACTCGCAATCAATTTGACGATTTCGTCGGCTTTGAGCAACTTGTCGCCTGCAATTGTGTCGCCTGCAATTTTGTCGCCTGCAATTTTGCCGTCGCAAATTGCGGTCACAGATCGCCTGTACCCTTGCAACCGGTCGCCGCATGTCCTTTGTGCATTCGGTCGCCTAGACGTAATAAAGTTGCATCAACTGCGCATGAAATCGCTTAGAACACCGTTGCCTGAAAGTTGCACCAAGTCGCCGAAGACCTTGCAACCGATCGCGCCCACACGTTGCAATTCATTGTTGCATCAGAGTTGTGCTCGGTCGCCCAGACATGTCACCGAGTCGCAACTAGTTGCATTAAAATTGTACCAATTCGCTTGGAGGTTGAACGAGCCGCCTGGACTATACGTAACGCAGCCTGGCAAGTCACCCAAACGGCTGTTACCGAAGTCACCTCTGACGTTGCCCAGACGTTGCCTAAAGTAAGATGCGTCTCACTCAGCGCGAAGTAGAGAGAGGGTGAGTCTGGGTGGTGTAAGGTCGGGGTGGTGTGAGTCTGGGGTGGTGTGAGTTTGGGGTGGTGTGAGCTTGGGGTGGTATGAGGTCGGGGTGGTGTGAGTCTGGGTGGTGTGAGTCTGGGGTGGTGTGAGTCGGGGTGGTGTGAGTCTGGGGTGGTGTGAGGTCGGGGTGGTGTGAGTCTGGGGTGGTGTGAGTCTGGGGTGGTGTGAGTTTGGGGTGGTGTGAGGTCGGGGTGGTGTGCGTCGGGGTGGTGTGAGTCTGGGGTGGTGTGAGTCTGGGGTGGTGTGAGTCGGGGTGGTGTGAGTCGGGGTGGTGTGAGTTGGGGTGGTGTGAGTCGGGGTGGTGTGAGTCTGGGGTGGTGTGAGGTTGGGGTGGTGTGAGTCTGGGGTGGTGTGAGTCTGGGGTGGTGTGAGGTCGGGGTGGTGTGAGGTCGGGGTGGTGTGAGTCGGGGTGGTGTGAGTCTTGGGTGGTGTGAGTCTGGGGTGGTGTGAGTCGGGGTGGTGTGAGTCGGGGTGGTGTGAGTCTGGGGTGGTGTGAGTCGGGGTGGTGTGAGTCGGGGTGGTGTGAGTCTGGGGTGGTGTGAGTCGGGGTGGTGTGAGTCGGGGTGGTGTGAGTCGGGGTGGTGTGAGTCGGGGTGGTGTGAGTCTGGGGTGGTGTGAGGTCGGGGTGGTGTGAGTCGGGGTGGTGTGAGTCGGGGTGGTGTGAGTCGGGGTGGTGTGAGTCGGGGTGGTGTGAGTCGGGGTGGTGTGAGTCTGGGGTGGTGTGAGTCTGGGGTGGTGTGAGTCTGGGGTGGTGTGAGGTCGGGGTGGTGTGAGTCGGGGTGGTGTGAGTCGGGGTGGTGTGAGTCGGGGTGGTGTGAGTCGGGGTGGTGTGAGTCTGGGGTGGTGTGAGTCTGGGGTGGTGTGAGTCTGGGGTGGTGTGAGTGAGTCTGGGTGGTGTGAGTGAGTCGAGTGGGGTGTGACGACTGGGTCGGTTCCCCTCCACCTAATGCGTTCGCTCGCTTCCTCCCTTCCGGACAGAGGGAGAGAGGGATTGGGAGAGAGCGGTGGGTGGGTGGAGGGAGGGATTGGTGGGTGGAGGGAGGGATTGGTGGGTGGAGGGAGGGATTGGTGGGTGGAGGGAGGGATTGGTGGGTGGAGGGAGGGATTGGTGGGTGGAGGGAGGGATTGGTGGGTGGAGGGAGGGATTGGTGGGTGGAGGGATGGAAGGGTTGGTGGAGGGAGGGATTGGTGGGTGGAGGGAGGGATGGGAGGGTGGAGGGAGGGATTGGTGGGTGGAGGGTGGGATTGGTGGGTGGAGGGAGAGATTGGAGGGTGGAGGGAGGGATTGGTGGGTGGATGGAGGAATTGGTGGGTGGAGGGAGGGATGAATTGGTGGGTGGAGGGAGGGATGAATTGGTGGGTGGAGGGATGGAAGGGTGGGTGGAGGGATGGGAGGAATTGGTGGGTGGAGGGAGGGATTGGTGGGTGGAGGGAGGAATTGGTGGGTGGAGGGAGGGATTGGTGGGTAGAGGGAGAGATTGGAGGGTGGGTGGAGGGATGGATGGATGTTAAGGTTCATCAACCACGTTAAGAATCGGGGATTACGATTCGAAGTTTTGTTGACTCTATAACACCCTGTGTGTCGCTCTACTTGTCTGTCTGATTGGTCTCTCTTTCTAGTTTGTCTGATATCTTTCCGATCGAGTGTCTGTACGCGTGTCTGTCCCTCTGATTGTCTGAGCAGGTCTGTCTGTCAATAACACTGCCAGATCACACCACGACGCTCATTCACTTTGAACTTCAACCCCAGACACTCCCACGCCCCTCACCCCCCTGATCGCGTGGGAATCCCTCTTCACCCCTCACCCCTCCCCCCTCCTCACCCCTCCCCCCTCACCCCCGTCTCATCCCGCGTGCCGTGACACAATGGGTAACATGCAGTCACACACACACACACAAAGGCACACGTGTGTGTCTCTTTGTGTCTCTATGCGTGTGTGTCTATGTCTGACAAGGACATTGAGACAGACACGCGCGCACACACAGACACATTGAGGCAGAGACAGATGACATGGACGCAGAGAAAGACAGATGCCCATGCAGGGTCACTGAGACATAAAGACAAAGGTCCCCCTGACATCCTTAACAGACTGTTAGGGCAAGTGCTGTTAGCGAGCACCTATGAAGGTTGGCAAGACACACGAGGGCGTGGGTGACCAGCAACCACGCCCGGCCGCCTTTGTCTCTACAGTGGCGATGCTTGCACACCGAACCAGGTACTAATTTGAGGCTGAGTTGACCTAGGGGAGGCTCGCGAGCGAGAATCGAACTCGCGTCGACCGGCTTCGTAGAGCTGTTAGCGAGCACCTATTGAGGCCGGAAAGAGAGACGCACCACTACCAGAAACTCATTTAAGGCTGAGTCAACCCAACGGCAGGCCACACACACACGCGCACGCACGTGTTACACATTGCCCATGAACTAGACCAGTGTGTGTGCCTTCGCGTGACGGGAACCGCGGAACCACCAATCCGGGTTCACAGAGTGACACTCAATGAAAGCGCCGCACAGATGGACACGGGGGAATCCATTTTGGGCCACTTTGGAGATGACAATTATTCACGTGCGATTTGCCGAGGCTGCCAAATGTCTGATTATATTTGCTCTTTATTTGATTTTTTTCCCTCCCCTGCTCAGAAAATAAGTGTGAAATTGCGGATCCGTAAATGTGTGGCGGGTCCAATTAAAAAGAAACGGCGGATTTCGTGGCACCTTCCCCTGCAAACGCGTCTCGCTACGACACCCGCGTTCACGCGTGCCCGTTGCATCGGTACAATACGGCAAAATTACTACACGCCGAGTGTGTGTGTGGGCCAACCACCACCAGCCATGCCGTGTATGTATACCAGCCGTCGTTATCATCAGCCGTGCCGTGTATGTATAACAATCATCATCATCATCAGCTGTGCTGTGTATGTATAACAACCATCATCATCAGCCGTGCCGTGTATGTATAACAACCATCATCATCAGCTGTGCTGTGTATGTATAACAACCATCAGCCGTGCTGTGTATGTATAACAATCATCATAATCAGCCGTGCTGTGTATGTATACCAGCCATCATCATCAGCCGTGCTGTGTATGTATAACAATCATCATCATCATCAGCCGTGCTGTGTATGTATAACAATCATCATCATCATCAGCCGTGCTGTGTATGTATAACAATCATCATCATCAGCCGTGCTGTGTATGTATAACAACCATCATCATCATCAGCCGTGCTGTGTATGTATAACAATCATCATCACCATCATCAGCCATGCTGTATATATATACCAATTATCATCATCAGCCATGCCTTGTATGTATACCAGCCATGATCATCATCCATGCCGTGTATGTATAACAATCATCACCATCATCAGCAATGCTGTGTAAGTATATCAATTATCATCATCAGCCATGCCTTGTATGTATACCAGCCATCGTCATCAGCCGTGCTGTGTATGTATAACAATCACCGCCATCATCATCAGAAATGCTGTGCATGTATAACAACCACCATCATCAGCCGTTCCGTGTATGTATACCAATCATCATCATCAGCCATGCCGCAGATATATACCAACCACCATCATCATCAGCCATGCTGTGTATGTACAGTATACCAATAATCACCAGAATCATCAGCCATGCCGCGGGAGGGGGGGGTGGAAGGACAACGAACTAAAGACAAAGATCATCAGTCATGCCGCGTGTCCATACTTCACCAGGCCGGTGTCATGCGCTGTGCCGTTTTGTGAAGGCTGGGATGGTGGCAGCAGCGCTCCGCTGAACGTCGGCTGAACGTCGGCTGAACGTCGGCTGAACGTCGGCTGAACGTCGGCTGAACGTCGGCTGAACGTCGGCTGAACGTCGGCTGAACGTCGGCTGAACGTCGGCTGAACGTCGGCTGCCCAATGCGCCCGCTGTGGTTATCTCCCACGCAGCCTATATGGCACCTGTTATATGCGCCGTCAATTCCCATCCCGTGCGGCAATTGCAGGCTCAACGCCTGCTTATCTTTCGAACCATTTGCGAGATCGGGCGCATGGCGGGACCATTGGGTCACGCGCAGTCAACGCAGTCCATGCGGTGCTGCAGGTGAAGTACCCGTCGAGGACGCTTGACAACGGAGTTGAGGCACACGTATATTTATTTAACAAGTTGCCAGTACAGGACAGCCCTAGAGGGGGTAGCGGCCCCCTCACCCGTATAACTCAGGGAATACCCCTAGCTATCCATAGCCTATCCCCTGAGTCCTCCACTAAGAGCTAGGGGAGGCTGTCTGGCCCGACACTGGTAATCGGGCCCGGTACCCGGAGTCCCAGAGCACTGGCTCTGGTTCACGGGACCACGCCACTGGCTCGAGCCTGATCCCGTGGGGCCCTGATAAGGGCGGCGATCAGGGGGAGTCCAGGGCTCTAGCTACGACGTCTTCCGACTTCTTAGCTTAACTATAACATAACTGACTAAGCCCATATAACGACCCCTTTTTATACCCAACCCTCCTTGAGGGGTGGGGCCCCGGGGGATCGTAACGCCGAACCAGCCCCCCCCCAGGGTGTCTGGCTCGGACGTCGCAGAGGGCATCTCCCTGTGCACACACGTAGCCCCGCCCACTGTGTTTCTTTCCCATAGGCTGCCATGCATAACGGCCCTCTCTCCAACGTCCCTACATCACTCCCCCCCGCATAGCTCGCAGCCGTCCCGGCTGCAACAATTTCAACAAATGAATCTTTACCCCTTGACTCCCCCCGTGTGTGCCCCATTTTTTTTTCCATTTAACAGAACGAGAATTAAACAACAACACTAACAATGCCCCTAAAGGGAGAACAAACCGACGCGCCCCCCCCCCCGAATAAATACGAAATCCGTAGAGGCAAGATATGTACATTTCCCGGAACCCTCAGCGCACGCACAACACGCACACAAGACGCACACACACACACAGCCATAATACAACAACGCGCCAAGAGCGCCACACGAACGCAGCGTCCAGCAACAATAGCACACGAAAGTGTACCAGAAAACGCAAAAAAAATAAAAAAAATTTTCTTCTTATTTTCGTTTCGTTTTCACTTCTTGTTCGCGTTCCAGTGTTTTCATAAGAGTCTGCGCATTTTAGCGCGCGTCCTTGCCGCAGGCCCGTCACAAGGGCCAACCTCAGATGGCGGACCATTCGGTGGCCGCTGTCCCATCCGAGGCGAGTCCGCCATTGGAGTGGCGGGACCCTCGGCATCCCCCGTGAGGGATGTGCGCGAGCCCGTCATTCCGGGAGAACCTGGGGGCGGGGCAACCGGCAAGACGTCAGGTGAGATCAACAGAGGCGGACCCTCCGGGTCGGTCGACCCCTCACATGCTTGGCCCTGCGCGTGTGGAGCAGAGTCCCGCACCGCAACGAAGGGTTTTAGTCTAGAGGGGTGAACGAACCACCGGCGCCTCCCCCACTTGATACGAACGCACTGCGGTCGCAAAACCTCGACCACCTCGACGGGGCCCCGCCATGGCCGTACCAGTTTCGAGGAGGTCGCAAGCGGTACCTGGGGACAGTGCAGCCATGCCCTGTCCCCTGGCTTCCACTGCAGCACGTGCGCGCGCGCAAGTCTGAGGCGCTCATTCGCCTTTTGGCGCATGCGGGAATTGAGCATGGCAGCATCCCGCGCCTCAGTTAGCTTTTGAAGGTTAAATTTAACGTGCTCGTCCAATTTAATTTTACCTAGAGGCGCGGGGATCTGCAGCTGTGCCCGAACAGGTGGGTCATGTTCGCGACCATACATGAGAAAGAAGGGTGAAAATCCCGTGGCAGCATGGGGGGCCAATCGATATGCTGCCAGGACCCCTTGAATTTGCAAGTCCCAATTGGTCTGTGACTCCGAAACCAGGTGCGACAACATAGACGTGATGGTACGATGCAGACGCTCGACCATCCCGTCAGTTTGTGGGTGATAGGGAGAGGTACGAATCTTCTTTGTACCTAGGAGATCACAGACTTGTTTGAGGAGGTTCCCGGAAAAATTTTTACCCTGGTCGGTCAGCAGCCGCTCCGGAGCACCTTTGTCCATGACGTAGCCTTGGACAAAGGCGTCCACGATGGCTGCTGCCGACTGATTTGCCAGGGGCCAGGCCATAGGCCAGCGTGTGAAGTATTCGACCCCTGTTAGCAAATATCTATTGCCCCTAGGGGTGGCGGGAAACGGCCCCAGGATATCCAACGCTACGAGTTCGTTCACCCTGGAGACTGTGATGGACTGCAACGGCGGGTTCGACTCCCGAGCTGGTGGTTTGCGTTGCGCACACCGGGGGCATGCTGCCAGGAGATCCGTGACATCCCGTGTCATGCCCGGCCAAAAAAAATCCAGCTGGAGCGAGGCGAGGGTCTTTTGGGTACCCAGGTGGAGGAGGCGCTCATGAGCAGCCCACACCACCTTACCCCGTAACCCCGCAGGAACTACCAGCCGGTGACGGTGGGATTTACCGTCCCAATGCATGAGCAAGCCCGCGTGTATTTCCCAATTGTCGGCATCACCCGTCCCACACCCCCTCTCCCTGGCGCGACGACGCAGCGCGAGGAGGGAGGCGTCCTCCATCTGGAGGCGTCCCCACTCAATCACAGGCAACCCAAGCAGGGAATCCCTTCCCTGTTTCCCGATCTCATCGGGGAGCGATGTGTCAACATCGGCGGCGGCCGCCAGGACTGGAACCGTCATGTCCCCAGCTGGCTTGCAACGCCCCGACCCCAGGAGGCATGCGCATTCGGAGGTGGTTGGCATGCGCGACAGAGCGTCCGCATTTGTGTGGCGAATGCCCTTACGATAGGTGGTGTCAAAATCGAAATCCTGGAGGACCTCCAGCCATCGGGACAATTGTCCCGATGGCTGTTGAACCTTCAGGGCGTACTGCAGTGCCGCATGATCCGTACGGACAGTGAAATGCTGACCGTACAGATATGGGCGGTACTGTTGGATGAAGAAAACAATTGCCAACAGTTCTCTACGGGTGACACAATATTTTTGCTCCGCTGGAGACAACACCCGACTGCCGTACGCAACCACCCGTTCCACGCCATCAACCACCTGGGAAAGCACGCCTCCGATACCTGTGTTGCTCGCGTCGGTGTCGAGCAAAAACGGCCTCGAAAAATCGGGGTAAGTCAAAGGAGGAGCCTTCACCAATGCATCCCGAAGGGAGCAGAAAGCTACTTCCTCATCCCGACCCCAGTGGAACCGAACCCCTTTTGATGTCAAAGCATGTAGGGGTTTGGCAATTGTAGCAAAATTAGCGACGAACCGTCGGTAATATGAAGCGAAGCCAATAAAACTCCTCACCTCCCCCACCGAGGTCGGAATTGGCCAGGAGCTGACACACTGCGTTTTGGCGGGATCGGTAGCAATACCCGAGCGCCCCACGATGTGCCCCAAATAACGCACTGACTCGCGAAACAAATAGCATTTTTGGGGCTTAAATTTCAAATTAGCAGCCCGCATCCTTTGGAAAACCGCCCGCAGCCTCTGGAGATGTTCGTCAAAGGTTCTTCCAAAAACAATTACGTCATCCAAATAAATCAGGCACGATTCCCATTGCAATCCAGCCAAAACCAATTCCATCAACCGCTGGAAGGTTGCCGGCGCTGAGTGTAAGCCCATCGGCAACCGGTTGAATTGGAACAGGCCGTGCGGTGTACGGAAAGCGGTTTTAGGCTTCGAATCATCGTCCAGAGGAAGCTGCCAGAATCCCGAAAGTAAATCTAGTGTGGAGAAGAATCGCGCTCCCGCCAAGGCGTCCAGCGATTCGTCCATCCGTGGGAGCGGGTATGCGTCGGCAACCGAAACCTTATTAAGGCGACGGAAATCTACGCAAAACCGCAACGAGCCATCCTGTTTCTTAACCAGGACAATCGGTGCTCCCCAAGGGCTGGTAGAGGGAGAGATAATGTCGGCGGCTAACATGTCATCGACAGCCGATTTGACATGGTCCTTTTCGGCGGGACTCAACCGAAAAGGATTTTGGCGAATAGGCGCGCTGTCACCCGTGTCAATATGGTGACGCAGCAGGTGAGTACAACCCAAATCGTATTTATTCCGACTGAAAACGTCGGAAAATTCCTTTAGCAGCGATCTAAGCCGTTGGCGCTCTAAATTGGACAGGTTCGTCGATCCCGCACAAAGCGCGTCGAGCCACCCTTCATCGCCGTCCGAATGCGGGTGCGTCCGAGCAGCAGTGTCAATGTGGTTCACGGCAGGTTCCTCGCAGGGCACCGGCGTCGCGTGAGCGAGCACAGTCCCTTGGGGAACCACTACTGTCTGCGACCCGACATTGAGGACCGCGATGAAGGGATCCTCGTCCCCCCTTACGATGGTCTGGGCCGGAATTAAATGAGGCCCATTAACCCCGGCCCTAGACGGCCCCAGCACAACACCCTGATCCCCAACACCCTTAGCGAAGGGCCTACGAAGTTTAAGAGGTACCAGCATTTGTGCCCCCGGCGGCACACGCACTGTTTTTACGACGAACGCCGGTACCGTCGCGAACGCCGTCCGAGTCGCTACAGGGGAAGGCAGGAACGCCATACGTCGCCCCGACGGAAGCTCAATGCATCCTTGGTCGATCAAAATACGAATTGGCATCCTGCCCAAGAAGTCCGTCCCCAGCAGGCACGGAACTGCCAGTGAGGAGGAGACAAAAATCGGCCCCGACAATTTGATGTCCCCGATAGAAATTTGCGCTCGAATCTGTCCCACGATGCCGAGAGAGCCCCCGTTAGCGGCATAGAAAGGGACATTAACCGGTAGCAAAGGACGGCTCTGCACCGGTAGAATATTGTAAATTAGTTCCGAAATAATTGTCGCCGATGCCCCTGTATCGACTATGATGCGTACCTCCACCCCATCAATGTAACCGACCACGGCCGACGATCCCGACGCCGCGGCCACCACGCGATGGGCCAACACGGACCACCGCTCGGGCTCGATTTGAGTCCCCGCAGTGATCCGCGCCGGTCCATCGCAGCGCCCCACCGGCCCCCCGTTCGTTACGGTGCGAGAGTGTGCGACAGGTGGGTGCGTTGGCCAAACATGTGAGGTGCCGCGACTCGCCGGATCATGGTGCTGGAGCTTGGGAGGAGGAAGAGGAGGGCCGGCGTCCTGTCGAGGCGTCGTCCCCCGCTGTCGAGGAGAACGGCACCCCGAGGCGACATGGCCCCGGATGCCGCAGTTGAAGCACCGCGGGAGCGCCGATGGAGACGATGGACGGTCGAAACGCCTCGGCCCGTCCCGACCCGGCCGCGCCCCCGTCGTCTGTTGCCGTCGATGGTCGACGGCATAAAGTTCTTCTGACGGAAGGGTGGCTGCAGCCACCGCACGCCCAGCCGATGCCCTGTTTGCCTTTCGCCGCTGCTGCAGAAGGTTGGCGTGGAGGAGTCGCGCAGCCTGGAGGGAGGTCATTTCTGCATCCCCTTGTGCGATGACGACGATGTCGAGGTCGTCCGCCAAGAGGAGGATCTTCTCTGCGACCATTGCGTCCACGCCGTCGTCGTCCATGCGGGGAAAGGCTGTTTTTGCCAGCGCCAGAAGACTTGTCCGGAAAGCCAGAGGCGACTCTTTTTCACCCCGCCTGCGATCGTAGAACTGCTGACGGCATTCGGCTGAAGGTCCATAGACCCCGGCCAGCAGCTGTAGCGCCATTGGTAGTGTAGCCCGCTTCTCTTTTGGCGCCGACGTGAGTGCGGCGAGCGCGTCCCCATCGAGGAGCGCCGGCAGCGCGCAAAGGGCCTCCTCGTCGGACCACCGCGCCATCTCCTGATGGGCGAGGAAGCGTCGCCGGAAGCCGCCCCAGTCACCCTCCGCACCGATGAATTCCTTCAGCGGGGGCAGCCTTTGGTGAAGCGCAGCGGTCGATGTGGACTCCCGCAGGTTGCTTTCACCTCCCTTTGGCGGTGCCTCGGCGCGACTGGCCGATGGCATCGCCTGTCGCGGCAGCGATGACGCATCCTTCGGCTGCGATGACGCTGCAGCCCCGGCGACGGCGATGTCGGAGCCGATGTCTAAGCTGGCCACGCCCCGAACAGCCGCGGCGTCCATGGCGGGAAATTCAAATTGTGAAGTCGCTGAAATGGCGGGAAAGTGCTCCGGCCGCCGGTTCTCCTCGCCCTGCGGTGGACCACCAGCCCCCAACCGCGTAATGCCTTCCAGTGTGGCGGCAGCGGCATAAAGTAGCTCCGCCAGCCGTTCGTGAGCCAGTCGTAGTGCGTCTGGCTGCGGCCCCTCTCCATGCTGACGTCCCGGTGAGAAGGCGCCAGGCTCCGGCTGCACCCCATCTTGTTGCTCTGTCTCGGGCTCGGCGATCTCCGCGGCGTCCTCCTCTTGTGGTACCCTGGTCCGAGCTGTATGGCGCGTTTCCATTTTTACCACTTCTGACGCCAGATGAAGTACCCGTCGAGGACGCTTGACAACGGAGTTGAGGCACACGTATATTTATTTAACAAGTTGCCAGTACAGGACAGCCCTAGAGGGGGTAGCGGCCCCCTCACCCGTATAACTCAGGGAATACCCCTAGCTATCCATAGCCTATCCCCTGAGTCCTCCACTAAGAGCTAGGGGAGGCTGTCTGGCCCGACACTGGTAATCGGGCCCGGTACCCGGAGTCCCAGAGCACTGGCTCTGGTTCACGGGACCACGCCACTGGCTCGAGCCTGATCCCGTGGGGCCCTGATAAGGGCGGCGATCAGGGGGAGTCCAGGGCTCTAGCTACGACGTCTTCCGACTTCTTAGCTTAACTATAACATAACTGACTAAGCCCATATAACGACCCCTTTTTATACCCAACCCTCCTTGAGGGGTGGGGCCCCGGGGGATCGTAACGCCGAACCAGCCCCCCCCCAGGGTGTCTGGCTCGGACGTCGCAGAGGGCATCTCCCTGTGCACACACGTAGCCCCGCCCACTGTGTTTCTTTCCCATAGGCTGCCATGCATAACGGCCCTCTCTCCAACGTCCCTACACAGGTAACGCCGCGTGCTGCAGACACGCGTCGCACTCGCTTCACGGGAGGCGAATTACTCGGTCCACCGGTGCGGGCGAGACTCGTGTGGAGAGCGGTGGCGCAGCGGTTAGCGCCGCGCCGCACCGCGCCGCGCCACGGACCCCGCAAGCCGTTCGATTCCCGCTCACGGCCGACAACCACCGGTGACGATTATTTGAACTGGTCCCTGGGCCTCCCCTAGGTCGACTCGGCCTCAAATGAGTGCCCGATGCCGTGTGTAAACATCGGCACTAAAGGAAGACAAAGGCGGCCGGGCGTGGTGCTGGCCACCCCACCCCCTCGTGTGCCACCGTGCCGGCCTTCATAGGTGCTGCTCGCTAACAGCACTTGCCCTAAACAGCCTGCCAAGGCTGTGCGGGGGATCTTTGTCTTTGCCTGGCGAAGAGACTCGAACACCTCGAGTCTGCCCGCCGGAGTGAGAGCGATCAACGAGAATATTTTGGGGTTTTGATTTCGCAAGCGATTTTTTTTTCCTTCCCATTCTCGCAGTCGTGAGCAATAACAGACGGTAACATCCGTGCGTGACATTTCGTCTCTCTCTCGCGCGATCCAGAAACATCAATGTAACGTGCACACGCCCGTCCGTATTCGGCCTCGACTCCAACCCTTCTAGAGTGTATATCATGATCACTTACATCACCGGCGAGTGTTAGAGAGCGGTGGCGCAGTGGTTAGCGCGCTACGCCGTGAACCCCGGCTACCCGAGTTCGAAATCCGAGCCACGGTTCACATCAGTGGCGAGTGATGGTATCTGACACCCAGGCCTAGGATCCCCCCCCCCCCCACACTCTCATATGTCGCCAATTTGCTGCTGACCAGTGTGGTGAAGTATGGTCAATGTAGCTCTACAACCGGGCACTCGAGCGCGCAGGAAGGCATTTAACCGAGCAGTGGTTCATTGACAAAGGTCTGTAAATGCAGATGTAATTATTTTTGCTATACATTTAAAGAGTCCTCCAATCAGACGAAATCAATATTTTAATTTAAAGAGAAATCTTGGTCTAAATTTATTAATAAAAAAATGTACAATTATAAAGCATATATATATACAGACATTGTTAACACGCATATGTAAAATTTCGATTCAAAGCTTTCGTGACTGCAGGGATTCATCTTCTTGGTTCTTTCGGTAAAGTCACGTAGAAGGAAAATAATAAAAATAAAACATAATAAAATAATTCTCACGACGTTTCGGCCACAACGCAAGCAGCCGTCTTCAGGTGGAGAACAGGTCTGTCGAGAAGGCAGAGTCATTCAGACCAAGAAGACGCATATGTAATTTTACACGGTAATTGTCTCACTCCCGTGTGTATGTGTGTGTTTGTTTGGGTTGAAACCGCGTGTTGTTCTCGACGCGGTGTCCGACGTTTCGCTGCCCGTACGACGGGGGCGAGCTTCTCATTGCCAAGGAATTCAAGCTCCCAGGCGGTTGCGGCGCCGCCTCTCGGCACGTGGCGTGAGCGCGAAACGTCGGACATCACGAGCCATACGGCACCAACATCCAGTATGTCGTGTGGCTGATGGGATGTATAAACAATAATAGCCCTTGGTCACAGATGTCCCGTACGGTCAGAAGTTGATAAGAATCAGAAGTTTATTTAGTAAAGCCTACTGAGCTAAGAGGCTTTTTGTTTGTTTTCAAGCCACTCTGCCCGTAGACAAACAAGTTACAACAACAACAACGGCAGCAACAACAACATAATACAATAAAAGGATTCGTACTTATGTTTGTTGAATGTATTTCGTACAGCGCGTAACCAACTGCGCTAATCGATGGTGTGTGGGGCGGGGGGGACAACACATTTAAACAACAACAACAACCAGCAGTTCTAAAGAAAATTAGTTTGTCAATCTGGACGACGACGATGATGATTTCAAAGTGCATCGCCGCTCCACAGGGGCTTCCTAATATCGGAAGGTAGAGCGTTCCAGACGGCCGCAGACGCGCATCGGAAAGCGCGGCCTCTCTTTGTTCGATGGCCGACCCAGAGTAAGACGGAGTAGAGTGTAAGAGAGTCGCCTTTAAAAAACAAAGACATTTTCATAACTGTTCATTAAGTATGGAAAGTAGAAATGGCACCTGGACGGTACCGTACCGTACATCCCTGCAGATTGTGTTAACAAGCATGGCGCAAGGCAGCAGAACAACAACAACAACCGTCTAAGACAACAAAAATAATCCGTATTAATATTGTGTTTGGGTTAGATCGCGTAAACATGAATGTGTCGTTAACCCGTCACCACCCGACACAGCAAATCGGTAAGGGTTTGTTACGTAAACCAAACGTGCCGCTTGGACACTAGTTCATGCCTGCGTGTTAAACTAACAATTAAACTAAGAATTAAACTAACAATTAATCCAAGACAACCCCAAGAAAATAAAACACGCGACGTTTCGGGCAATATCCCTTTGTCCTGCAAGGCACATCATGCGCTATGAAGGATATATGGTGTTATATATATATGTGTGTGTGTATATAAAGGGTTTTATATATGCGTACATATGACATCATTTATAGCAACGCAAAATAATTAGCAGTATTGTCCTTTTTGTATTGTCCCAGTATGCGTACAGGAATTGAAACAGAAATATAGAGTAGTATACACAGAGGAATATCTACACATATACTGTTTACGAATCTCTGTATAGCGGAATATTTGTATATATATGAATGTCTATTTAAGAAACTATAGAAGCATAAATATGAATATAAAGTACAGTACTCTGTGAATCAAAATATATGAAAATATATCAATATATTGGCGTCTACTTATAAGATCTCAATATATAACAGTAGATATAAGTTTCGATTTAGAGCTTTCGTGACTGCAGTAATTCATATTCTTGGTTCTCTCGGCAAAGTCACGTAGAAGGGAAATAATAAAATAATAAACAATAAAACATAATAAAATAAAATTCTCACGACGTTTCGGCCACAACGCAAGCAGCCGTCCTCAGGTGAAGAAATGGAGAAGAAAACAGCGTTCATTAGGACGCTGTCTTTCCGACAGCTCTGTTTCTTCACCTGAGGACGGCTGCTTGCGTTGTGGCCGAAACGTCGTGAGATTTTTATTTTATTATGTTTTATTTTTATTACGTTATTATTTCCCTTCTATGTGACTTTACCGAAAGAACCAAGAATATAGTAGATATGAAAATTAATATACGGATGTATGTACGAATCTCTGTATATAGGGAGAAATATATTTAAATGTATCAACAGGAGCGCTCCATAATGTTTAGATTATTATATAAACGGATTGGAAGGTGTCTACAACGTGCACGGGATGCGATCTTCTTCCGCCTGTGAAAAGTTTTAGCTCGGAATTCATCCCAAGCCACCCTCTCCACGGAGTAACCTGCACCCCAAACGCTTGCCGTGGTTGTTGAAAATAAAATAAAAAAACGTGGCAAGGGCATCGCTGCAATGGTTGAGGAATGAGTGACAGCAGCCATAGAAGCGAGAGTGGGTGGGGAGGGACGGGAAGGAGTGGAGGGGCGAGTGGAGGAAAGAGGAAGGGAATTGGCGGTGTATAACTCAGAAACACGTGCACACACGTACGACTAAGGCCTCAAATGAGTACCTGGTGCGGTGTGTAGTAAACTTCGCCATTGAGGAGACAAAGGCGGCCGGGCGTGGTGCTGGCCACCCACCCCCTCGTGTGCCGTGCCGGCCTTCATAGGTGCTCGCTAACGGCACTTGCCCCAACAGTCTGTTAAGGGTGTAAGGGGGATCTTTGTCTGTGTACACATATGTACACGTGTACACACACATACACGTGTACATACATATACACGTGTACGTGTACACGTGTACACGTATACACATACACGTGTACACACACAGACATGTGTACACACATACACGTGTACACACACATACACGTTTACACACACATACACGTGTGTACACACACATACGTGTGTGTACACACACGTTTACACACATACACGTGTACACACACATACACGTGTACACGCACACAGACGTGTACACACACATACACGTGCACACACACATACACGTGTACACACACATACACGTGTGTACACGTGTAGACGTGTGTACACACACATACACGTGTACACGTGCGTGTCCGCACCTGCGATTAGCACGGTCGGCTACGTACGGTGCGAAATAAGTTCAACATACATACAAAATACAAAGACAAAGCTCCCCCGTATAGTCCTAACAGACGGTTGGGGCAAGTGCTAAAGGTAATACCACACGCGGTTCAAGTAAATTATCACATTGTCACTTCATTAACACCCCCCCCCCCCCCCACTTCGCACAAGAAGAACGCACAAAGTGTTGTCATCACATCTACGCCTCGTATTTAAGGAACAAAACACGAGTACTTCTCCACTAATCTGGCTGTCGCCTGATAAAGCTGGTTGTAATTACTGGCGAAACGTCGCGGTACTCGGATTGTAAATGTTGTGGCTTGGCTCTCCAACACAACCGGTGTTGCTGTATTAGTATACTACACTATACACTACACTATACACTACACTATACACTACACTACTATATACTACACGACTATACACTACTATACACTACACTACTATACACCCCACGATACACTACACTACTGTACACTACACTATACACTACACTATACACTACACTATACACTATAATATACACTACACTACTATACACTACACTACTATACACTACACTACTATACACTACACTAATATACACTACACTATACACTACTATACATTACACTACACAGTAGTGCTGTACGACCAACGAATTGGCCACGTTCTGTTCACGTGACAAATTTTACCAGTTGGCTGTATCGGGTGGTGGCGGGTTTAACGACACATTTGTATATTTATGCGTTCTAACCCCCCCCCCCAAAAAAAAAAAAACCTCTCATGGATGATATCGGTCGCGAAAGCCAAAACACTTCGTGTTCAACGGGCAAGTGCTCTTAGCGATAAAGTCAGTAGGTATAAAATGAAATAAAAAATAAATCACGACGTTTCGCACAAGCGTCCATCATCACCCGATCATCACCCGATCATCACCCGATCATCACCCGATCATCACCCGATCATCACCCGATCATCACCCGATGACGGACACGTGTGCCGCGCCCGAAACGTCGTGATTTATTGTTATTTTCTACCCACGTGACTTTACCGAAAGAACCAAAGTAGAGTATGGATTCCTGCAGTCACGAAAGCTAAAAAAATCAAGATTGCTGTTAGCGACTTGCACCTATGCAGGCCGGCACGGCGCACGAGGCTGTGGGTGACCAGGCCGCCTTTGTCTCCCCAGTGGCGATATATCGACACGTCGCACCAGCAGGTACTGATTCGAGGCCGAGTCGACCTAGGGGAGGTCCAGGACCGGTTCAGACAATCGTCGCTGGTGTTGGTGGCCGTGAGCGGGAATCGAACTCGGAATGCCGGGTTCGTAGCGCAGCGTAGCGCTAACCGCTGCACCACCGCTCCCCATGCGTGTAGAAGCGTGTGCACACAAAGATAAAGATCCCCCGTATAGCCTTAACAGACTGTAGGGGCAAGCGCTGTTAGCGAGCACCTATTAAGGCCGGCACGGCACACGATGGGGTGGGTGGCCAACACCACGCCCGGCCGCCTTTGTCTCCCTAGTACCGATGTTTACACACTGCACCGGGTACTCATTTGAGGCTGAGTCGACCTAGGGGAGGCCCAGGGCCAGTTCAGATAATCGTCACATACATATACACATGCACAAATGTGTATTTGTGTACATACGGTACACCTGTACACATCCACGTGTAATTGGATAGACTTGCACACATAGACACGTACATATACACACACACACGTGTGTACACTTGTATTTTGTATGGCTAGTTGTACACAGATACGCGTGTGTGTACATGCGTCTGTGTGCAAGTAGGGGCGGGGGGGGGTAGCGTTAAGCGCTCTGTCCGACGAATCCCGGCTCACGGCCACTAACCCCAGTGACGATTATCTGAATTTGCCCCAACAGTATGTGAGGGCTATACGGGGATATTTATATACACGTGTACACACGTGTGCATGTGCGTGTGTGTACACACGTGTGCATGTGCGTGTGTGTACACACGTGTGCATGTGCGTGTGTGTACACACGTGTGCGTGTGTGTGCACGTGTGCGTGTGTGTGTGTACACAGATGTTGTACGGCACGTGTTGACTGTGATGATGTTCTAGAAGGGCTAGCGAGGCGAATGTCGCCACAGATGTTGTACGCGTGCTCTAAATAAGGTGCCAGCTAGGGTCGTTTCCTGAAACGTCGCTTTCCGCTCCGCTGCTGCTTCCATCGTGCGGAGTCTGAACAAAGCAGAGGCAGCAGTCGCAGCGTTCCGTTGTGGCGTCTGTGGAGCGTGGCGAGCCACTCCACGGCAGCATCCGGGCAGGAAGGGTGGGTTGGGGTGAGCGCGGGTTGGGGTGAGCGCGGGTTGGGGTGAGCGCGGGTTGGGGTGAGCGCGGGTTGGGTAGCTGAGCGGAGCAATCCACTCGTTCCACCAGAGTCCGCGTGGTTGTAGTGGGGTAGCTGAGTGGAGTAACCCGTTCGTTCCACCAGAACACGGCATGGTTGTATCGGGGTAGCTGAGTGCAGAAGTCATCGTCGTCAGCAACCATCGAGTATCATCGTCGTCATCGTCGTCAGCAACCATCGAGTATCATCGTCGTCGTCGTCATCAGCTGCTGTTGCTTCCGTGGTTTGTGCGCGGGGACTGCACGTGGCGTCGC
The DNA here is from genome assembly GCF_015708825.2 of Lethenteron reissneri. NCBI lineage: Eukaryota > Metazoa > Chordata > Hyperoartia > Petromyzontiformes > Petromyzontidae > Lethenteron > Lethenteron reissneri. The sequence goes on from NC_083779.1 coordinate 6,824,558, forward strand.
GACGGCTTGGGGTGGGTGGGACAGCCTTCATCCAGCAGTGGATAAATCACGGCCAATGCCGGTGATGATGTTCATGATCTCTATCCGGCTGATGGGGGTCGTAAAATAATAAAATCCGTGATCACACTTCAACGCCGAGGCTTTCGCGACCAATATTATTCCACAATATTTTATTTTATACCTACGTGACTTTACCGAAAGAACCGAAGAGTATGCGTAATAAAGGTGTTTTGGCTATCGCCCGAGGATGATGCTGCTGCTGCTGGTGGTTGTTGTTGCTGGTGGTGGTTGTTGTTGTTGTTGGTGGTTGTTGTTGTTGTTGTTGTTGTAATCGCCAGCGAAACGTCACCGTACTCCGATTGTAAACGCTGCTGTGGGTTGATTTCGCCAACACACAACCGGGGTGGTGAACTCGTAACTTATTGCTCACGTTTTGTTTACGTGACAAACACCCCGACTAATTGGCTGTGTCGGGTGGTGGCGGGTTTCACGAAACATTTTGACTACAAAAGACAAAGATCCCCCCCCCCCCCGTGTAGCCTGTAACAGACTGTTGGGGCAAGTGCTGTTAGCGAGTAGCACATATGAAGGCCGGCACGGCACATGAGGTGGCCAACACCACGCCCGACCGCCTTTGTCTTCCGAGTAGCGATGTTTACATACCGCACCAGGTACTCGGGTTGCCAGCTTCGTAGCGCAGCGCGCTAAACGCTACGCTACCGCTCCCCACACACACCTCGACACACATACACACCAAGACACACACCAAGACACACACACACATAGACACACACACACACACCTCGACACACACACACCCAGACACACACAAAGATAAAAAAGACAAAGATCCCCGTATAGCCTTAACAGACTGTAGGGGCAAGTGCTGTTAGCGAGACACACACACACACGTAGACACAGACACACACACACCGAGACACACACATACCTAGACACACACACACATTCACACACTTAGACACACCTCGACACACACAAACACACACCTCGACACACACATCTCGACACACACATAAACCTCGACGCACACACACACACCTACTCACACATTCATCGTCGCCATCATTTAAATAGCGAGAGCCATGCTCGATTCACTGCTGAATGAAGGCTTCCATGGCCAAAGCGCCGACGCCGCTGCCACCTCTCGCAATCCCGCAGGGGTTCCCGCTGCAACACGAGCTCGTGTCATCGCCCTGTCTCTACACACATTTTTTATTTTATTTTACCGAGGTACGGCCCCCAACTGAGCTGTATTATAGCTATTTTTTTCAGAAGCGATCTGGCCGCAAACGATAGCTCAACGTAGTGACTCGTCATCCTCATCATCAGCATGTGGAAATGTATAGCTGCCAAATACTCTAAGACGCGTCATGACGTTGATTCTAAACGTGGTAGAAAAAACCTGGGAGAGAAATCCACGCGACCACGGGGGGAGAGAGAGAGAGAGACGCAAACTACAAATACACAGCAGCAGGCATCGTCAGGGTCGGGATCGAACCCACGACCTCCTGTGTACCAGGCGAGGTAGTTAACATCTCCCAGCCACCGTGATGATGATGATGATGAGATATATGCAGCAGCAGGCATCGTCAGGGTCGGGATCGAACCCACGACCTCCTGTATACGAGGCGAGGTAGTTAACATCTCCAAGCCACCGTGGCGCCTGCATGATGGACGTCCTCTTTCGGACGCGTTCCGTTCGTCGGCCGGACGCCGCAGCCTTCTGAAGGCAGCGTGGGCTGCATTAGGGACTCCGCACGGCGCGTCGGTCATGAGAGGTTTCTTCCACTGTGGCCACGCTGGGTGCGCGCGGCTTGGCGAACGGGGAGAAGTGCGGTTCGCATATCATCCGGACGGGAACCACCCTCACACGTTGGCCGTGAGCGGGAATCGAACTCGCGTCGGCGGGTTCATAGCGGCAAGTTTAGTTGCACTAAGCACTGCGCCACCGCTCCACCCGTCGTTATGTTCGCGAATACAAATATGTAGAGGCATTCGCGGGCATGACAACCGCGCAACGACAACAGCAACAAAAATGACGCAACATACTCCATGGCAGCCACATCGCGATCCTCGTGTTTTATAGAACGCCAGGAGATGGAGCGACGAAATTGCGTCGACTTGCAGGTGGCGCACGGTGGATCGTTGATGTCGCCGGATCGGGGTTTGGGGAGGCATTCATCCAGCAGTCGATAGACCATGGCCGGTAATGGTGGTGGTGGTGCTGATGATGATGATGGTGGTGGTGCTGATGGCGGTGGTGCTGATGGTGCTGATGATGATGATGGTGGTGGTGCTGATGGTGGTAGTGCTGAAGGTGGTGGTGCTGATGGTGATGATGATGGTGCTGATGAAGATGGTGGTGGTGGTGCTGATGATGATGGTGGTGCTGGTGATTATGGTGGTGGTGCTGATGATGATGGTGGTGCTGATGATGATGGTGGTGGTGCTGATGATGATGGTGGTGCTGATGATGATGGTGGTGCTGATGATGATGATGGCGGTGCTGCTGATGATGATGGTGGTGCTGCTGATGATGATGGTGGTGCTGCTGATGGTGGTGCTGATGATGATGGTGGTGCTGATGGTGGTGTTGATGATGATGATGATGGTGGTGCTGATGATGATGGTGGTGCTGATGATGATGATGGTGGTGCTGATGATGATGATGGTGGTGCTGATGATGATGATGGTGGTGCTGATGATGGTGGTGGTGCTGATGATGGTGGTGGTGCTGATAATGATGGTGGTGCTGATGATGATGATGGTGGTGCTGATGATGATGATGGTGGTGATGGTGGTGGTGGTGCTGGTCATGAATAGAACTCGGATCTCTCTTTATTAGTGCAGCGATCTGATTGGTCGGTAGGGCGATGCTCGGCTTGGTCACGTGCGCGCGCGTACGTCACCCGATGCACCCCCCCCCCTCCCGTATACCAACCCGATTTTTAACCATATTTCACCAAAATATACACCCGCCATCCATTCCTCCATCCACCACCACCACCACCATAACAACCACCACCACAACCACCACAACCACCACCACCGCCTCTCTCCATCATGACCCTCTTGCACATCTCCCCCCCTCTCTTCCTCCCCCCCCTCTCCTCCCTCTCCCGCTCGCTCTCCATCCGCGCGCCGCGCAAGATCCATTTGCCGCGTGCATCTTCCTCCTCTCTGCCTGTGTGTGTGTGTCTCTCTCTCGGTGTGTCTCTCTGTGTCTCTCTCTGTCTGTATGTGTGTCTCTCTGCCGGTGTGTCTCTCTCTCTCTCTCTCGGTGTGTCTCTCGGCGTTTCTCTCTGTCTGTGTGTGTCTCTCTCAGTGTGTGTGTCTCTCTCTCTGTGTGTCTCTCTCTGTCTGTGTGTGTGTCTCTCTGTCTGTGTGTGTCTCTCTGTCTCTTTCTGTCTGTCTCTCAGTGTGTGTCTCTCTCGGTATGTCTCTGTGTGTATTTCTGTGTCTGTGTGTGTCTCTCTCTCTGTGTCTGTGTCTCTCTGTGTCTCTCTGTGTCTCTCTCTGTCTGTGTCTATCTGTGTCTCTGTGTTTCTCTGCGTGTATGTGTATGTGTGTGTGTCTGTCTGTCTCTTATGGTAGTGGGTAGTATATATATGTGTGTGTGTCTGGGGAGCGGTGGTGTAGCGGTTAACGCGCTGTGCTACGAACCCGGCGACCCGAGTTCGATTCCCGCTCACGGTCAACACCGGTAACGATTTCTGAACCGGTCATGGACCTCCGCTAAGTCGACTCGGCGTTAAATGAGTACGTGGTGCGGTGTGTAATCATCGCCACCGGGGAGACAAAGGCGGCCGGGCGTGGTGTTGGCCGCCCGCCCCCTCGTGTGCCGTGCCGGCCTTCATAGGTGTTGGCTAACGGCCCCAACAGTCTGTTAAGGCTATAGGGGGGATCTTTGTCTTTGCGTGTCTGTCTGTGTGTGTTTCTCTCTGTCTGTGCGTGAAAATGCGTCTCTCTGTGTTTGTGTCTCTCGCTGTCTCTGTCTCTATCCCTTGTCTCCACGTCTGTCTCTCTGTATTTTCCTCCCCGTGTCTCTGTTACTATGTCTCCGTATCTCCCTGCGTGTCACTGCGTCTCTCTATCCACGTGTCTCTCCTTGTCCCCGTGTCTCTGTCTGTGTCTCTCCTTGTCCCCGTGTCTCTGTCTGTGTCACTGTGTCTCTCCCTGCCTGTCTCTATATCCCCGTGTCTCTCCCGTGTCTCTGTCTGTGTCACTGTGTCTCTCTATCCCCGTGTCTCTGTCTGTGTCACTGTGTCTCTCCCTGCCTGTCTCTACACCCCCGTGTCTTTCATTGTCCCCGTGTCTCTGTGTCCCCGTGTCTCTGTCTGTGTCACTGTGTCTCTCTATCCCCGTGTCTCTCCTTGTCCCCGTGTCTCTGTCTGTGTCACTGCGTCTCTCTATCCACGTGTCTCTCCTTGTCCCCGTGTCTCTGTATGTGTCCCCGTGTCTCTCTCTGCCTGTCTCTATATCCCCGTGTCTCTCCCTTTTCCCGTGTCTCTCCCTGTCTCCGTGTCTCTGTCTGTGTCACTGCGTTTCTGTATCCCCGTGTCTCTCCTTGTCCCCGTGTCTCTCCCTGCCTGTCTCTACACCCCCGTGTTTCTCCTGTGTCTCTCCTTGTCCCCGTGTCTCTGTCTGTGTCACTGCGTCTCTGTATCCCCGTGTCTCTCCTTGTCCCCGTGTCTCTCCCTGCCTGTCTCTACACCCCCGTGTTTCTCCTGTGTCTCTCCTTGTCCCCGTGTCTATGTCTGTGTCTCTATACCCCCGTGTCTCTCTATGTCCCCGTGTCTCTGTCTGTGGCACGGCGTCTCCCTGTCCCCGTGTCTCTCCCTGTCCCCGTGTCTCTCCCTGTCCCCCTGTCTCTACACCCCCGTGTCTCTCCTTGTCCCCGTGTCTCTGTGTCCCCGTGTCTCTGTCTGTGTCACTGCGTCTCTCTATCCCCGTGTCTCTCCCTGCCTGTCTCTACACCCCCGTGTCTCTCCCTGCCTGTTTCTACACCCCCGTGTCTCTCCCTGCCTGTCTATACACCCCGTGTCTCTCCCTGCCTGTTTCTACACCCCCGTGTCTCTCCCTGCCTGTCTATACACCCCGTGTCTCTCCCTGTCTGTCTCTACACCCCCGTGTCTCTCCCTGCCTGTATCTACACCCCCGTGTCTCTCCCTGCCTGTTTCTACACCCCCGTGTCTCTCCCTGCCTGTTTCTACACCCCGTGTCTCTCCCTGTCCCCGTGTCTCTGTCGGCGCCCTCCATCACCGGCAGAGCCCCCGGGCTCGCCGCCGCCTCCTCCTCCTCCTCTCGTCGCGAGGATCCCGGCAGAGGGAGGAGGGGGGAAGAGCACGCGGAGAGCGCCTAAAGGTCACGCGGTCTGTGTGCTGCACGCGTGTGTACTGTGTGTACTGTGTGTACTGTGTGTGGTGTGTGTACTGTGTGTGTGGTGTGTGTATACTGTGTGTACTGTGTTCTGCACGCGTGTGTACTGTGTGTACTGTGTGTGATGTGTGTGTACTGTGTGCTGCACGCGTGTGTACTGTGTGCTGCACGCGTGTGTACTGTGTGTGTACTGTGTGTACTGTGTACTGTGTGTGTGGTGTGTGTGTACTGTGTTCTGCACGCGTGTGTACTGTGTTCTGCACGCGTGTGTACTGTGTGTACTGTGTGTGTACTGTGTGTTGTGTGTGTACTGTGTGTGTGGTGTGTGTATACTGTGTGTACTGTGTGCTGCACGCGTGCGTACTGTGTGTGTACTGTGTGCTGCACGCGTGTGTACTGTATGCACTGTGTGATGTGTGTGTACTGTGTGTGTACTGTGTGTACTGTGTGCTGCACGCGTGTGTACTGTATGTACTGTGTGATGTGTGTGTACTGTGTGTACTGTGTGCTGCACGCGTGTGTACTGTGTGCTGCACGCGTGTGTACTGTATGCACTGTGTGTGTGCGTACTGTGTGTGTGTACTGTGTGATGTGTGTGTATTGTGTACTGTGTGTGTGTACTGGGTGATGTGTGTGTACTGTGTGTGTGTAGTGTGTGTACTGTGTGTGTACTGTGTGTGTGTACTGTGCGCCGTATGTGTGTACTGTGTAAGTACTCTGTGTATGTATGCTGCGTGGGTGTACTGTGTATGTACTGTGTGTTTGTCTGTACTTTGCGTGTGTGTACTGTGAGTGTTCAGTGTGCTGCGTGTACTGTGAGTGTTCAGTGTAATATACTGGGCGTGGTGTGCCGGGCACCAACAATAGCTTCCGTCTGGCAGACCCCGGATAGACCCGGCTGAAATTAAGTCATGGGGCGTGTGTAGCGTGTACTGTGTGTGTGCGTGTACTGTGATGTGTGTGTGTACTGTGTGTGTGTACTGTGTGTGTGTGAACTGTGATGTGTGTGAGTGTACTGTGATGTGTGTGAACTGTGATGTGTGTATGTACTGTGTGTGTACTGTGATGTGTGTGAACTGTGTGTGTACTGTGTGATGTGTTGTGGTGTGTACTGTGATATGTATGTGTACTGTGTGATGTGTGATGTGTGTAGTGTGATGTGTGTGTGTGTACTGTGTGTGTAGTGTGATGTGTGCACTGTGTGCGTGTGTACTGTGATGTGTTGTGGTGTGTACTGTGATATGTGTGTGTGATGTGTGTGTTTGTAGGGTGATGTGTGTGTGTGTAGTGTGATGTGTGTGCTGTGTGTTGGTGTAGTGTGATGTGTACTGTGATATGTGTGTGTACTGTGTGATGTGTTGTGGTGTGTACTGTGATATGTGTGTGTACTGTGTGATGTGTTGTGGTGTGTGTACTGTGTGATGTGTTGTGGTGTGTATGTGTGTGTGTCTGGGTGTGTGTGTGTGGAGCGGTGGTGTAGTGGTTAGCACTACGCTGCGCTACGAACGCGGCGATCCGAGTTCGATTCTCGCTCACGGCCACCATCAGTGTCGATTATCTGAACCAGTCCTGGGCCTCCCCTAGATCGACTCAGCCTCAAATGAGTACCTGGTGCGGAGTGTAAACATCGCCACTGGGGAGACAAAGGCGGTCGGGCGTGTTGCTGGCCACCCACCCCCTCGTGTGCTGTGCCGGCCTTCATAGGTGCTCGCTAACAGCACTTGCCCCTACGGTCTGTTAAGACTATACGGGGGATCTTTGTCTTGGTGTGGGTTGTGTGGTGTGACGCTTTGATGAACCCGTCCCGAGCCTCCCCCTAGGTAGACTCAGCCTCAAACGAGTCCACAGTATACACACACCACACACACAGTACACACACAACACACAGTACACACACAACACACAGTACACACACAGTACACACACAGTACACACGCGTGCAGCACACATTACACACAGTACACACAGTACACACACAGTACACACGCGTGCAGCACAGTACACACACAGTACACACGCGTGCAGCACAGTACACACACAGTACACACACAGTACACACGCGTGCAGCACACAGTACACACAGTACACACACGTGCAGCACAGTACACACAGTACACACAGTACACACACAGTACACACACAGTACACACGCGTGCAGCACAGTACACACAGTACACACACAGTACACACACAGTACACACACAGTACACACAGTACACACAGTACCCACACAGTACACACGCGTGCAGCACAGTACACACAGTACACACACAGTACACACACAGTACACACACGTGCAGCACAGTACACACAGTACACACACAGTACACACACAGTACACACGCGTGCAGCACAGTACACACAGTACACACACAGTACACACACAGTACACACACAGTACACACACAGTACACACAGTACACACACAGTACACACGCGTGCAGCACAGTACACACAGTACACACACAGTACACACAGTACACACACAGTACACACACAGTACACACACAGTACACACGCGTGCAGCACAGTACACACAGTACACACACAGAATACACGCAGTACACACGCAGTACACACAGTACACACACAGTACACACACAGTACACACAGTACACACACAGTACACACGCGTGCAGCACAGTACACACACAGTACACACGCGTGCAGCACAGTACACACACAGTACACACACAGTACACACACAGTACACACGCGTGCAGCACAGTACACACAGTACACACACAGTACACACGCGTGCAGCAACAGTACACACAGTACACACACAGTACACACAGTACACACACAGTACACACACAGTACACACACAGTACACACACAGTACACACGCGTGCAGCACACAGTACACACAGTACACACACAGTACACACAGTACACACGCGTGCAGCCCAGTACACACAGTACACACACAATACACACAGTACACACAGTACACACACAGTACACACAGTACACACAGTACACACGCGTGCAGCCCAGTACACACAGTACACACACAGTACACACACAATACACACGCGTGCAGCACAGTACACACAGTACACACACAGTACACACAGTACACACACAGTACACACACAGTACACACGCGTGCAGCACAGTACACACACAGTACACACAGTACACACACAGTACACACGCGTGCAGCACAGTACACACAGTACACACACAGTACACACAGTACACACACAGTACACACAGTACACACACAGTACACACAGTACACACACAGTACACACGCGTGCAGCACACAGTACACACAGTACACACACAGTACACACAGTACACACACAGTACACACAGTACACACAGTACACACAGTACACACACAGTACACACAGTACACACAGTACACACGCGTGCAGCACAGTACACACAGTACACACACAGTACACACAGTACACACACAGTACACACACAGTACACACGCGTGCAGCACAGTACACACAGTACACACACAGTACACACACAGTACACACAGTACACACACAGTACACACACAGTACACACGCGTGCAGCACAGTACACACAGTACACACACAGTACACACAGTACACACACAGTACACACAGTACACACACAGTACACACACAGTACACACACAGTACACACGCGTGCAGCACAGTACACACAGTACACACACAGTACACACGCGTGCAGCACACGGGCACGGGTGTGTATGCAACATCGCCGCAAAAGGGGAGACAAAGGCGGTCGGGCGTGGTGCTGACCCCCCTCCCCCCACCACCCCACTCCCTCGTGTGCGTTGCCGGCGTTCATCGGTAGCTGCTGACTCGCTCAGAGCACTTGCCCCAACAGTCTGTTCGAGGCTACACGGGGCATCTTTGCCTTTTGTGTGGCGCAGTGAACGCACCGGCGATGGAGATTTCCCAGCCCCCCCCCCCCTCTCCACCGCTCTCATCGGCGGCGTTGCGACATCTCGATGAGATCGGAGGTAGTCCCCCCCCCCGTCCTCTCTCCCCTCTCGTGCCTATAGCCCGCAACTGAGCGAACCTCTGGGTCGGGGAGACAAAGGCGTCCGCGCGGGGAGTTACCCCCTCGTGCGCTGTGCCGGCCTTTATTTAGGTGCTCGCTATATATTTAAAAAGGACAGCACTTGCCCCCAAAATAGTTCTGTGGAGGCTACACTGGGTGGGGGGGGGGCTTTGTCTTTGTTGTTGTGCACGAGCGCGTGCAGCAATGTGGCACATACGTGCATCACCCATGATGCAGGGAAGCTCACATACGTGACGGATGCACGCCGTTTTCCACGATGAGCACGTGTCGACTATTGTACGTGTTCCGTGTAGTGCATTGTGCGTACGTGTGATTGAACGTACGCTCTGTAAAGCGTGCGACGTATGGGTAGGTAATTATGTACGCATCATGCATGTGTGTGTGCCGCATGACTGTACGTGTGTCACACGTGTGTATGTATGTTGTCATGTGAACGCGTGACGTGTCTGTACCATGTCCGCACGTGTGATGGAATCGCGCCGTACGGATCGCTCGCGGGCGCCAACAACAACAACAACACCCGTGCAGGCAACGAAATATCTGGACCGGTCCTGGGCCTCCCCTAGGTCAACTCGGCCTTAAATTAGTATGTACCTGGTGCCGTGTGTGTAAACATCAGCATTTGGGGAGACAAAGGCGGTCCCGTGCCGGCCTTAATATAGGTGCTCGCGAACAGCACTTGCCTCAACAGTCTGGCAAAGGCTATACAGGGAATCTTATCTTTTGTTTTGTATATTATAGGTTGTGTATGGATTATGTACGTATACAGGTGTGTACAGGTGTGTACGTACATAAACCTGCTTGGCTTGTTGCGACATCTGGCCAGATCGGGTACATCATCAAAAATGACCAAAACCATCATCACCAACATCATCCCCAAACCATTACCATCATCATCATCACCGACACCATTATCATCAACATCATTCCCAAACCATTATATCATCACCACCACCTTTAACGTGATCATCACCAACGCCAATTGCCATCACCAACCCCATCATCATCACTACTAACACCACCGCTATCATCAAGACCAACAACACAACCATCACCACCACCATCACCACCACCACTACGATTATCAGTGGCATTGTCATCATCATCATCATCACAAACGTACCGGGAGCCCAGGCGTGAACGCGTGCCTGGTTCGCCGATGCCACCAAAAAACGGCGAATCCCAATCTTTCTCAGTCTCTTGTAACACAAAGACCCCCTCCCCCCCCGTGTAGCCTTAACAGACTGCTGGGGCAAGTGCTGTTAGGGAGCACCACCTAATGAAGGCAGGCACGGCACACGAGGGGCTGGGCGGCCAGCACCACGCCCGGCCGCCTTTGTCTCCCTCGTGGCGATATTTTTACACGCGGCACCAGGTTCCTCACTTGAGGCTGAGTCGACCTAGGAGAGGCCCAGCACAGATGCAGATTATAATCGTCACTGTGACTGACGGCCATATTCTCGAAGGGCGACGAGACACATCGAGGCCGAGTGATGATGTAAATATTGCTTACGTTCTAAGAAGGTCCCGCCGCGGCTAATGTACGTACATTCGGACAAAACATGACTTTAATAGGAACAATTATCGATTCGGCGACGTTTCGGTCAATGACCCTTCTTCGTAGCACATGTGTGTGTGCGCCGTGCAGAAGGTCCATTGACACACGTCCCGAGTTGATGGCGGTGATGGTGGTGGTTGCTGTTGTCCACCACCGCTGCCAACGCAGCAGCATCGCCCACGTTTTAGAATAAACATCGCGCGCTCGGAGTATTCGGCTGCTCTACGTGTCCACGTGGCGACGATTACAAGCCACAAGGGTTGGAGCTATAATCATTTGTGATCGCCAGGTGGCTTCAGTGGGTCCTCGCCTGGTAAAATAAAATCTATGGTTTTAGTTTTAGGTTGTTTTGCCATCTGTTTGTTACGCCACAGACGATCCTGGCTGAGCGGTGTGTACATTATGATCACGTTCTTCGAGAGTTCGACGTACAACGCAAACGCCTGCTGTATATTTGGAGTTTGCGTGCCTCTCTCTCTCTGTGGTGAAATGTTAACTACCTCGCCTGGTTTATAGGAGGTCGTGGGTTCGATCCCGACCCTGACGCCTGCTGTATATTTAGAGTTTGCGTCTCTCTCTCTCTCTGTGGTGAAATGTTAACTACCTCGCCTGGTTTATAGGAGGTCGTGGGTTCGATCCCGACCCTGACGCCTGCTGTATATTTGGAGTTTGCGTGCCTCTCTCTCTATGTGGTGAAATGTTAACTACCTCGCCTGGTTTATAGGAGGTCGTGGGTTCGATCCCGACCCTGACGCCTGCTGTATATTTAGAGTTTGCGTCTCTCTCTCTCTGTGGTGAAATGTTAACTACCTCGCCTGGTTTATAGGAGGTCGTGGGTTCGATCCCGACCCTGACGCCTGCTGTATATTTGGAGTTTGCGTGTCTCTCTCTCTCTCTGTGGTGAAATGTTAACTACCTCGCCTGGTTTATAGGAGGTCGTGGGTTCGATCCCGACCCCTGACGCCTGCTGTATATTTGGAGTTTGCGTGTCTCTCTGGTGAAATGTTAACTACCTCGCCTGGTTATCGGAGTTCGTGGGTTCGATCCCGACCCAGACGCCTGCTGTATATTTTGAGTTTGCGTGTCTCTCTCTCTCCCCGTGGTCGCGTGGATTTTGCTCCTGGTCCTTTGGTTTTTTTTCCCTCCACGTTGAGAATCAACATCACCAAGCGTTTAGATGATATGGCTGCTATAGATGTCCACACGGTGATGATGAGCCCACATCGTTGAGCTATCATTAGTGATCGCCAGTTCGCGTCTGAAAGAGAGCGATACAGTATAGCATCTCGGTGGCCTTTGCACGGTTGGCTGCGTACGGTGCAAAAGAAGTTCAAACATGCATACACCATCAACACCATCACGAACCAAGGCCGTAATTATAATATATATTTGGGGGGCACATCCCCCACAATATTCAAATATGCTCAAAATGTCCCCCCCCCAATATATTGCTACAAACAATATAAAAAATAATAGCTATGCTATGTAAATAAAAACAACAATTTGTTGAACCTTGGCCACAATATCTGGACTTGTCTTCATATAACAATGCATAGATTTCTGTTCATATGATTGTGGGTTATGGTTGTACTTTATTAATCCCTAATCTCTGCCATTACATACAATGAAACAAAAAAAGAAAAAAACTGAACTTTATACAATACACTATTAGACATTATTGTAAAAAATAAATGGAAAGTCCATGCCATGTGTTAGTGACTTTTTATATTTTAGGCAGGAAATTCGTTTTCATTTATATTTTTGGGGGGGGGGGGGGGCTAGACCTCCTGGAAGATTTAGCCCCCCCAATGTTGACTGCATGGCTACGGCCTTGCCACGAACCCCCCACGTTCAGACCATCGCTCCATGGGCGACTCCGCGTGCGTAGGGGGGGGGGGGGAGATGCCTTCATCCGAGTCTTGCGAATGACGTCACTGGATCTTTAACATCCACGGGATCTTTAACGCTTTCCCACTTGATGACGAACGCTCGTGTTGCGCCCGAGACGTCGTGATTTATTTCATTTTCTACCTACGTGACTTTACCGAAAGAACCAATGAGTATGGATTCCTGCAGTCACGAAAGCTTCAAATCCAGAGGGATCTCGAACGTCCACGGCAGCAGCAATCACAGGTGTTCATCTTCTTGGTTCTTTCGGTAAAGTCACGTAGAAGGGAAATAATAAAATCATAATAAAAATGAAACGTAATAAAATTCTCACGACGTTTCGGCCACAACGCAAGCAGCCGCCCTCAGGCGAAGAAACAGGAAAAACAGTGTCTGAATGAAACACCACCAGGCTGGTGGTGTTTCATTCAGACGCTGTCTTTGTTACGTTTCATTATTATTATTGTATTACTTCCCTTCTACGTGACTTTACTGAAAGAACCAAGAAGATGAATCCCTGCGGTCACGAAAGCTTTAAATCGAAATCACAGGTGTGTCGGTGGCGGGGGGGAGAGGCGGATGTATCCGTGCGCGGTGAATCGGGCCTTTTGCAATAGAACTATATTTTTTTACACACGCGGTCGCGGAGGGATAATTGCGGCAGGTGTAGCCGGTTTAGCCCGACGCGCGAGTTTGGATCATCGCGACGTGAGAGCGTACCGCGTGTGATGAGTCTCATCATCATCATCGTCGTCGTCCTTTGGTCGGGGTCGGTAAAATATAGCTACCGCTCTGTGAGCCTGCAGAGCTCTGTGCGTTGTGATTGTTGCTTCGTAGTTCTGTTTCATTGAAATAGATCACGCCTATACCCCGTCATAGGAATATGGAATGATGGATTGTTCTCGCTTTACGGACTACAAGTGGAATAAGTATCGACTTAGTGTCCTTCCCGTGTCTCCCTGTTCCCATAGTTCCGTCTCTCTGTCTCCATGTCTCTGTGTCTCGGTGTCCCTTGTATATCTCTGTCCTCGTGTTCCCGTATCTCCATGTACTTCTGTATCCCCGTATTTCCATGTCTCTGTCTCGTGTATCCATGTCCCCTGAGCCCCATATCTCCATGTCCCCGTACCTCCGTGTCTCCGTCTATCTCTTGTCGTATCTATCAGTCTCCTCGTAGCCCCGTGTCTCCGTATCTCTATGTTCCCCGTATTTCCATGTCTCTCTGTATCTATGTCTAAGTAATTAACGATATCTGCGTCACGTGCACGGAACACGTGCACACACAATCGCACTGAGATCTCAATCTCCATTAAAGCCGACAGCGTGTATTGCTTAGCGCGTCGCGTGGAAAGTGTTTAACAATCATCTGGTGCGTGCAGCGTGGAACGATTTAATTTGTACTCTTTGGTTCTTTCGGTAAAGTCACGTAGGTATGAAATAAATCACGACGTTTCGGGCGCAACACAAGCGTCCATCATCAGGTGGGAGAGCATGGTCTGCTGCTGAGGCAGACTGTTTAATATATCGGTCGCGAAATCCAAAACACTTCGTGTTCAACGGGCAAGTGCTCTTAGCGATACAGTCAGTAGGTATAAAATGAAATAAAAAATAAATCACGACGTTTCGGGCGCAACACTAGCGTCCATCATCACCCGATCATCACCCGATCATCACCCGATCATCACCCGATCATCACCCGATGACGGACGCTTGTGTGTCGCGCCCGAAACGTCGTGATTTATTTATGTTTCTACCCACGTGACTTCACCGAAAGAACCAAAGAGTATGGATTCGTGCAGTCACGAAAGCGTCAAATCAAGATTGAATTTGCACTTGAATGGGGAGGAGTAATTTGGTAGACGCGGGAAGACGGTGGTGGTGGGTGGTGCTTCTGCCAGGACTGGAGTTTGAGAAGAGACATCCCGGTCTCATCCCTGATAAATCTGGCCATGATAATTTTTCTTCCGACTGAGCGGCGGCGAGAGAGCTGAACCAACGCTTCAGGCGCACCGAACCTCACAAAATAATATTCAGTGGCTACCTTGGCTCCTCCCACCCTCAACCAGTATATACACAAATACTTCTCGATTTAAAGCTTTCGTGACTGCAGGGATTTATCTTCTTGGTTCTTTCGGTAAAGTCGCGTAGAAGGGAAGTAATAAAATAATAAAAATAAAACATAATATTATGTTTATTTTTTAAATAATAAAAATAAAACGTAATATTATGTTTTATTTTTATTTTATTACTTCCCTTCTACGTGACTTTACCGAAAGAACCAAGAAGATGAATAAAACATAAAATCATGTTTTATTTTTATTATTATATTACTTCCCTTCTACGTGACTTTACCGAAAGAACCAAGAAGATATGCAAATACTGTTTTCTTGCAATTTATCTCACTTGATACAGCTATCGTGCTGTGACGGTTCCACCTGAAGAGGGAAGCTTGTGTTGCCTCCGAAACGTCGTGAGTTTTATTTTATTTTTATTTTACTTTTATTTATTTTTTAACCTACGTGACTTTACCGAAAAAAACCTAACAATATGAATCCTTGCAGTCACGAAAGCTTCAAATCTAGAGCTAATTAACGCGTTAATTATATCATTGCACGCGTGGCGATTTGAATTGCGCGCGCGCACGTCCGGGACTAGCCACCCACCCCCTCGTGTGCCATGTCGACCTTCGAATGTGCTCGCTAACGCCACTTGGAGAGACAAAGACGGCCGGGCGTGGTGCTGAGCATCCAGCGCCACGCCCGGCCGCCTTTGTCTCCCCAAGTGGCGTTGTTTACACACACGGTGCTTGCGAACAGCACTTGCCCCAGACGTCTGTTTAGGATATACTGGGAGATCTTTGTATGAATGCGTGATGTGCGTGTGTAGGTGTTCATATGGGGTATATGTGGGTAGCGGTAGTGTAGCGGTTCACGCACTCGGCGACGAACCTGGGGGCAGTCCATAAATGACGTCACGCACCTGGGGGGGGGGGGCCAAACATTTGTGACGATGTGTGACGAGGGGGGGGGGATGAGAAATGTGACGTCACATCAAAATGCGCAACTTTAAATAAATATAGACAACACGTTCTACTTAATTAAATAGACTTTTTAAAAAATGTTTTCTCCTGCAATATCAGAGTGCAGCGCCACATTAAATACGCACAACAATGTCAATAGTTTAAGGCGATTTGAAGCATGTTTTATATATATACTTTTTTGGGGGGGGCATAGCTTTGTGACGTCATATTTGAGGGGGGGGGTCTGACTTTTTGTGACGCCGTGTAACGGGGGGGGGGGGGGGCGGTCAAAAATCGTCCAAAATCGCGTGACGTCATTTATGGACGGCCTCAAATGTGTGTACACTTAGGTGTATCCATCTATGTCTATATATGTACCAGCGTAGGAGCGTAGGCGTTTATGTATTTGCTAAATATTGTACAGTATGTATAGGTGTGTGTGTGTCTAGCTATGGATGTGTCTTTGTGAATGCAATTTGTCATACACAATTGTGTGCATTTCAAAGGCTATACGGGCATTCTTTATCTTTGCGTGTAATCCCGTGTGCATGTATTGCCGTGAGCATGTACGTGTGTATGTATTAATCTATTACCGTGTGTGTGTGTTTGCGTGTCAATGTGCCGACGTGTACATGCTGACGTGCCAACAACTACACCGCGTGGTCTTTAGAATGTAAACACATATATATAGAAATGTGACGTTTCGGGCAATGGCCCTTTTATGTAGTAATACATTTGAACGATTAATTAAGTGCTTTTCTGTCACTCAATAATAGCAAACAAACTCTTCATCAGGAGACAAGTAAAACATATTATCGTCCGTGGGCTCGATTTACGTGCTCTGAAGAAGGACCGATACCCGAAACGTCGCATATTATTTAATTTTAATTTAACTCCCTCCCCCACACACACTGCTATTAACGAATGTGTTACTGGATGGGGTGATCCAGATGTCTTGTGACCCCAAATTTAATTGACCCCTGACATTTTCCACCCCCTCTCTCCCTTGCACATTTATTTCTGTTTTCAATAAGCCTTACTTAAAAAAAACATTAAGTTTTAGCGAATTAAATCAGGGGGAGCCACACCGAGCAGCGCGGTGAAGTGTGGTCAGGGCGCGGGGGAGGCCTTCATCCAGCAGTGGATTGGCAAAGGGCTGTGATTTAGTGTTATACTCAACCTATTTAATTTTCATTTTACCAGGTGAGGTCCACTACTGAGCTGCTGTATAGCTCAACGAAGTGGCTCATCGGCATCGTGTGCAAATTTATAGCAGCAGCAGCAGCAAATATTCAAAACGCGTGGTGATGTTGATTCTAAATGCGGAGGGAAACACCGGAGGAGCCGGAGAAAAATCAACGCGACCACGGGGAGAGAGAGAGACACGCAAACTCCAAAAATACAGCATCAGGCGTCAGGGTCCTTGATCGCACCCACGACCTCCTGTACACCAGTCGAGGTAGTCAACATCTCGTCAACGGTACGCCCACTGTGCAATGTTTTACCCGTGGCAGACCAAAGTAAAAGACGATAAATGAGCGCCTTCAAAATAAACGTCCTGGCTATTAAAGCCAACAACGACTTGCAACTCTCCCCTCCTTTTGCATTGTAAAATAATAACGTCAATCTTGTGCCGTCGCCGTATAGCAACCGCTCGCTCTCTCAGAGCCGGAATCACAAACGAGCAGGGCAGCAGCAGCAGCCACGCGGCGGCGAGCAACCGGTACCACCAACAATGATTGCCCAAGCTCTACAGTCCCCTACATATACACACAGAGACGTTTTCAGCCAATTGACGACGACGATGATGTTGGTGAATGTTGACGCCAGCGCTGGATTACAGGACGTGCGCCGGCACCGCAAGGATGAAGCGCGACCGCATGCCCGGGTAACGGAACCCGATGAACAATGCGTGGAATTCCTCTTTAAGGCGAAATGCTCAGTGGTGGCACGGCTCAGGCACGGCTCTGGCTTGGGTCTGGCTCGGCTCTGGAACGGCTCTGGCTCGGCTCTGGCTCGGCTCTGGCTCTGGCACGGCTCTGGTTAGGATCTGGTACAGCTTTGGCTTGGGTCGGGTACGGCTCAAGCTCGGCCCAGCATGAGCTGCACGCTCCTAGGTTGCTTTCAGAAAGACGCAGCGTTAGGTGAGGAGCTGACAAAGCCGTGGCTCGGCTCAGGCTCAGTCAATGTCGTGGAAAATCCCTGACCTTGGCTAGGACCATTAATCCAGAGCTAGCTCGGGTTAAACGATTCGTGTCTGTCACATCGGCCGTTCCACCAACACTACATCCGGTGAGGGCGACCTTGCCGCTGATGAGACATTGGAGGTCGAAACCAGTCCAGAGTGTTTGCTTGTCTTGAAACATTGCTGGCTGAAATGATGCACTCCGTGAAGGCCGTGTGGTTGTGTAAGAAGAAATATTCCGATGCGTGGGTTTTATTTGAAGGATACTTTGTCTGAATATTTACTGGGCTAAAGTTTTAGCACCGTGGCTTTGCCTAAGACAGGCTTGACCAAGGCCTGAGACAGGCCTCACCAAGGCCTGAGCAAAGGCCTGAAACTAGGCTTGAAACAGGCCTGAAACTAGGCTTGAAACAGGCCTGAAACTAGGCTTGAGCCAGGCCTGAAACTAGGCTTGACCCAGGCCTGAAGCTAGGCTTGAGCCAAGCCTGAAACTAGGCTTGAGCCAGGCCTATGCTTGAGCCAGGCCTCACCAAGGCCTGAACCAGGCCTCACCAAGGCCTGAACCAGGCCTCACCAAGGCCTGAGCCAGGCCTCACCAAGGCCTGAGCAAATGCCTGCCCCAAGCCTGAACGCGAACTGAGCAAAGGCCTCTGAGCCAGCGGTGACTGAGGAGTGGCTCAACCCCCGCTCCGTGACCCAGAACCCTCCCGCCGTGCGCGCTGTGACTGCTTTTGTTCTCAGCCTGCAGGGAATCGCGGTGCAGTGCGCCCACCGCTGTGCCACCGCTCCACCGAATTGGATTACAAAATAAGACGAGCGGTCAATGACCGCTGCGTCTACCTCGCATATCCCCGTCTCTCTACATAAATACAAGTATTCTTTACACATCCCCATCAGCCCATGTCGGCCGCGTTGATTCGGTCACAAGCTAAACTCTTGCACGCGCGGTCTCATCAGCAGTCAGGCTCTCTTGAATCAACACGGGGGGCTGATTGGATATGTAAAGAATACCTTTATATATTTTTTGTTAGGCGGACATAGACATTGAGAGCTGGTGTGTTGATGTTGTTTATAGTCTCCACAACGGCGGAGGGGTATTGAGGGGGCCATTTGCGTCGTGGTTTTGTTAAAATTGCGGCTGGAGTTCTCTGTGCGGTCTCTCGCCAACAACAACCGCGCTCCTCCGCACTGCCACCAACACCCCCGGCGCTAAGGTCGCATTCTCAACGCACGTCCCTTGCTCCACCCCACCACGCTCACGATCAACACCGCCACAGTCTGTCCCGAGCACTAATCCCCACCCATAACCCCCACCCTGCTAGTCTATCCCTAACTCTAACACCAGGGTCAAAGTCTATCCATCACCCCCACGGCCAGTCTACCCTTAACCATAACCCCAGGGTCACAGTCTAACCCTAACCCACCCTGCAACAGTCTATCACCTAACTCTAACCTTAACTCCCACGGCCACAGCCTATCCCTGATCCTAACCCCACGGCCACAGTCTAACTCTAACCCACTCTGCTACAGTCTATCCATAACTCTAACCCTAACTCTAACCCTAACCCCAGGGTCACAGCATATTCCTAACCTACCCTGCTACAGTCTATCCCTAACTCTAACACTAACCCCAGGGTCACAGTCTATCCCTGATCCTAACCCCAGGGTCAGTCTATCCCTAACCCACACCGCCACAGAACTGTATATCCCTAACCCTAACCCAAAGGCTTAATGAGGTGGGTGTATCCCCAATTAAAGTTCCCCTTCTCAGCTCCCCCACCCCACACCCAACCCCTATGACCCAGACAGCCCTTGAGTGTGACCTGCTGCTAAGTCAGAGGGTGCGCCTGTGACGTGACGACGTGAGGATGCGGGTGGGGGTGGAAGTTTAGGGGGTGTGTGTGCCTGTGTGTGTGTTAGTGTCTGTCAGTGTGTGTCTGTGTGTTAGTGTGTGTATCTGTGTGTTAGTGTGTGTGTCTGTGTGTTAGTGTGTGCCTGTGTGTGTGCCTGTGTGTGTGCCTTTGTGTGTGCCTGTGTGTTACTGTGTGTGTTAGTATTACTGTGTGTCTGTGTGTGTGTCTGTGTGTTACTGTGTGTGTTAGTATTAGTGTGTGTCTGTGTGTGTGTTAGTGTGTGTGGGGAGCGATATTGTAGCGGTTAGCGCGCTGCGCTATGAACCCGGCAACACGGGTTCGATTCCCGCTCACGGCCAACACCAGTGACGATTATCTGAACCGGTCCCGGGCCTCCCCTAGGTCGACTCAGCCTCAAATGAGTACCTGGTGCGGTGTGTAAACATTGCTACTAGGGAGACAAAGGCGGTCGGGCGTGGTGCTGGCCACCCCACCCCCTCGTGTACCGTTCCGGCCTTCATATAGGTGCTCGCTAACAGCACTTTCCCCTACAGTCTGTTAAGGCTACATGGGGGATCTTTGTGTTAGTGTGTGTGTCTGTGTGTGTCTGTGTGTACCTGTGGGTGTGTTAGTGTGTGTGTGTCTGTGTGTTAGTGTGTGGGGAGCGAGGCATTGTCTGTTTTCTTGATTTTCGTATAACCACCACGACCGCTCTAACGATTATTTTGAGTTGGATGCACGTTGGATCCTCTTTCGCACCGTACGTAGCCAACCATGCTTCTCGGAGGTGCGGGGCGTCATCTTCTTCGTGTCGTACGGCTGATCATGCAGTTGCGGAGCAAACGACTACAATTTTACATTCAGGTGGTCACGCCCAGATGATAACCACTTCGGGAGCAGCGGAGTAGTGTGATCATCATGGCTGTGATGTCTCCTTTGTATTTGTGGATCGGGGCATTGCGTCCCGTTACACGTTGCACGACGGTCTGTTACGGATGACCACAGTCGCACACCGCTACTGCTGGAGAGTTTTTAAATTGTCCATTTGTGCATTGGGTATCCGCATCGACGACCACGGTTTGAGAAGCGGATGTGGTTTAGGATGGACCATGGAGCTCCGTGGAAGATCAGACCCCGGGCATATTCTGCGTTTGGCTCGTCTTCTGCGTTGCGTCGTGATGATGGCTCGATGGTCGTCGGAGTTAACGGTGATCGTGAGACGCGCGCTTCGCTTTCAATCGTCACGCCGTCTCATCTCGGACCCTCCACCCCCATCTCTTTTTCTCGCGCAGGGCACTGGGCCGGATGATGGAACCACCCGCTGCCGCCCCCCTTCTAACGAACAGAGGACGGCGAGGGGACTCCGGTTCCCGCGAGCATGCACGCGACCGGAATCGATGGAAGGAAGAACGGAGAGGGACCGGGAGGGATGTGCAGAGGTTGTGTACTCTCTTTGGTTACCTAGCTGTATGAGTGATTGCAGAGCCTATCATAAAGCTAGATAACCGAAAGTAGTAACAACGCTTATACTCGCCACATGGAGCGCGCAAGAGGATAGCGACGGTCCAGCAGCGGAGACATCATCATCGTCGTCGTCGTCGTCGCCTCGGCGGAGACGCGCGGGGAATCGGGACACGCTTGGGGTGTTGGGTGGAAGGGGGAGAGATTGGGGGGTTGGGTGAGGCAGGGGGGGGGGTAGACATTGGGGTTGAAGGGGGGAGTTAGACAATAGGGGGTTGGATGGGAGGGAATGGGAGAGAAGGTCGCATCTCAGACGCTGGGGTGTGGAGGCAGGGAGGGAGGGAGGGAACGGGTGGATCTCGACTCTCTTGGGGCGAGGGCGAGGAGAAGGGATGGCTCAGACACTGGGAGAACGTTCCAGACATGGGGGGGGGGGAGGGGGATGCGGGTGACGGGGGGGTGGAGACCAGACCAGTGTGGGACAGCAGCGTCCAGACACAATGGGAGGAGGGGGGGGGAGGAGTTGACACAATGGGGCAGGGGCCCAGACACACTGGGGGCGGGCGGGGGGGGGGGGGCTCAGACACGTGGGGGGGGGGGGGGAAGGGCTGGAGAGTCGGGCCTTGACCGTAACTCTAAAAAAACAACAGTTTAGCGTCACGGGTTCAAAGCGCTCCTGTGACGTCACTGCGGCGTGACTGGCCGTGACTCTCAAGGGTGGCACAGTCGGGTTTTTTACAATCGGGTTTAATTGTCTTTTATATTAAATCCGATCATCTGAGATTGAGAGAAATCCGGTTTAATTGGTTCTAATTGCAGAACCGCACTTCACCAACTTCTCAACGATGGGCTTCATCCATTCCAAGCTAAGGAACTCACTGGCGGCGCCCACGATTGTGGAAAAGCTCGTATTTATCAAGACCAACCTGCCTACCGCATTCTACGACTACCCCGTGCCCGATGGCCCCGAGTACGATAGCAGCACCGATGAGGAAGCAGCCTAAGCCTTGGGTCAGAGTTTCGTATTCATTAAACCAGGTTTTAATTCCCCGAAGTCGGGTTTAATTGTATTAAAGAAAAAACCCGATGCCTGTCGCTGGAAAAATCGGGTTTTTTCCACCCATGCTCTCAAGTAGTTGGCACGCGCCTTGCTCAAGCGAGCAGTGAATCAATGGTGCTGCTTGTCGCTGGCCGCTTTGCATTTAAGATCTGACATATTCGCGATTTGAGGGCGGAGCGGTGGTGCAGTGGTTAGCGCTCTGCGGCTACGAGCCCCGGACACCCGAGTTCGATCCCCGGCCAGGGCGAGCAGTCACTTAGCCTCGCACCACACACGTCGAACCTGCCAGACATGCGGCCACGGAACGTCGTGGCGTCCGCGGTACGCTTGGGAACAACTTCCCTTTCGCCCGCGTCTCCATCTCCCCATCCTCGGAAGCTAAAGCGAGACTTTTTTGAGGCCCAGTTGGTACTCGCACGGGAGTCTACCTGCGAATATCAACCGCGTTGGAGTTTTGGGTGTTGCTCTCATCACTCGTGGAATGAATTGATGGAATTCATTAATAGCCAAACATGGCAATGAAGCAGCGGGGCCCTGCTGAAAATGAGTCTTGGGACTCTGTGAGACTTTCCTGGGGTGATTAATTGGCATAAACATCATGGTCAGTGCACCTCCCGATCAGCACGGTTGGCTACGTGCGGTGCGAAAGAAGTTCAACATACCTACTACATACGCCATCGCATACTCTTTTGAAAGGTCAAATGATTGGTTGGTTATCCGTGAGCATCGTGGACTTTGTAATATCAAAACTCGCTACTTTATACTCCTGTGGTGGACCCCGGGCACGGGAGCAGAGTCAAGGATGTAATGTGCGGGAGAGAGAAAGGAACGGGAGAGGGAAGGGAGAGGAGGAAGAATTGGAAATGAGAGGAAAAGAACGGAGAAGGAGCAGAGGAACGGGAGGAGAGGCGAGGAGAGGGTGCAGGACAGACGAGAGGGTGGGAGAGGCTGCATGAGGAGCTCCACGCTGCTACACAACGGAGAAGGATCGGCGTCTGTTCTCACAGTGGGCGGGGAGAGGGTCCGGAGTTGGGTGTGGTCACACAGGAGTCACGTAGTTTACAGGAGGCTTGAGCTGATTTAGACCGACAGGTAAGTGATTCTGCACCGTAAAATCGATTTTAAAAATGTGTTTTTCTTTGTACGAGTTGCTGTCGTGGTGCGATGGTAAGTTGACACATTGATGCACCTCGCTTAAAATCTCTCCACCTCCCTCTCTCCATGCAGCAGTATGCGTGCTTACACCACGGTCGATCGGCAGGTTCGACGTGTGTGATGTGAGGCTAAGTGATTGCTCGCCCTGGCTGGGGATCGAACTCGGGTGTCCGGGGCTCGTAGCCGCAGAGCGCTAACCACTGCGCCACTGCTCTGCCCTCAAATCGCGAATGTCAGATCTTAAACGCAAAGCGGCCAGCGACAAGCAGCACTATTGAAGTGGGTAATATTTTAAATGAAGCAGACGCCTTCTCGTGCCTGCGTTTGTTTCTCTCCACTTAAAAAAAATCCTAATAGTTGTTTTACACATTCCATCAGCGACACAGCCTTCTGGAGGGCCTATCACCAGCAGCGTTTGGTTCAACACAGGTAAACGCTTTATGGGTTTCGACAATCGGTGTCTCATCATCATCATCAGCAGCAGCAGCAGCAGCAGCAGCAGAGTCAAGAGGTTTGCGTGATCCATTGCTGGTGAACTGCCAGATGTTCATTTGCAATGACCTCTGTCAGATCATCACTACTGGTCCAGTCAAGTCACAACTCGACAACAAACATAACCTTACTCATAACCTTAAGCACTTACATACAGCAACTAACTCCCAGCCACAGCTTGGCTTTTATGTTTAAAATTTTAAACTGTAAAACATGTTTCTCTCGTTATTAATAATGTTCTAATTCGACGTTGAGTATGAATGTGATGATGGCGCTTTGAGTGGCAGGTGTGTCTGAGAAATATCCGCCACGCGTGTAGCACAAAACCACACGACTCCAGATACAGTATAGTCAAGTTTGGGGTTCACCACGGTGGACTAGGAGATGTTAACTCCCTCGCCTGGTATGGTGGGGGTCGTAAGATCGATCCAGACCCTGACGCCTACTGCTGTATATTTGGAGTTTGCGTGTCTCATCATCATCATCACTGTGGCTAGGAGATGTTAACTACCTCGCCTGGTGTACAGGAGTTTGATCCCGACCCTGACGCCTGCTGCTGTATATTTGGAGTTTGCGTGTCTCTCTCATCATCATCACTG
Source organism: Lethenteron reissneri (assembly GCF_015708825.2). Lineage (NCBI taxonomy): Eukaryota > Metazoa > Chordata > Hyperoartia > Petromyzontiformes > Petromyzontidae > Lethenteron > Lethenteron reissneri. The sequence continues at coordinate 6,849,265 of NC_083779.1, forward strand.
TGGCTAGGAGATGTTAACTACCTCGCCAGGTATACAGGAGTTCGTGGGTTCGATCCCGACTCTGACGCCTGCTGCTGTAGATTTTGAGTTTGCGTCTCTCTTCCCCGTGGTCGCGTGGATTTTTCTCCGCGTCCTCCGTTTTTTTATCCTCATTTACAATCAACAACAGCGTCACGCGTTCAGAGTGTTTGGCCGCTGCTATAAATGTCCACGTGATAAGCCACTTAGCTGAGCCGTTATCAATCATTTGTGACAGCCTCGGTCTCTTCTAAAAAAGAGCTACATAGCTTAACTGGTAAAATTAAAAAAAAAATTGTTTAGATATGGCTTATAATTCGACGCAAAGCTATAGCATACGCAACACAAAGCAATTGTTAGATTCGTTGTGTAGGCTGTATATACATTAACATGTCGTGCATACGGTACTTTTTCTGGAAGACTTGTGTTGTTTTTTCCTGGATTTTTCTGTTGCGTGTAGTCACTTTAAGATGTTTCTTGTTCATGTTTTTGTTTGTTGCGGTTGCACCCGATTCAAGAGCCGAATGGCTCATAGGGGGAGACCTAATAAATGAAACTGAACTCATTATCAGTTCCCTACCTTATTATTACAGACCAATTCGGACCTTATTTGCCACCCCGTGTCCTTAGAACTCTCAACGTTCATCCCACAAAGTCACCATCACAGGGGAGAAACACAAACACAACACATTTTAGCCCGTATTGAAACGGTTTCACGCCGTATGGACCTGAAAACTCAATTCCCCTCGACGAAAATACGGGCTAAACCGTATGGTAATTGATAATTGTTTTTTACCCTTTTATCTGGCAACAAAATTGACACCTTTTTTACAAGGAGTCATGTTTGCATTGATCACAATACCTGCGGTCGGAATGCAAAAAAAAACACAACTCTAATAATGCATGCACTGTCCTTGAAATTGATTGGTCAACACCTGAGACAGCTTTTCTTAGAGCCTAGTCTCACATGGTGTTGGACCAGATGACACAACTCAAAGACAATGCACCATCAGAGTATGAGAGCTCGGGGTAAGCATTTACACCATTGGAACCTCCTTTGCCAGTAGCAAAATATCATAATTGGTTTTTTGGGTTGACGAGTGTTTTTGTGTTTATATGCTGTGAGGTTTTTTGGAACAATTACTGAATCGTGCAGCGACAAATAGACATTGTTAAGTGTTGTAAGACGTCAGTTAATTTGCTTCCGATGTGCCATGACGAAGGGACATTGCCCGAAACGTCGCCTATTTCAGTTTGGTAATTTTGCACCAATGCCAATGCAGCAGCATCAACACCAAATAACTAAGTGATAATTATGATTGTCTCAACGAAATTTTAACGTAAAATCGAATTGTTATTCTGAACATTTGTTTTATATTAATCAAAGACTGTCACAAAACTTTGAGACAAAAACGAAAAGTTTAAATAAAACCGCTTGTAAGCCCCGGTCGCGGCGTCCCCGGCGCTGCCGTCTTAGGCGCGCCCATCCCGGCAGGCTCGCTAGCCGAGGACCGTGGTCGCATATGCGGCCTACGAACGATAACTTTCCCAAGGCTAAAATCACGTAGATAGGTTCAAAGAAAATAACAAAAAACTACGACGTTTCGATCGAAACACAAGCAATCGTAATCAGGAGATGACGATTGTCTGTGTTGCGATCGAAACGTCGTAGTTTTTTTGTTATTTTCTTTGAACCTATCCACGTGAAATTACCGTAAGACCGAGAGCTTTAAGTCAAGATTTCCCAAGGCTGTTCCAATGTGAACGCAACTCTCGTGTTGAGTTGTGTTGCTGTTAAGAGACGTGAGAAACACCGGGCACGTTCATTAAAGCGCTGCACATGAACAATGAGAGACTGACACGGGCGAAAAATTGACCCTATTCGGTGTCCCGGCAGTACCGGCTAAGGCGCGTCTCTCCCGGCAGCGCCGCTAGGAAAGGACCGTGGTCGCATCGCGGCCTACGAACAACACCGCACATTTCATATATAATTTGAAAAAAATTGAACGATTTATTAAACGATGTTGTGAAATTTTAATACACTCTCAGGATTTAAAATATAAATATTTAGATTAATTAATCTGAAACGCATACTTCTGTGTATATATGTGTGTGTGTTTTACTATGTCTCGTGCACAAATGTGTTGATTGGAATTTGCATTGATGAAATTATTTAATATCGATTTGATGAAGCTCATGCCATTTAAAACCTGACGATAAACGTTTGAACCACAACCGTGCACGCGTAGACCGCAGACACGCACTACAAACAATAGATAGGAGACGAGTTAAAACGTGGGCCTTATTATTAATAGCGATTCATATGTTTTGGTTCATCTTGACACCTCTCAAACGCGTGTGGCTCATTCACGGCCATGTGCGCATGTTTTCAATCCGTGTTCTCCAAGGGCTACAGAGCCGAGCCACATTTGCACACCGTGTCAACCCATACTACGGTTTAGCCCGTATTCTTGTACAGGGGAATTGAGTTTTCAGGTCCATACCGCATACAGCCGTTTCAATACGGGCAAAGCATTCGTTTTTGTCTGTTTGTATTGCTCCCTTGTGATGGGATTTTGTAGGATGAACGTTGAGATTTATTAGGGCACGGGATGACCAATCAGGTCTGAATTGGTCTGTCATGAGGTAGGGCACTGATAGGGGGTTGGCAGGTATACAGTGGTGAGTGTAGTGGTGAGTGTACTGGTGGTGATTGTGTGTTCTCCCTTGTGATGGGACTTTGTAGGATGAACGTTGAGATTCATAAGGGCACGGGATGACCAATCAGGTCTGAATTGGTCTGTCATGAGGTAGGGCACTGATAGGGGTTGGCAGGTATACAGTGGTGAGTGTAGTGGTGAGTGTACTGGTGGTGATTGTGTGTTCTCCCTTGTGATGGGACTTTGTAGGATGAACGTTGAGATTCATAAGGACACGGGATGACCAATCAGGTCTGAATTGGTCTGTAATAAGGGGTTTACAGGTATGCATTCGGCATAACTATAGTGGAACATTCTTAACCCACAATTATGTTCTTAGAAAGTCAATACGAGTAACGTTTGGCAACACACCGTGCGCTAATCTAAATGCTTACGACTGAAAGGTCGAGTGAAACACTTGTTTATTTCAAGTGTATTGGTTTATTGATTTCGCTCATGGAGTAGTAATTTCATCCTGTCTTCGTTTCGTGGAACCACAATCGCGGATACGCAAGCCCCGTGAACGGTGGCTAATGATCATCATCTGAATAATCAGAACCACAACGAGCAACCGATGACCGGTCTTCAATGTGTAAACAATGTGACATTCACGTGCCGTTGTGCTATGAAGAAGGGCCATTGCCCGAAACGTCGCCTATTACATACCTAAACATATTTTTATTTTACCAGGTCAGGCCCCCATTGAGCTATGTAGCTCTTGTTCAGAAGCGACCGGGCCACAAATGATAACGAAGTGGTTTATTACGTGGACATTTATAGCAGCCAAACCCTCTAAACGCGTTATGTTGATTCAAAATGTGGAGGGGGAAACTCGAAGGACGCGGAGAAAAATCCACACAACCACGGGGAGAGGGACATACAAACTCGTAATATACAGCAGGCGTCAGGGTAGGGATCGAACCCACGACCTTCTGTATACCAGGCGAGGGAGTTGACATCTCCAGGCCACCGTGGCATCTCCAACGGTAACGCCACCACACGCTGTTGTTGTTAATGAATGTGTGGAGTTGCTTTTGGTGTTGTTAATTGTACTGTGCTTGTGCATCGTTGCCAGCAGCATCATCACCAGACAATCTGTGAATGGGAACCCATTGAGGGAGAGACAGAGAGGGGGTGGGGTGGTTGTGGTGGTGTGGAGCGGTGGTGCAGCGGTTAGCGCGCTGCACTACGAACTCGGCTCACGGCCAACACCACCAGTGATGATTATCTGAACCGGCCCTAGGTCGACTCTGCCTCAACTGAGTACCTGGTGCGGTGTGTAAACATCGCCACGAGGGAGACAAAGGCGGCCGGGAGTGGTATTTGCCACCCACCCCCTCGTGCGCCGTGCCGGTCTTCATATGTGCCACGCACCAACAGCACTTGCCCCAACAGTTTGTTAAGGCTATACGGGGGGATCTTTGTCTTTGGTGGTGATTGGGTAGACGCAAGCAATTAGCTCCATGTTCCAGCACAATTACACAATCCCACCTCTCCCACTGAGTGGAACGTGAGTGTTTTACTCGATAGACCTAGACATCCTGACGGCACAAATACAAAGAACCTCCCGTATATGGCCTTAAACTGTTAGCGAGCAGCATCTACCCACTGAAGCGATGTAGCTCTTTTTCGGAAGCGACCTGGCCACAAATGATAGCTCAAAGAAGTGGCTTGTCGTCACGTGGAAATTCATAGCAGCCAAATACTCTAAACGCGTGACGTTGATTCTAAATGTGGAGGGAAAGCACGTAGGACCCGGAGAAAAATCCACGCGACCACGGGGTGAGAGACACGCAAACTCCAAATATACAGCAGCCGTTGTCAGGGTCGGGATTGAACCCACGACCTCCTGTATACCAGGCGAGGTAGTCAACATCTCCTAGCCACCGTGATGATGATGAAAGAAAACAACACCGCGAACTCCAAATATACAGCAGCAGGCGTCAGGGTCGGGATTGAACCCACGACCTCCTGTATACCAGGCGAGGTAGTCAACATCTCCTAGCCACCGTGATGATGATGAAAGAGAGACACCGCAAACTCCAAATATACAGCAGCAGGCGTCAGGGTCGGGATTGAACCACGACCTCCTACATACCTGGCGAGGTAGTCAACATCTCCTAGCCACCGTGATGATGATGAGAGAGAGACCGCAAACTCGAAATATACAGCAGCAGGCGTCAGGGTCGGGATCGAACCCACGACCTCCTGTATACCAGGCGAGGTTGTCAACATCTCGCCACGGCAGCGCCCCAGATGCACGACGGAGCTGCAATGGAGAGGAGGCGAGAGGAGAGACCGTGTCCCAGGGCACCACGGGAATCAGCAACGAGGGATTATTGAATGACAAGACCACGAGAGATGGCGACGGCTCGGTGGGGAGGCCTTTGTCCAGCAGTGGATAGATCATGGCATAACGACTCAAGTCAATTGTAGTTTACATAATGTGGGCGCATTCTATGGCACCGATCCGCCACTCACAGCGCCAGCATTAACATTTATACTTCACATACAATTAGAACATTTTGAACAATTTTTGATATGCAGTGAATATCGATCATGGCTGGTGGTGGTGGTGTTGACGATGGTGATTTCTCTGCTGATAAGTTTGAAAACCCACGTTCACGATGATGATGGCTGTAATGCAGTGGCGGCTCCTGAAAAATCTCTCAGGGGGGGCAAATGTCTGGATGATTGATAAGGATAAGGTCCACCCATGCAATGAATAAATTAACAGCTTAAGCATGTAAAGGCAACTTCACTTCTTTAATATTAATGAAAAATAAAGTGACTCTTACAATACATCTTGTTTGTTTATATACTCACTATTAAAACAAACCACTCAAGTTTATTTTATTAAAGATTCCACTAGGTAGCGATAAATTATATTGTTGGATGAAACGTGCTTACGTATGATGACGTTAGCACGTATGATGACGTAAGCACGTTAGGGCTTGCCCTCCCGGAAGCCATAGAGTATGCATTGGAGCTCTCCCGTTCGAAAAAAAACATGTTTCAATGTAAGTCTATGGGACCACTCGGGGCGATTCTCAGCCGTAGTGAAATCGCCCCAAAAGAGGCGGTACTCCACAGAACGTGACATGACGCTGATTGGACTATATCCAGAGGCTGACAGTGACGGCTAGCGTGACTCTGTGGTTGAATGACATTGGTGGTGCGTCGCCCAATCGCCCTAATGAAGAAACCGCCCCTGCTGTAATGATTCTGATGATGGAAAGTATTGTATTAATGATGACGACGATGTATTTGTCCAAACCACTGTCCTCTCGCCTGGTAATAAACTCCGTCTCGTACCTACACGCCAAACGTCTCTCTCTTTTTTTGTACCCGTACGAACACAAAGATTCACCCTCCCCCCCTTCGTACTTTTGGGGCAAGTGGGTCAAGTAGCGTGAACTATCACGCGAACTCCGGACATCCTCGCAGCTGCAGCAGCAGCAGCGGCCTTTGGCTGCTGGGCCATCGGACAAAGGCGGTGGTCACCGCAGCATCGCGCTGCGCTTTCAGACGCGCTTCTGCGGCCGTCTGGAACGTTCCTCCTTCCGACGTTAGGACGCCACTGACGCTATGCACTGTTACATCTCGATTGAAACGTCTTTCTTGAAGAACTGCTTTTTGTCTTAAGAGGAGCAGTTGGAGGATGATGATGTAGGAGGAGGAGGATGGAGAAAGATGATGATGATGTAGGAGGATGGAGAAAGATGATGATGATGTAGGAGGAGATTGGAGGAGGAGGAGGATGACATTGTAGGAAGATGACCAGAATGATGTATGGTGCGAAAGAAGCTCAACACACATACGTTAGCGGGCACGGTACACGAGGGGGTAGGTGTGACAGCACCACGCCCGGACGTCTTTGTCTCTCTAGTGGCGATGAATACATACCGCACCAGGTACTCGTTTGAGGCTGAGTTGACCTAGGGGAGGCCCATGACCGTTTCAGATCATCGTCACTGGTGAGCGGGAATCGGACTCGGGTCGCCGGGTTCGTAGCGTAGCGCGCTAACCGCTGCACCACCGCTCCCCCTCCCCATATACTAAAGTACACACACAGATACCCGTATAACCTCATACACTATTGAGACAAGTGCTATTAGCGTCGCTAGCAGCTATGCAGGCTTGGATGGCGCAACTAGGGGGTGGCGTGGCCTGTACCACCCCAGCCGCCTTTGTCTCCCCAGCGGCGGTGTATCGATATTACACCGCGGCAGTCCTTTGCTTAGCTGAGACCCGACACGCGTTTTGACAGCACTCGCCGCCACTGATGTTAGCCGTGGCTGCGAATCGAACTAGGGTGGGGCTAGGAGATGTTAACTACCTCGCCCGATATGGGTTCGATCCCGACTCTGACGCCTGCTGCTGTATATTTGTAGTCTGCGTGTATCTCCCTCTCTCTCTCCCCCCGTGGTCGCGTGGATTTTTCTCCGGGTCCTCCCTCCGGGTTTTCCCCTCCACATTTAGAATCAACGTCACCGCGTTTGGAGGATTCGGCTGCGTTACATCCCCACGTGATGATGATGACGACGATTAGCCCATTTCGTTGAGCGATCATTTTCGATAGCTACGGTCGCTTCTGAAAAAAAGAGCTACATAGCTCAAGCACGGGGAAACCTTGCACCTGGTCAAGTGAAAACAAATGTTTTCATACATTTTAGTTTAGAGCAGTGCGCTAACCACGGCGCCCACCGCTCCATGCAAAGCCATCGTGGCCCTGCGCATTCATTCGGAAGCGGCGTCGATTCCTGCACGAGCATTGGGCTGCAGGCCAACTTCGTGTCGCACCGCACACAGCGAACGGGCGGTGCCGTGGGACGAGGATGAGGAGGAAGGGTAGGAGGATGAGGTTGGATGAGGTTTTAATCAAGGACGGGGTGGACGCTTCTGAGGTTGGAGGAGTAGACGGATGATTAGGATAGATGAGGATTATGATGATGATGGAGGATTCGTAGGATGCGTTGGGGGAGCAGGTTGATGTTTATGAGGTTAGAGGAAAGGACAATGAGGTTGGAGGATGACGAGGAGTACCATGATGAGGTTGGAGGCGGATCAGGAGGAGGAGGAGATGCAGGAGGATGATGAGTCGTGTTATTTATAAATGTATCGCAACCCTCCACCACCAGACACGGCTAATCAGTAAAAAATATGTCACGTTGAGAAAAGACAAATTGTTGACTACTTCAGCCCATCGGTGTGTGTGAAGAGTGCAAAGCCGTAATTGTAATATTTAAATATGTTCAAAATGCCCCCCCCCCCCCCCCCAGTATATTGCTATAAAAAAAAATTGCTATGTTATGTAAATAAAAACAACAATTTGCTAAACCTTGGCCACAATGTCTGAACTTGTCTTCATATAACAATGCATATATTTCTGTTTATATTATTGTGGTTATGGTTGTACTTTATTAATCCCTAATCTCTGCCATTACATACAATGAAACAAGAAAAGGTAAAAAAAATAGAGCATTGTAATACACTATTAGACATTATTGTAAAAAATAAATAAAAAGTCCATCCTATGTGTTAGTGAATTTTTAAAATAATTTAGGCAGGAAATACGTTTTCAAATTTGGATTTTTTTTCAAGGGGGGTGGACCCCAGACCCCCTGGAAGATTTGGTCTCCCCCAATGTTGACTCCATGGCTACGGCCTTGGAAGAGTGAATCCACAACATTTACAATTTGAGTAGTACGACGTTTCGCTGGAAATTACATCCAGTATCTTCGGGCGATTTTCCAGAATAGTGAAGCCATCCACCACATTGTATACTGATTGGCCGTGCCGGGTGGTGGAGGGTTGCGACACATTTATAAATAACGCGATCTAACCCAAAAACCTTGATAATGAATAATACTGGTCGCGAAAGCCTACGTGTTAAACTGAGGATGATGAGGTTGTAGGAGGAGGATGGAGGATGATGATGATGTAGGAGGAAGTTGGCGGAGGGTGATGAGGTAGGAGGAGGTTGGAGGAGAAGGAGGTAGAGGTTGTAGGAAGATGACCATAATGATGATGGTAATGAGGAGGTTGGAGGAGGAGCAGTAGGAGGATGATGATGTAGGAGGAGGAGGATGGAGAAAGATGATGATGATGATAATGATGTAGGAGGAGGTTGGAGGAGAAGGAGGATGACATTGTAGGAAGATGACCAGAATGATGATGGTGATGAGGAAGTTGGAGGAGGAGGAGCAGGAGGAGGAGAGAGAGACAGTGGCATAAAGGCGCCCTAATTGCGAGTGCATTGCGCGTGGTGTGAACACACGGCGTGAGCTGTTCCCACGCCTCGCCAAGCCGCCTTCGCTGCCCGGGCATTCAATGCGCGCAGCTCGCGTTCTGCATTATTAGACAGCGCGCACAACACACGCGCAGCCACCACCACCGCCACCGCCACCTCAACCCCCCACTCCTCCAGTCACACAACTCACACAGAGCCACCCAACAAACAAGCTACCCAAATTGTCTGCCCAGCCTGTACACCACTCAGCTGCCCAACATTAATCTCACCCATCCGGATGCTCACTCATCAACCTCGCCACCCAACAAACGAGCTACCCAAATTGTCTGCCCAGCCTGTATACCACTCAGCTACCCAACACCAAATCTCAACCATCCAGATACTCACTCACTCACCAACCTACCCACCCAACAAACACGCTAACAAATTGTCTACCCAGCTACCCAACATCAATCTCACCCATCCGGATACTCACTCATCAACCTACCCACCCAACAAACACGCTAACAAATTGTCTACCCAGCTACCCAACATTAATCTCACCCATCCGGATGCTCACTCATCAACCTACCCACCCAACAAACGAGCTACCCAAATTGTCTGCCCAGCCTGTACACCACTCAGCTGCCCAACACAAAATCTCACCCATCCGGATACTCACTCGTCAACCCACTCATCCACCCACTCACCCGACAAATGACCAAATTAATAAATAATCTGCCCACTTAACTGACCACCCGTTCATCAAAGAGGAGTCCAATGCGCTCACTAATCGACTCACCTACGCAGGAAAACCACCAATCCAATAACCTTGTCCACCCAGCAAAGGTCCAACTCGCTCACTCAGCGAACCCTACCCACCTACCCAAAAAAAACACCACGAGATGAATCACCCAACCAATACACGTCAAACTCACCTTACCCATCAACTGATCCCCTCATCTACCAACACAAACACCCACTGCTCCACAAGCCACAACTAGCCACCGATCTATCCAACACAATTCTGATCCCCTTACTTGCCTACCCACGACATCACCTACCCACCCACTCACCCACGCAAGAAACCAGCAAGCTACCAAACGATCTCGCCAACAGATGAACCATCAACACACCCGGCCAAACTCGCCACGAACCCATCTACTGACCAACATACAAACCCACTCAACTACCACTTTATATACCCCACCCACCAATCCACGAATCAACCCCTTCCCTTCGTCCACTCACTCGCAATCACCCACCACAACCACTCACTCGCTGACCAACTGACTCACAAACTCAGTCACTCATCCACGAACTCATTTGCGCGGTCATCACCCACTCACTCGATCACTCACCCACCCACCAACCCAGACACCCACCCACCAAACCAGACATCCACCCACCCACCAAATCAGACACCCACCCACCAACCCAGACACCCACCAACCCAGACACCCACCCACCACCCACCGTGTTATTTGAATGCGCGAGGCGCGCACGCATTGAAGAGCGCGTCGCAAATTTCTCTCCGTACCGCAATGCCCACATGGCTGTCCACCCCCCACCACCACCCCAGCCCCTCCCCCCACCTCATCAACCTCCCCCCACCCTCCCTCTCTCTCTACTACCCCCCACCCGTCTCTCTTTCGCTCTCCTCCGAACCACTCAATCTCAGGCAGGGGTCTCCTCCGCCTACAGATTCAAAATCCCAAATCCAAACTAAACAACAACCACCACCACCACCACCTGTTTATCGTCTGCGTTCGATTCCCGCTCACGGCCACCAACACCAGCGACGATTATCTGAACCGGTCCTGGGCCTCCCCTAGATCGACTCAGCCTCAATCGAGTACTTGGTGCGGTGTGTAGTAAACATCGCCACTTGGGAGACAAAGACGGCCGGGGCGTGGTGCTGGTCATCCTCCATGCCTCGTGTGCTGTGCCGGCCTTCATAGGTGCTGCTCGTTAACAGCACATGCCCCAACAGTCTGTTAAGGCTATACGGGGGGATCTTTGTCTTTGTCAGATACTGGGAGCGGTGGCGCAATGGTTAGCGCGCTGGGCTATCAACAAGAAAGAAAAAAAAACGAACCGGCCACTGGACCTCTCCTAGGTCGGCTCAGTGTTTCAACGCAGAGCAAAGGTGGCTGGTCGGGCACGGTTTGCCTCCGGCCGCACCAGCGCCTCGTGCACCCTGCCGGGTTTAATAGGTGCTCGCTAACAGCGCCGGCCCCAAGGGTCTGTTGAGTGCTATGCTGGGGATCTTTGTCTTTGCATCTTCTAGTGGGGGTCGGTGGTGGTGGTTAGGGAGGGGGTGGTGATGCCTTTAATGACACGAACCAACATCCCCTCCAATCCGGACCCCCACAACCCCCGTCTCACCCCCCCCCCACCACCCCCTCCCACCCCCCCCCCTCCCTACCAACTGCGCCCCCTTTGCCCAAATTCGCTCTTTTGTTTCGTTCTGTGGATGAATTAACACGCGCGCGCACACGCACGCACACACAGGCACGCACGCACACACACGCACACACAAACTTCCACACGGAGACAAGGAACAAAGGTCCCCCGTGTAGCCCTAACAGACTGGTCGGGGCAAGTGCTGTTCCCGAGTAGTACCGATGAAGGCCGGGACGGCACACGAGGCATGGAGGGTGGCCAGCCAGCACCAGGCCCCGGCCGCCTTTGTCTCCCCAGTGGCGATGTTTACTACACACCGGACCCAGGTACTCGTTTGATAGCTGAGTCGACCTAGGGGAAGCCCAGGACCGGTTGAGATCATCCGTCACTGCTGTTGGTGACCGTGAGCGTAAATCGAACTCGGGTCGCCGGGTTCGTAGCGCAGCGCGCTAACCGCTGCAACCGCCGCTCTTCACTATGTACAAAGACAAACAAAGATGCCCCTGTATAGCCTTAGCAGACTGTTCGGGCAAGTACTGTTAGCGAGCAGCTATGAAGGCATGCATGCACAAAGACGACCACCACCACCATCATCAGCAGCACCATTATCCATACGACCAGTGTCACCACCATCACCATCATCACCACCAACCTCCATTCTACAACTGTCACCACCATCACCATCATCACCACCAACCTCCATTCTACAACTGTCACCACCATCACCATCATCACCACCAACCTCCATTCTACAACTGTCACCACCATCATCACCACCAACCTCCATTCTACAACTGTCACCACCATCATCATCATCACCACCAACCTCCATTCTACAACTGTCACCACCATCATCACCACCAACCTCCATTCTACAACTGTCACCACCATCACCACCATCATCACCACCAACCTCCATTCTACAACTGTCACCACCATCACCATCATCACCACCAACATCATCACCACCAACCTCCATACTACTCGACTGTCACCACCATCACCCCCATCATCACCAACCTCCATTCTACAACTGTCACCACCACCACAATCATCACCACCAACATCATCACCACCAACCTCCATACTACTCGACTGTCACCACCATCACCCCCATCATCACCAACCTCCATTCTACAACTGTCACCACCACCATAATCATCACAACCAAACATCATCACCACCAACCTCCATACTACTCGACTGTCACCACCATCACCACCATCATCACCAACCTCCATTCTACAACTGTCACCACCATCACCATCATCATCACCAACCTCCATTCTACAACTGTCAACACCATCACCATCATCATCACCAACCTCCATTCTACAACTGTCACCACCATCACCATCATCACCAACCTCCATTCTACAACTGTCACCACCATCACCATCATCACCACCACCACCATCACCACCACCAACCTCCCTTCTATTACTGTCACCACCACCACTACCAATCTCACCACCATCACCCGCCATCATCATCCATTCTCCCACCATCACCACTGCTATAATCACCACCACCACCACCCCTACGACCACTGTCAGCACCACCACCACCACCACAACCGCCACCACCACAACCACCACCACCACCACAGCCACCACCACCACCCGGTGAATACCAGCACGCGCTTTTTTTTCTCAGGGCTGTGACTTCAGCGAGCGCCAAGAGCTTATGGTAATTCGGGCTGCTTTTAAGAACAATATCATTCATATTTATAATTATGACAATAAACACTTTCACATCGGCTCCCCCACCCCCCACCACCCACCCTAATGACCATTCACACTCGCAACCTCCTCGCCCCTTTCATATTTCCGATGCGCGCGCGTGAATATGCGTGCATTTCAAAAGGCTGCCGACTGCCATTTTTTTTGGAGGTCAAAAGAAGTGGTGGTCTCTGGATCAACAACAATGACATCCCACCCCCGCGTCTAGCCCCCCCCCCCACTCCCCACCCCCTCCTCCACCCCCCGTTAAGGGGAGATTCAGGGTCAACTCTGCATGAAGTTCTCCCGGTGCGTGAGGATCGTGGGATGGTGGCGAGAAACTAGCCACGCTGCTGAGATCCCAGCGGGCACACGGTTCGAAGATTTGGTGGAAGTCTCAAATGGCACGGGACTGAACACGGTCACGTGACTTCATCCTCACACAGCCACGTGACTTCATCCTCACACAGCCACGTGACTTCATCTTCACACAGCCCCCCGTGACGTCATCCTCACACAGCCCCCGTGACTTCATCCTCACACAGCCCCACGTGACGTCATCCTCACACAGCCCTCCGTGACTTCATCCTCACACAGCCCCACGTGACGTCATCCTCACACAGCCCCACGTGACGTCATCCTCACACAGCCCACGTGACTTCATCCTCACACAGCGCCACGTGACTTCATTCTCACACAGCCCCACGTGACGTCATCCTCACACAGCCCCACGTGACGTCATCCTCACACAGCCCCACGTGACTTCATCCTCACACAGCCCCACGTGACTTCATCCTCACACAGCCCCCCGTGACGTCATCCTCACACAGCCCCACGTGACGTCATCCTCACACAGCCCCCCGTGACGTCATCCTCACACAGCCCCCCGTAACTTCATCCTCACACAGCCCCCCGTGACGTCATCCTCACACAGCCACGTGACGTCATCCTCACACAGCCCCCCGTGACTTCATCCTCACACAGCCCCCCGTGACGTCATCCTCACACAGCCCCCCGTGACGTCATCCTCACACAGCCCCACGTGACGTCATCCTCACACAGCCCCACGTGACTTCATCCTCACACAGCCCCAACGTGACTTCATCCTCACACAGCTCCACGTGACGTCATCCTCACACAGCCCTCCGTGACGTCATCCTCACACAGCCCCACGTGACGTCATCCTCACACAGCCCCACGTGACTTCATCCTCACACAGCCCCACGTGATTTCATCCTCACACAGCCCCACGTGACTTCATCCTCACACAGCCCCACGTGACGTCATCCTCACACAGCCCCACGTGACGTCATCCTCACACAGCCCCACGTGACGTCATCCTCACACAGCCCCACGTGACGTCATCCTCACACAGCCCCACGTGACTTCATCCTCACACAGCCCCACGTGACTTCATCCTGACACAGTCACGTGACTTCATCCTCACACAGTCACGTGACTTCATCCTCACACAGTCACGTGACTTCATCCTCACACGGCCCCACGTGACTTCATCTTCACACAGCCCACGTGACTTCATCCTCACACAGCCCCACGTGACTTCATCCTCACACCGCCCCACGTGACTTCATCTTCACACAGCCCCACGTGACTTCATCCTCACACAGCCCCACGTGACTTCATCCTCACACAGCCCCACGTGACTCCATCCTCACACAGCCCACGTGACTCCATCCTCACACAGCCCCACGTGACTTCATCCTCACACAGCCCCCCGTGACTCCATCCTCACACAGCCCCCACGTGACTTCATCCTCACACAGCCCCCCGTGACGTCATCCTCACACAGACACCCACGTGACTTCATCCTCACACAGCCCCACGTGACTTCAACCTCACACAGCCCCACGTGACTTCATCCTCACACAGCCCCACGTGACTTCATCCTCACACAGCCCACGTGACTCCATCCTCACACAGCCCACGTGACTCCATCCTCACACAGCCCACGTGACTCCATCCTCACACAGCCCCACGTGACTTCATCCTCACACAGCCCCCCGTGACTTCATCCTCACACAGCCCCCGTGACTTCATTCTCATACAGCCCCCGTGACTTCATTCTCATACAGCCCCCGTGACTTCATTCTCACACAGCCCCACGTGACTTCATTCTCACACAGCCCCCGTGACTTCATTCTCATACAGCCCCCGTGACTTCATTCTCATACAGCCCCCGTGACTTCATTCTCACACAGCCCCCCGTGACGTCATTCTCACACAGCCCCCGTGACTTCATTCTCATACAGCCCCCGTGACTTCATTCTCATACAGCCCCCGTGACTTCATTCTCACACAGCCCCCGTGACTTCATTCTCATACAGCCCCCGTGACTTCATCCTCACACAGCCCCCGTGACTTCATTCTCACACAGCCCCATGTGACGTCATCCTCACACAGCCCCCCGTGACGTCATTCTCACACAGCCCCCCGTGACATCATCCTCACACAGCCCCCCGTGACTTCATCCTCACACAGCCCCACGTGACGTCATCCTCACACAGCCCCCCGTGACTTCATCCTCACACAGCCCCCCGTGACTTCATCCTCACACAGCCCACGTGACGTCATCCTCACACAGCCCCCCGTGACGTCATCCTCACACAGCCCACGTGACTTCATCCTCACACAGCCCCCCGTGACGTCATCCTCACACAGCCCCCCGTGACGTCATCCTCACACAGCCCCCGTGACGTTATCCTCACACAGCCCCCCATGACGTCATCCTCACACAGCCCCCCGTGACGTCATCCTCACACAGCCCACGTGACGTCATCCTCACACAGCCCCCCGTGACTTCATCCTCACACAGCCCCCCGTGACGTCATCCTCACACAGCCCCCACGTGACTCCATCCTCACACAGCCCCACGTGACGTCATCCTCACAGCCCCACGTGACTTCATCCTCACACAGCCCCACATGACGTCATCCTCACAGCCCCACGTGACGTCATCCTCACACAGCCCACGTGACTTCATCCTCACACAGCCACGTGACGTCATCCTCACACAGCCCCCCGTGACTTCATCCTCACACAGCCCCCCGTGACGTCATCCTCACACAGCCCCCCGTGACGTCATCCTCACACAGCCCACGTAACTTCATCCTCACACAGCCCCCCGTGACGTCATCCTCACACAGCCCCACGTGACTTCATCCTCACACAGCCCCCCGTGACGTCATCCTCACACAGCCCCCCGTGACGTCATCCTCACACAGACACCCACGTGACTTTATCCTCACACAGCCCCCCGTGACGTCATCCTCACACAGCCCCACGTGACTTCATCCTCACACAGCCCCACGTGACTTCATCCTCACACAGCCCCCCGTGACGTCATCCTCACACAGCCCCCCGTGACGTCATCCTCACACAGCCCCACGTGACTTCATCCTCACACAGCCCCACGTGACTTCATCCTCACACAGCCCACGTGACTTCATCTCACACAGCCCCACGTGACATCATCCTCACACAGCCCCACGTGACTTTAATCTCACACAGCCCCCACGTGACGTCATCCTCACACAGCCCCACGTGACTTTATCCTCACACAGCCCCCCGTGACGTCATCCTCACACAGCCCCACGTGACTTCATCCTCACACAGCCCCTCGTGACGTCATCCTCACACAGCCCCACGTGACTTCATCCTCACACAGCCCCTCCGTGACGTCATCCTCACACAGCCCCACGTGACGTCATCCTCACACAGCCCCACGTGACTTCATCCTCACACAGCCCACGTGACGTCATCCTCACACAGCCCCCCACGTGACTTCATCCTCACACAGCCCCCGTGACGTCATCCTCACACAGCCCCCACGTGACTTCATCCTCACACAGCCCCACGTGACGTCATCCTCACACAGCCCCACGTGACTTCATCCTCACACAGCCCCCACGTGACGTCATCCTCACACAGCCCCCCGTGACGTCATTCTCACACTGCCCCCGTGACATCATCCTCACACAGCCCCCCGTGACTTCATCCTCACAGCCCCCCGTGACGTCATCCTCACACAGCCCCACGTGACTCCATCCTCACACAGACCTCCGTGACGTCATCCTCTCACAGCCCCCCGTGACTTCATCCTCACACAGCCACGTGACTTCATCCTCACACAGCCCCACGTGACTCCATCCTCACACAGCTCTCCGTGACGTCATCCTCACACAGCCCCCCGTGACGTCATCCTCACACAGACACCCACGTGACTTTATCCTCACACAGCACCCCGTGACGTCATCCTCACACAGACACCCACGTGACTTTATCCTCACACAGCCCCCACGTGACTTCATCCTCACACAGTCACGTGACGTCATCCTCACACAGCCACGTGACGTCATCCTCACACAGCCCCACGTGACTTCATCCTCACACAGACACCCACGTGACTTCATCCTCACACAGCCCCCCGTGACGTCATCCTCACACAGCCCCACGTGACTTCATCCTCACACAGCCCCCCTTGACTTCATCCTCACACAGCCACGTGACTTTATCCTCACACAGCCCCACGTGACTTTATCCTCACACAGACACCCACGTGACTTTATCCTCACACAGCCCCCCGTGACGTCATCCTCACACAGCCACGTGACTTCATCCTCACACAGCCCCTCGTGACTTCATCCTCACACAGCCCCCCGTGACTTCATCCTCACACAGCCACGTGACGTCATCCTCACACAGCCCCACGTGACTTCATCCTCACACAGCCACGTGACGTCATCCTCACACAGCCCCACGTGACTTCATCCTCACACAGCCCCACGTGACGTCATCCTCACACAGCCCCACGTGACTTCATCTTCACACAGCCCCACGTGACTTCATCCTCACACAGCCCCACGTGACTTCATCCTCACACAGCCCCACGTGACTTCATCCTCACACAGCCACGTGACTTCATCTTCACACAGCCACGTGACTTCATCCTCACACAGCCCCCCGTGACGTCATTCTCACACAGACACCCACGTGACTTCATCCTCACACAGTCACGTGACTTCATCCTCACACAGCCACGTGACGTCATCCTCACACAGCCCCACGTGACTTCATCCTCACACAGCCCCACGTGACTTCATCCTCACACAGCCCCACGTGACTTCATCCTCACACAGCCCCCACGTGACTCCATCCTCACACAGCCCCACGTGACTTCATCCTCACACAGCCCCACGTGACGTCATCCTCACACAGCCCCACGTGACTTCATCCTCACACAGCCCCACGTGACTTCATCCTCACACAGCCCCCACGTGACTCCATCCTCACACAGCCCCACGTGACTTCATCCTCACACAGCCCCACGTGACGTCATCCTCACACAGCCCCACGTGACTTCATCCTCACACAGCCCCACGTGACTTCATCCTCACACAGTCACGTGACTTCATCCTCACACAGCCCCCACGTGACTCCATCCTCACACAGCCACGTGACTTCATCCTCACACAGCCCCATGTGACTTCATCCTCACACAGCCCACGTGACTTCATCCTCACACAGCCCCACGTGACTTCATCCTCACACAGCCCCACGTGACTTCATCTCACACAGCCCCCCTGTGACGTCATCCTCACAGCCCCACGTGACTTTATTTCACATGTATACGAGACCATATGTACACGCGCACGTGCCATTCGAGGTGCCTGCCTCTGTGCCTTTGCATCTCCGCATGTGAGTCTGTGTGTGTACATCATTTGGGGGGCGGTAGTGTAGCGGTTAGCGCGCTGCGCTACGAATCCGACAAGCGGAGATCGATTCCCGCTCACGGTTAACAACCAGATAATGTACTCTTAGGTTTTTTCGGTAAAGTCACGTAGGTAAAAACATAAAAAAGTAAAATAAAATAAAAATCAAGACGTTTCGGAGACTTGATACAGCTGTCGTGGCTGTGACGGTACCACCTGAAGACGGAAGCTTGTGTTGCCTCCGAAACGTCGTGATTTTTATTTTATTTTACTTTTTTATGTTTTTACCTACGTGACTTTATCGAAAAAACCTAAGAATATGAATCATTGCAGTCACGAAAGCTTCAAATCTAGAACCAGATAATGACCTCAACCGGCCCTGCATCTCCCCCTAGGTCGACCCAACCTCAAATGAGTACCTGGTGCGGTGTGTACACATCGCCACGAGGTGCTTGGACACCCACCCCATCGTGTGCCGTGCCGGCCTTCACAGGTGTTGCTACTCGCTAACAGCACTTTCCCCAGCAGTCTATTAGGGGGAACTTTGTCTTTGTGCCGGTGTGTGTCTGTGTGTAGATCTCTGTGTCTGTGCATCTCTGGGTGTGTGTCTGTGTGTAGATCTCTCTCTGTGTGTGTACATCAGTGGGTGTGTGTCTGTGTGTAGGTCCCTCTGTGTGTGTACATCTCTGGGTGTGTCTCTGTTTGTAGATCTCTCTCTCTCTCTCTGTGTGTCTGTACATCTCTTTGTGTTTGTCTGTGTGTAGATCTCTTTCTGTCTGTACATCTCTGGGTGTGTCTCTGTGTGTAGATCTCTCTCTCTCTCTGTCTGTACATCTCTGGGTGTGTCTCTGTGTGTAGATCTCTCTCTGTGTCTGTACATCTCTGGGTGTGTCTCTGTGTGTAGATCTCTCTCTCTGTATGTGTACATCTCTGGGTGTGTGTGTAGATTTCTGTGTGTGTATATCTCTGGGTGTGTCTCTGTGTGTAGATCTCTCTCTGTGTGTCTGTACATCTCTAGGTGTGTGTCTGTGTGTAGATCTCTGTCTGTACATCTCTGGGTGTGTCTCTGTGTGTAGATCTCTCTCTGTGTGTCTGTACATCTCTAGGTGTGTGTCTGTGTGGTATTTTTTTTTGCCCACGTTTGAGAGCCACTCGGAACCACCACCGACAATCATCGACCACCCACGCCAATTAATATCAACAATAGCCGCACCAATCACAATGGGTCCGTCACCTCCCATCGCCACCTGTACAGCCACCCGACCCTGCAGCGCACCTGGCTCACGTGGGAACGTCTAGGTGAGAGGATGGCCTGACGCCTAATTACAGGGGCGGGGGGGGGGGGGGCGTTGGAGCGGTGGCGCAGCGGTTAGCGCACCACCGCGTCCTTAAACCCCATCCTGCTTGAGTTCGATTCCTAGCCAGGGCTAAGGCTCGAGCATGCGTTCGTGATCACGACATCGATATGAGAGCGGTATTGCAGTGGTCAGCGCTCCAGTGAGCTGAGTTCGATTCTCGGCCGCGGTTTAGCGGATGGGCGGTGGGTGGCTATCGCTGTGGAGGGTTGGTGAAACACGCACAGATTTTGAGTAACTCCCCTCCGCTGCGGAGGAGACGAACTCTGGCTCTGTCAGGAAGAGGCTGGTCCAGCAAAGTGTCGACGAATATCCACCTATAGCGGAGGTTATATTTGGGTTAAATCGTGTCAATGTTAATGCGTCGTTAAACCCGACACAGCCAATGGGTGAGGTTTGTCGCGTAAACAAAACGTGGCCAATTCTAGATTTGAAGCTTTCGTGACTGCAAGGATTCATACTCTTAGTTTTTCCGGTAAAGTCACCATGTAGGTAAAAAATGAAATTAAAATTAATAAAAATAAAATAATAAATCACGACGTTTCGGAGGCAACACAAGTCTCCGTCATCAGGTGGGACCGTCACAGCCAGATTTGCTGCATCAAGTGAGGCAGGGATTCAAGATGCAAGCTCTTAAATACTTGTATTTAAGAGCTTGCATACCTGTATTTAAGAGCTTGCATCTTGAATCCCTGCCTCACTTGATGCAGCAAATTCAGCTGTGACGGTCCCACCTGATGACGGAGACTTGTGTTGCCTCCGAAACGTCGTGATTTTTATTATTTTATTTTTATTAATTTTAATTTAATTTTTTACCTACGTGACTTTACCGAAATAACTAAGAGTATGAAAACGTGGCCAGTTCGCTACTAGTGAAGTACCGGTGAGGACGCTTGACACCCAGGTTGAGGCACACGTGTATTTATTTTACAAGTCGTCACGACAGGACAGCACTAGAGGGGGTATCGGCCCCCTCACCCGTATAACTGGGGATACACCCCTAGCTATCCCTGACCTACCCCCGAGTCCTCCACTAACGGGCTAGGGGAGGCTGTCTGGCCCGACACTGGTGAGTCGGGCTACGGTACCCGGAGTCCCAGAGTGCTGACTCTGGTTCACGGGACCACGCCGCTGGCTCGGTCCTGCGCGGCCCTGACAAGGGCGGCGTCTCAGGGGAGTCCAGGGCTCTAGCTACCCGGGTCTTCAGTCTTCCCTTCTTCCTTCTAATACTGAGCCCCGAGCTCTCTCTGTCATCCCCTTTTATACCCCCTCCCGGATCACAACCGCCGGGCAGCCCGATGCGGACGTCGTTGCGGGCACCCCCCCCGTTTACTCCCGGAGCTCCGCCCACTGTGTTTGTTCGCCGTTTAATCCTATGTACAAACAGCCCTTCCATAACAGCCCTACATCAGTACAGCACTAGCCGGTGTGTTGGAGAGTAAAACCCACAATGAGTACGACGTTTCGCCAGTAATTGCAACTGGCATCATCAGGCGATAGCTAGACTTGTGAAGAAATCCGCCTGGTTCGCTCGTAATGAGAGGTACAAATCATACCTGTGGTGGCGGCGGATTGAAGGACGCATTTAAATTCACGCGATCTGACCCAACAACGTCTATTGATTTGAAGCTTTCGTGAAACTGCTGAAGCAGGCTCCCTGCAGTGATTGTCTCACCTGATGACGATCGCTTGCGTTGCGACCGAAACGTCGTGATCTATTATTTTCTACCTACGTGACTTTACCGAAAGAACCAAAGAGTATCATCTCCATCTGTTCCATCTCACTTCCAGCCTGCTCGCCAGCAGGAGGCGGTTGTTACTGCACGCACGCAGATGTTCTCACATGCTCCGTCTGGTGGGGATCGAGTGTTTCTCCCTCGCTTAATGACGCGCGCGCTTTTCTCCGCGTGAAGTGACGAGCCGAAGAGAGGTGGGTCCGTCAGCGAATCGCAGCTCCGTTTACGCGGATTCACTCCCGGATCCCACTTGTTGTACTGTACTGCCATATCCTGGTCAAGCCCCCCCCCCCCCCCCTGGCCCAGCGGGTTCCGGGAGTTTCACAAATCTCTGAGTTGATTCGCGCGCAGAGGGAGAGAGACAAAGACGGCTTTGGGTGGGGGGAGGAAACTCCAGGCGATCGGAGTTTGAATCCCGCTCGCGGCCCACATCGGTGGCAAATGTCTGAACCGTTACTGTGAGCATGACGTCACGGGGGGCTTTGTGAGGATGAAGTCACGTGGGGCTGTGTGAAGATGACGTCACGGGGGGCTTTGTGAGGATGAACTCACGTGGGGCTGTGTGAGGATGACGTCACGGGGGGCTTTGTGAGGATGAAGTCACGTGGGGCTGTGTGAGGATAAAGTCACGTGGGGCTGTGTGAGGATGACGTCACGTGGGGCTGTGTGAGGATGACGTCATGGGCTGTGTGAGGATGACGTCACGTGGGGCTGTGTGAGGATGAAGTCACGTGGGGCTGTGTGAGGATGAAGTCACGTGGGGCTGTGTGAGGATGACGTCATGGGCTGTGTGAGGATGAAGTCACGTGGGGCTGTGTGATGATGAAGTCACGTGGCCGTGTGAGGATGACGTCACGGGGGGCTGTGTGAGGATGACGTCACGGGGGGCTGTGTGAGGATGAAGTCACGTGGGGCTGTGTGAGGATGACGTCACGGGCTGTGTGAGGATGACGTCACGGGCTGTGTTAGGATGACGTCACGTGGGGGCTGTGTGAAGATAACGTCACGTGGGGGCTGTGTGAGGATGACGTCACGGGGGGCTGTGTGAGGATGACGTCACGGGGGGCTGTGTGAGGATGAAGTCACGTGGGGCTGTGTGAGGATGAAGTCACGTGGGGCTGTGTGAGGATGAAGTCACGTGGGGCTGTGTGAGGATGAAGTCACGGGGCTGAGTGAAGATGACGTCACGTGGGGCTGTGTGGGGATGACGTCACGGTGGGCTGTGTGAGGATGAAGTCACGTGGCTGTGTGAGGATGACGTCACGGGGGGCTGTGTGAGGATGAAGTCACGTGGGGCTGTGTGAGTATGAAGCCCACGCCTTGATCGATCGAGCCTCAAGTGATTATCTGGTGCGGATGTGTGAACATCCAGTACTGGGGAGACAAGGGCGGCCTGGTGTGGTTCTGGTCACCCGCCTCCTCGTGTCCCACAGCGCGGGCCTTCGTCGATGCGCCTTCGCAAAGTGTGTCCCTAGGTTCAATTCCCAACACGGGCGTCCTTCCGTGTGAATGTTTGTGAGCGATGGCTGCTCAGCTGGTGAGCGCGTTGCGCTCCGAAACCGCCCCCCCCCCCCCCCCCGAGTTCGATTCCCGGGTACGGGTACGGGTACCCGTTCCCTACCCGTACCCTACCCGAAATGAGTGACAAACGGTTACTCACCAGTGACTCACGGCCTACCCGTACCCGTACCCGGCCGCACCAGGGTCGCAAACGGCTACCCGTACCTGGCCGGGTACGGGTAGCCGGGTATCGGGTAGGGTACGGGTATCGGGTACCCGGTTGCGACCTCTGATCACGGCGCAGCACCAGCGACGATCATCTGAACCGGTCCTGAGCACAACTCTTTGGTTCTGTCGGTAAAGTCACGCAGAAATGAAAAAAATAAAAGAATAACATACGACGTTTCGATTGCAACACAATCATCATCATCATCGTCAGGTACAAATGAAAGAGAAAATAAACCTAGTACACATTCCTGCTGCGGAGGGAGCTGGTAGGAACGTTGGGTTGCTCGGTCAATGGCCTGCAGGGTCAACGGCGGCGTGGTGTATTCCGCAAATATGGCCGACTGTGAGGGCGGGCACAAGCCGGCGTGAGTAGGTTAAACGTTGAGTTTTATAAGGGCACCACGGGGTGACCAGCCCCTCCCCACCCAGCCAACCCCTCCCACCCCCCACCCAGCCCCACCCTCCCCACCCAGCCCCTCCCCACCCTCCCCACCCAGCCCCTCCCTGCACGACGGACACAATAATCCCCTGTGGGCTGGTGTAACCAGGAGGTTCCTACCAGTAAAACTTAGAAATATAATGTAATACAACACAGAGAGTCGGCTAACACAACAGTCAACATTCTTCGTTCTTCCAAAGATTGCTACATTTGAGAGAGAGACAGAACACAGACACGGAGACACACAGACAGACACACAAGCAGAGAGAGATAACACAGAGACAAAGACAAATATCCCCCGTATAGCCTTAACAGACTGTAGGGGCAAGTGCTGTTAGCGAGCACCTATGAAGGCCGGCACGGCACACGAGGGGGTGGGTGGCCAACATCACGCCCGGCCGCCTTTGTCTCCCCAGTGGCGATGTTTACACACCGCACCAGGTACTCATTTGAGGCTGAGTCGACCTGGGCACTCCACCTTCTCGTGTGCCACGGGTGGCGGCCTTCATAGCAGAGGTCGCAACCGGGTACCCGATACCCGTACCCTACCCGATACCCGGCTACCCTTACCCGGCCGGGTACGGGTACGGGTACCCGTTTGCGACCCTGGTGCGGCCGGGTACGGGTACGGGTAGGCCGTGAGTCTCTGGTGAGTAACTATCACTCATTTCCCAACGTCTTGTCTCTTCTCACAATTCAAGTTCCTAGAATCAACCCACCCGCGTCTGCAACATGGCTTCATCCCAGAGGTCGCAATCGGGTACCAGTTTGCGACCCTGGTGCGGCCGGGTACGGGTACGGGTAAGGAATCAAAACCCGTTTGCGACCTCTGCTTCATAGGTGCTGCTGCTACTCGCTAACAGCACTCTACCCTGCTGCACGTGGGTTGATTGTCCGTGAAGGAGCGGTGGCGCAGTGATTAGCGCACCGCAACTACCCGCCCGGCCATCTGAGTTCGATTCGTTGTTCGGAGTTGTCGGAGCAATTTTTGGTTGTGTTGAGCAGAATGTGTTGTTGATACAATTATTGTCGCTGACGTGGTGATGGTTGTTGATGATGTTGTTGTCGTTGTGGTAGCTGTGGTTGTTTTTGTAGTGGTGGTTGTTGTAGTGGTTGTTGTGGTTGTAGTAGTCGTTGTTGTAGTGGTTGCTGCAGTAGATGTCGTTGTTGTGGTAGTAGTGTTGGTTTTTGTTTTGGTTGTTGTGGTTGTTGTAGTAGTGGTGGTTGTTGTAGTAGTGGTTGTTGTTGTTGTTGTTTTAGTAGTCGTGGTGGTTGTTGTCGTGGTTGTTGTCGTGGTGGTTGTTGTCGTGGTTGTTGTAGTCGTGGTGGTTGTTGTCGTAGTTGTTGTTGTCGTGGTGGTTGTTGTCGTGGTGGTTGTTGTCAACTCAACTCTGTGTAACCACATGGTGAGGACTCAAGGGACCAGGACTCTGACGCTGCTGTTATTATTTTTGTAGATTGTTGTTGTTGTGATTGTTGTTGATGCGATTGTTGTTGTTGATGTCATTGTTGTTGTAATAGGTTTTAACCCTTTTAACTGGTACAAAATCTGACACCTTTATACAAGGCATCATGTTTGTAATAACCTCAACACAAGAAGTCAAAATGCAAACAAAAAGAAACAACTCTGATGATGATAATGATTTGCACTGTCCTTGAAGTGGATTGGTCCACACCCGAGACGGCTTTCCTTAGAGCCTAGTCTCCATTGGTGTTGGACCAGATGACGCCAAAAGGCGTACAACTCAAAGACAGCGCACTATCAGAGTATTGAGAGCTCGGGGGCCTTTTGGCGTCATCTGGTCAAAACACCAATGGAGACTTGGCTCTAAAGAAAGCTGTCTCGGGTGTGGACCAATCAACTTCAAGGACAGTGCAAATCATTATCATCATCAGAGTTGTTTTCTTTTTGTTTGCATTTTGACTTCTTGTGTTGAGGTTATTACAAACATGATGCCTTGTATAAAGGTGTCAGATTTTGTACCAGTTAAAAGGGTTAAAACCTATTACGATATTTTGCCACTGGTAAAGGAGATCTCATAGTGTCATTGTTGTTGTTTGTTGTTGTTGTTGTTGTTGATGATGCGGGACGGGGCCAGAATCCCACCTCTTCAGAGTCGGGGGGGGGGGGGGTCAAAGGTCGTCTCCGTGTCACGTGGGCCGCACAATGTCTCGCTGACTCCCTCCCAACCCCTCCCCCTGAACCCCACACACCCCCTCCCCCCAACCCTACATTTGATTCCCGCTACCACCCCCCTCCGCCATGACCCCCATCCCCCAAATCCACTCCACCCCCGCCCCCCTGATCCCCCATCCACTCTTCCACCATTCCTCCAGCCCCCCTCCCCCATCCCCCACCCCTCCTCCAGCCCCCCTCCCCCCGATCCCCCCATCCCCCCACCCCTCCTCCATGGTCTATTTACTGCTGGATGCAGATCAACATTGAGACATTAACCTGCGCGTGTGTTCTAAAGTCCACGTGGCTCTTCTCCCTCTGGGTGAATGAGCACGCGATTCGGAACCACGCGGGTATCTTATCCGCAAGACAACAACAACAACGACAACAACAACACCACAAAACAACAACGCAAAACAACAACACATTAAAACTTTTTTGTTATTTTTAAATCGAGATAACGATCCGCCACCAAATGTCCGTGACGGATTCCTCGTCGGCTCAGGACGACCCTCAAATCGTCTCGCCCCACCTACCCGCTGGAAATTCCACATTCCTATGGAGGGGACCGCTCGTGACACACAGGACGAGCCGGGCCCCACCACCATCACCTCCTCCTCCACGCCGCGTCTGTCACAGGCAGCAGTGAGTGCTATGGCTCCTCTCGCCTCTGACTCGACTGAAGTACGAAATATTGTTTTTGTATATGACCAGGTAAGGTTACCGCTGAGCTCGATAGCTCTTTTCATTTTTGCAGAAGCGACCTGGCTGCAAAAATTATATCTCAACGAAGTGGGCTTATTATCATCAGCATTATCATCAGCATTGTGTGGGAATGTGTAGCAGCCAAACACTCTAAAAGCGTGACGTTGATTCTTAACGTGGAGGTGAAAACCGACGGACCCGGAGAAAAATCCACGTGACCACGAGGAGAGAGAGAGACACGCAAACTCCAAATCTACAGCAGCAGGCGTCAGGGTCGGGATCGAACCCACGACCTCCTGCGTACCAGGCGAGGTAGTTAACATCTCCTAGCCACCGAGATGATGATGATGAGAGAGAGACACGCAAACTCCAAATATACAGCAGCAGGCGTCAGGGTCGGGATCGAACCCATGACTTCCTGTGTACCAGGCGAGGTAGTTAACATATCGTCACCACGGAGTGATAGACGCATGGGCAGCGTGGAGGAGTAGGCCAAAGCGCTCTCTGCAACGAGCGTCCTCAGAAATTGAGCTCCCTTCCTCCAGCAGTGCCGAGGGCACGTACTTGCAGCGCTGCGCCTTTAGCTGTATGCGCCACAACAGGACGACGTTTCGGGCAATGGCCCCGGCCTTGCGAGTACGTGTGGCCAAGTGCGAGTGCGGGTTCGAAAGAACTCACGAAACCAACACCGCCCCGTGACGTTTCGCCCGTAATCACAATAACAATAACCACAACCAGCATCATCAGGCGACAGACAGGATTAAATTTCGATTTAAAGCTTTCGTGACTGCAGGGATTCATCTTCTTGGTTCTTTCGGTAAAGTCACGTAGAAGGGAAGTAATAAAATAATACAAATATTATATTATTTTATTATATTATTATTTTATTATGTTTTATTTTTATTATTGTATTACTTCTCTTCTACGTGACTTTACCGAAAAAATCAAGAAGATGACAGCCAGGATTGTTGACGTCCATCACTCAGCAGAGCGAGGGCCGCGCAAACGCCACTGCCGCCCTGCCACGCTCAACGAAGTTTGGAGAGAGCCGAGCGGAGTTCCAAAGAACTCACGAACAGAGGTCGCAACCGGGTACCCGATACCCGTACCCTACCCGATACCCGGCTACCCGTACCCGGCCGGGTACGGGTACCCGTTTGCGACCCTGGTGCGGCCGGGTACGGGTACTGGTAGGCCGTGAGTCACTGGTGAGTCACCGTTTGTCACTCATTTCCCAACGTCTCGTCTCTTCTCACAATTCAAGTTCCTAGAATCAACCGACCCGCGCCTGCAACATGGCTTCATCCCAGAGGTCGCAATCAGGTACCCGATACCCGTACCCTACCCGTACCCGGCCGGGTACGGGTAGCCGGGTATCTGGTACGGCCGGGTATGGGCACCTGTTTGCGACCCTGGTGCGTCCGGGTACGGGTACGGGTAAGAAATCAAAACCCGTTTGCGACCTCTGCTCACGAACCAACAGCAGCAGCAGCAGCCGTCTCCTCGTTGTTGTGAACGAGCCAATGCAAGACGACCCCTGGGGGTTTGACCTTCGACGGGAGATGCTCGTGGTCCACCCTGAGCCGCGTGCGCGAGCCACGGCTGCGGCAGCGGCAGCAGCAGACGCGGGCAGCTGGCGATGCACCAGTTGGACGATACAAACTAATCTTCTTGGTTCTTTCGGTAAAGTCACGTAGAAGGGAAATAATAAAATAATAAAACATAATAAAATAATTCTCACGACGTTTCGGCCACAACGCAAGCAGCCGTCCTCAGGTGAAGAACAGGTCTGTCGGGAAGACAGCGTCTGAATGCGTTGTGGCCGAAACGTCGTGAGAATTATTTTATTATGTACAAATTTAATTATTTAATTATTTCCCTTCTACGTGCCTTTACCGAAAGAACCAAGAAGATGAATCCCTGCAGTCACGAAAGATTTAAATCGAAATTTAACGATACAAACTCTTTGGCAGTAGCGGTGTGGAGGAAGTGGCTATCCAGCGCAGACCGTACAAGGCGCGATACCCCGACCCACAAATACGAGGAGACATCGCGGAGGCGGCGATGACGATGATGATGATGACGCTGATGACGATGATGATGATGCTGATGATGACGCTGATGACGATGATGATGATGCTGATGATGACGCTGATGACGATGATGCTGATGATGACGCTGATGACGATGATGATGATGATGACGCTGATGACGATGATGATGATGATGCTGATGATGACGCTGATGACGATGATGATGATGCTGATGATGACGCTGATGACGATGATGCTGATGATGACGCTGATGACGATGATGATGATGATGCTGATGACGCTGATGACGATGATGCCGATGACGCTGATGATGACGCTGATGACGATGATGATGATGATGCTGATGACGCTGATGACGATGATGCTGATGATGACGCTGATGACGATGATGATGATGATGACGCTGATGACGATGATGATGATGCTGATGACGCTGATGACGCTGATGATGATGATGATGATGACGCTGATGACGATGATGCTGATGATGACGCTGATGACGATGATGATGATGCTGATGATGACGCTGATGACGCTGATGATGATGCTGATGAGACGCTGATGACGATGATGATGATGATGACGCTGATGACGATGACGATGATGCTGATGATGACGCTGATGACGATGATGATGATGATGATGACGCTGATGACGATGATGATGATGCTGATGATGACGCTGATGACGATGATGATGATGCTGATGATGACGCTGATGACGATGACGATGATGCTGATGATGACGCTGATGACGATGATGATGATGCTGATGATGACGCTGATGACGATGATGATGATGCTGATGATGACGCTGATGACGATGACGATGATGCTGATGATGACGCTGATGACGCTGATGATGATGATGACGCTGATGACGATGACGATGATGCTGATGATGACGCTGATGACGATGATGATGATGCTGATGATGACGCTGATGACGATGATGATGATGCTGATGATGACGCTGATGACGATGACGATGATGCTGATGATGACGCTGATGACGATGATGATGATGCTGATGATGACGCTGATGACGATGATGATGATGCTGATGATGACGCTGATGACGATGACGATGATGCTGATGATGACGCTGATGACGATGATGATGATGATGATGACGCTGATGACGATGATGATGATGCTGATGATGACGCTGATGACGATGACGATGATGCTGATGATGACGCTGATGACGATGATGATGATGCTGATGATGACGCTGATGACGATGATGATGATGCTGATGATGACGCTGATGACGATGATGATGATGCTGATGATGACGCTGATGACGATGATGATGACGATGATGATGACGATGATGACGATGATGATGATGCTGATGATGACGCTGATGACGATGATGATGATGCTGATGAGACGCTGATGACGATGACGATGATGCTGATGATGACGCTGATGACGATGATGATGATGCTGATGATGACGCTGATGACGATGATGATGCTGATGATGACGATGATGATGATGATGATGATGCTGATGATGACGCTGATGACGATGATGATGACGATGATGATGACGATGATGACGATGATGATGATGCCGATGATGACGCTGATGACGATGATGATGATGCTGATGATGACGCTGATGACGATGACGATGATGCTGATGATGACGCTGATGACGATGATGATGATGCTGATGATGACGCTGATGACGATGATGATGATGCTGATGATGACGATGATGATGATGCTGATGATGACGCTGATGACGATGATGATGATGCTGATGATGACGCTGATGACGATGATGATGACGATGATGATGACGATGATGATGATGACGATGATGATGATTTCGATGATGATGACGACGATGATGATGATGATGATGCTGATGATGATGACGACGATGATGACGATGACGATCATCACCACCACCACACCGGCAATGGCGTGGAGCAGTGGCGCAGCGGTTAGCGCGCCGTGCTACGATGTCCGGCGATCTGAAATTCGAATCGCGGCCACGGACAGCGGCAGCGGCGAGCTGCTTTTGCACCAACAGTGGCGTGAGCCAGCACATTGCAGGGCCGCGCCTTTATAACAAGAGCCAGTCTCCACCATCCTCCTCATGCCCCCCTCCCGGTTCACTCTGTCTTCTTTTACGATCAGAGGAAACAAGAAGATGCTTGGTGTAGTCGACACTTTGCTTCGTTCATCATTTCGTTTTTTTTGTTTTCAAAGCTTTGCTTTGTGTGCCCCCCTCCCCCCCTGTTTAAATGAAATATTTCATGAAAGATTTCACGATCTGCTCTCCTTACCCCTTCCTTTTCTTTACCCCCTCTCTCTCTACCCCCTCTCTCTACCCTTTCTCTCTCTACCCCCTCTCTCTACCCCCCTCTCTCTCTACCCCCTCTCTCTCTACCCCCTCTCTCTACCCCCTCTCTCTACTTCCTCTCTCTACCCCCCTTTCTCTACTCCCTCTCTCTACCCCCCTCTCTCTACCCCCTCTCTCTACCCCCTCTCTCTAACCCCCCCCCCTCTCTCTCTCTCTACCCCCTCTCTCTACCCTCTCTCTCTACCCCCCTCTCTCTCTACCCCCCGCTCTCTCTACCCCCTCTCTCTACCCCCCTCTCTCTACCCTCTCTCTCTACCCCCTCTCTCTCTACCCCCTCTCTCTACCCCCCCTCTCTCTACCCTCTCTCTCTCTACCCCCTCTCTCTACCCCCTCTCTCTCTACCCCCTCTCTCTACCCCCCCTCTCTCTACCCTCTCTCTCTCTCTACCCCCCCTCTCTCTCTACCCCCTCTCACTACCCCCTCTCTCTACCCCCCCTCTCTCTACCCTCTCTCTCTACCCCCTCTCTCTCTACCCCCCCCTCGTCTCTCTACCCCCTCTCTCTCTACCCCCTCTCTCTACCCCCCTCTCTCTACCCTCTCTCTCTCTACCCCCTCTCTCTACCCCCTCTCTCTCTACCCCCTCTCTCTACCCCCCCTCTCTCTACCCTCTCTCTCTCTACCCCCTCTCTCTCTACCCCTCTCTCTCTCTACCCCCCTCTCTCTACCCCCTCTCTCTACCCCTCTCTCTCTACCCCCTCTCTCTACCCCCCCCCTCGACTCTCTACCCCCTCTCTCTACCCCCCCCTATCTCTACCCCCCTCTCTCTCTACCCCCTCTCTCTACCCCCCTCTCTCTCTACCCCCTCTCTCTACCCCCTCTCTCTACCCCCTCTCTCTCTACCCCCTCTCTCTACCACCCCCCCCCTCGACTCTCTACCCCCTCTCTCTACCCCCCCCCCCTATCTCTACCCCCACTCTCTCTACCCCCTCTCTCTACCCCCTCTCTCTCTACCCCCTCTCTATCTACCCCTCTCTCTACCCCCCTCGACTCTCTACCCCCTCTCTCTCTACCCCCTCTCTCTACCCCCTCTCTCTCTACCCCCTCTCTCTACCCCCCCTCTCTCTACCCCCTCTCTCTACCCCCCCCCCCCTCGACTCTCTACCCCCTCTCTCTACCCCCTCTCTCTACCCTCTCTCTCTCTACCCCCCCCCCCTCTCTCTAGCCCCCCCCCCTCTCTACCCCCTCTCTCCCTACTCTATGTTCCCCCTGTTGTCTATGTAATATTTGTAAAAAAAAAAGTACTACGACAAGTGCTGCATCTGCATCCTCTGTGCCTCGACGGGTCAGCGGAGCCCGACACGGGCCGGGGTTAATGGGGTCACACCGGGGGAGGCGGTGGGGGGAGAGACACGGGGAGGGAGAGAGGGAGGGGAAGAGGAGTGAGTTCATTCCGGCCCGCTCTGTCTGTCACCGGTTTAACGGCCCGTGTCACGGAGGCGGCGTTAATCAGCTGGGAGGTTGACCCCCGTTGACCCCGACCACGCCTCTGGGTCCCCTCCGAGGTGGTGGTCGCATCCGTTGTGAGGCTACGCGAGGCGCAGGGAAGTGAGAAGAGCGGGCGGGTGAGTGAGTGAGTGGTTGGGTGAGTGAGTGAGTGGTTGGTTGAGTGAGAGGCTGGGTGAGTGAGTGGGTGAGCGAGTGAGAGGCTGGGTGAGTGAGAGGCTGGGTGAGTGAGTGGGTGAGCGAGTGAGAGGCTGGGTGAGTGAGTGGGTGAGCGAGTGAGAAGCTGGGTGAGTGAGTGGGTGGTTGGGTGAGTGAGTGGTTGGGTGAGTGAGTGGTTGGGTGAGTGAGTGGCTGGGTGAGTGAGTGGGTGAGCGAGTGAGAGGCTGGGTGAGTGAGTGGGTGGTTGGGTGAGTGAGTGAGTGAGTGATTGGGTGAGTGAGTGGTTGGGTAAGTGAGTGATTGGGTGAGTGAGTGGTTGGGTGAGTGAGTGGTTGGGTGAGTGAGAGGCTGGGTGAGTGAGTGGTTGGGTGAGTGAGAGGCTGGTTGAGTGAGTGGTTGGGTGAGCGAGTGGTTGGGTGAGTGAGTGGGAGAACGGGTGGGTGGGTGAGTGAGAGGCTGGGTGAGTGAGTGGGTGAGCGAGTGGTTGGGTGAGTGAGTGTTTGGATGAGTGAGTGAGAGGCTGGGTGAATGAGTGGGTGAGCGGGTGGTTGGGTGAGTGAGAGGCTGGGTGATTGAGAGGCTGAGTGAGTGAGTTGCTGACGTCAGTATATGATTTAGAGAGGAGGAGCAACGCTCACAACAACGAGCAGAGCGCCGGGGGGCTAAACGCAGCAAGTTGGTACAGTAGGGGGCACAGGTGGTGCATCGGCCACTCATCTCAGTCAGTCGACCCATGGCACCTGCTGGGTCTGTCCCGTGACCTCTTGCCAGCGGGCGTTCGACACTTCACGTGGCCTTAACGTGCACCTAGCCTGGCACAAGACTATGGCGAATGGCGGTTGTAGGTGAGTGGGAGAGTGTGTGGGTGAGTGGGTGTGTGGGTGGTTGGGCGAGTGAGTGGACGAGTGTGTGGGTGAGTGGGCGAGTGAGCGGACGAGTGTGTGGGTGAGTGAGTGGGCGAGTGAGTGGATGAGTGTGTGGGTGAGTGTGTGGGTGAGTGGGTAAGTGTTTGGGTGAGTGGGCGAGTGAGTGGACGAGTGGGTGGGTGAGTGTGTGGGTGAGTGTGTGGGTGAGTGGCCGAGTGAGTGGACGAGTGTGTGGGTGAGTGTGTGGATGAGTAGCCGAGTGAGTGGATGAGTGTATGGGTGAGTATGTGGGTGAGTGTATTGGTGAGTGGTCGAGTGAGTGGATGAGTCAGTGGGCGAATGAGTGAGCGAGCGGGAGAGTGAGTGAGTTAGACAATACTTTAAAAACCACAGCGATGATTGGCATGTACAGGCCTTTTATCCATCCACTGCTTGACGGATGAAGGCCTCTCCCACTCCGCATCAAATTGTCTGACATTGACCATACTTCACCACTGGGGATCGATGCCTCGAGTGACTGCGAGAGATGGCGAGGACATAAGGGGAAGCCCTCATCTGGCAGTGGATAGACTTTGCCGTTGGCTACTGATGCTGCTGCTGATTATGCTGCTGACGATGATGATGCTGATGATGATGCTGATGACAGTTCGTCTCAGCGCACGTTAAAAAAAGTAACAATTTGTCAACACAAAGGGTCTATGACAGATCATTACATAGACAAACAACTCAGACGCATACAGACAAACACAAAGATCCCCCGTGTAGCCTCAACAGACTGTTGGGGCAAGTGCTGTTAGCGAGTAGCACCTATTAAGGCCGGCACGGCACACGAGGGGGTGGGTGGCCAACACCACGCCCGACCGCCTTTGTCTCCCCAGTGGCGATGTTTACTACACACCGCACCAGGTACTCAATTTGAGGCTGAGTCAACCTGGGTTGATCACCACCACCACCTTCTTGGTTCTTTCGGTAAAGTCAAGTAGGTATAAAATAAAATGAATTTAATGATTAATTTTATCTTCTTGGTTCTTTCGGTAAAGTCACGTAGAAGGAAAATAATAAAATAATAAAAATAAAACATAACATAATAAAATTCTCACGACGTTTCGGCCACAACGCAAGCAGCCGTCCTCAGGTGAAGAACAGGTCTGTCGGAAACACCACCACCACGTGACTTTTCTTTCGTGTCGTGCGCGGTGCATTTAGCGCCACAGCGCGTGCATTTACAGCGTTTGTTTTGTTTGCTGGTGACTTTGTGTATTTCATTTCGGAATCGCCTCCTGTGCTGTTGCTGCTGGCGGCAATGAACGTTGTTTAAAAGTCTGGGATCTATGTGAGCCTATGGAGGTGGTGACGGAAGCAGAGGAGAGAGTGATGGAGAGTGAGACAGAGTGAGACACAGAGAGAGTGAGACACAGAGAGAGTGAGACACAGAGAGACAGAGTGGGACACAGAGAGAGTGAGACACAGAGAGACAGAGTGAGACAGAGGGTTCAGTGTTGTCCTTCACTCCCTGCGTCTCCCCCGGCTGGGAATGCGATCCTCCCCCCCATTCCTCCCCCACCCCTCCCCCCACCCTCCCCCCACCCTCCCCCCACCCCTCCC
This sequence comes from Lethenteron reissneri, assembly GCF_015708825.2. Classification (NCBI taxonomy): domain Eukaryota; kingdom Metazoa; phylum Chordata; class Hyperoartia; order Petromyzontiformes; family Petromyzontidae; genus Lethenteron; species Lethenteron reissneri. The sequence continues at coordinate 6,884,717 of NC_083779.1, forward strand.
CCACCCCTCCCCCCACCCTCCCCCCACCCTCCCCCCCACCTCTCTCCCCCCGTCTTTGTGTCGCTAATTGCGGCGCGGCAGCACCGTGAACCGGCGTGCATACGAATGATGCCACCGCAATTGTGTGAATGTCTGGCAGCTTGCCGCCCTCAGTCATCGCGGGGCAGCTTGCTGCCCTCAGTCAACGTGGGGCAGTTGCTGCCCTCAGTCAACGCGGGGCAGTTGCCGCCCTCAGTCATCGTGGGGCAGTTGCTGCCCTCAGTCATCGCGGGGCAGTTGCTGTCCTCAGTCAACGCGGGGCAGTTGCTGCCCTCAGTCATCGCGGGGCAGTTGCTGCCCTCAGTCATCGCGGGGCAGTTGCTGCCCTCAGTCAACGCGGGGCAGTTGCTGCCCTCAGTCATCGCGGGGCAGTTGCTGCCCTCAGTCATCGCGGGGCAGTTGCTGCCCTCAGTCAACGCGGGGCAGTTGCTGCCCTCGGTCATCGCGGGGCAGTTGCTGCCCTCAGTCATCGCGGGGCAGTTGCTGTCCTCAGTCAACGCGGGGCAGTTGCTGTCCTCAGTCAACGCGGGGCAGTTGCTGTCCTCAGTCAACGCGGGGCAGTTGCTGCCCTCAGTCAACGCGGGGCAGTTGCTGCCCTCGGTCATCGCGGGGCAGCTTGCCGCCCTCAGTCAACGTGGGGCAGTTGCTGCCCTCAGTCAACGCGGGGCAGTTGCTGTCCTCAGTCAACGCGGGGCAGTTGCTGTCCTCAGTCAACGCGGGGCAGTTGCTGCCCTCAGTCATCGCGGGGCAGTTGCCGCCCTCAGTCAACGCGGGGCAGTTGCCGCCCTCAGTCAACGTGGGGCAGTTGCTGCCCTCAGTCATCGCGGGGCAGCTTGCCGCCCTCAGTCAACGTGGGGCAGTTGCTGCCCTCAGTCAACGTGGGGCAGTTGCTGCCCTCAGTCAACTTGGGGCAGTTGCTGCCCTCAGTCAACGTGGGGCAGTTGCCGCCCTCAGTCAACGTGGGGCAGTTGCTGCCCTCAGTCATCGCGGGGCAGCTTGCCACCCTCAGTCAACGTGGGGCAGTTGCCGCCCTCAGTCAACGCGGGGCAGTTGCTGTCCTCAGTCAACGCGGGGCAGTTGCTGTCCTCAGTCAACGCGGGGGCAGTTGCTGTCCTCAGTCATCGCGGGGCAGTTGCCGCCCTCAGTCAACGCGGGGCAGCTTGCCGCCCTCAGTCAACGTGGGGCAGTTGCTGCCCTCAGTCAACGCGGGGCAGTTGCTGTCCTCAGTCAACGCGGGGCAGTTGCTGTCCTCAGTCAACGCTGGGCAGTTGCTGTCCTCAGTCAACGCGGGGCAGTTGCTGCCCTCAGTCAACGCGGGGCAGTTGCTGTCCTCAGTCAACGCGGGGCAGTTGCTGCCCTCAGTCAACGCGGGGCAGTTGCTGTCCTCAGTCAACGCGGGGCAGTTGCTGCCCTCAGTCAACGCGGGGCAGTTGCTGCCCTCAGTCATCGCGAGGAAGTTGCTACCCTCAGTCATCGCGGGGCAGTTGCTGCCCTCAGTCAACGCGGGGGCAGTTGCTGCCCTCAGTCAACGCGGGGCAGTTGCTGCCCTCGGTCATCGCGGGGCAGTTGCTGCCCTCGGTCAAGGCGGGGCAGTTGCTGTCCTCCGTCATCGCGGGGCAGTTGCTGCCCTCGGTCATCGCGGGGCAGTTGCTGCCCTCAGTCAACGCGGGGGCAGTTGCTGCCCTCAGTCAACGCGGGGCAGTTGCTGCCCTCAGTCATCGCGGGGCAGTTGCTGCCCTCGGTCATCGCGGGGCAGTTGCTGCCCTCGGTCAAGGCGGGGCAGTTGCTGCCCTCGGTCATCGCGGGGCAGTTGCTGCCCTCGGTCATCGCGGGGCAGTTGCTGCCCTCAGTCAACGCGGGGCAGTTGCTGCCCTCAGTCATCGCGGGGCAGTTGCTGCCCTCGGTCATCGCGGGGCAGTTGCTGCCCTCAGTCAACGCGGGGCAGTTGCTGCCCTCAGTCATCGCGGGGCAGTTGCTACCCTCAGTCATCGCGGGGCAGTTGCTGCCCTCGGTCATTGCGGAGCAGTTGCTGCCCTCAGTCAACGCGGGGCAGTTGCTGCCCTCAGTCAACGCGGGGCTGCCCTCAGTCATCATGGGGCAGTTGCTGCCCTCAGTCAACGCGGGGCAGTTGCTGCCCTCAGTCAACGTGGGGCTGCCCTCAGTCATCGTGGGGCAGTTGCTGCCCTCAGTCAACGTGGGGCAGTTGCTGCCCTCAGTCAACGTGGGGCAGTTGCTGCCCTCAGTCAACGTGGGGCAGTTGCCGCCCTCAGTCAACGTGGGGCAGTTGCTGCCCTCAGTCATCGTGGGGCAGCTTGACTTATTCGATACGGGGGGAGGCGTCGCGATGAGGCTGATGGAGGGTGCGGGGTGGGTGGTGGCGACTGCGTACGGCGACGGGGTTAACGCGAGCGATGGGGGAGGGGCGGAGTGACGATGACGTCGGCTAGGTGGGTGATGTCGGTGATGGGATGGAGGCGTATGATTGGTGGATGAGGAGTGACGCGGAGGAGTGACGGGTGATGACGTAGCCGGCACGTGGTGTGCCAATTGACCCAGTTAACGACTCTCTTCGACCCGGCCTGGTTGACGCGGTCATTCAAATCGACGGGTTTCTTCGTGTTATAATCCCGCCTGCGTGCGTCCAGATTTGTGCTGCTTTATCGATACCGGGCATCAAGGCCGTAGCCATAGAGTCAACATTGGGGGGGGGGGGGGGGCAAATCTTACAGGGGGTCTGGGGGTCACCCCCCCCCCCCCCCAGAATAGAATATCAATTTGAAAACGAATTTCCTGCCATTTCTTGCCTAAAATATTAAGAAATTCACTAACACGTAGGATGGACTTTTAATTTATGTTTTACAATAATGTCTAATAGTGTATTGTATTACATTGCTCTGTTTTTTTATTTTTTACCTTTTCTTGTTTCATTGTATGTAATGGCAGAGATTAGGGATTCATAAAGTACAACCATAATCACGATCATATAAACAGAAATCTATTTTATAGCAATATATTGGGGGGGGGGGACATTTTGAGCATATTTGAATATTGGGGGAGATGTGCCCCCCCCCCTCCCCAATATATGTTATAATAATCCGCAGAATGCAGCAAATGTACCTGGTGTTGTTGTATATCTAATCACCACATGCCGCGTTAACGCATTTACTGTCGTTGTGAAGAATAGCTATGTGTATGTACGCATTCAATTATGTAATATTGTACACAATTGATCATAATTATAATTATAACTCATCATTTGGTGATGCTGCGTTGGCAGTAGTGGTGCACAAACAACAACAGCAGCAACGTCTATGGGTCTCTGTGAGTCTATGGGTCTCTGTGTGAGTCTGTGTGTCTCTGTGTGAGACTATGGGTCTCTGTGTGAGTCTATGGGTCTCTGTGTGAGTCTATGGGTCTCTGTGTGAGTCTATGGGTCTCTGTGTGAGTCTATGGGTCTCTGTGTGAGTCTATAGGTTATCTAATGTGTTGTAGATACTAATGCGTCTGTTATAAGTTTAGAATATGGTTTAAAAAATCTGTTGTAGTTTTATTTTGCCTTACCGGTATCACGCTTGAATTAACCGGTAAAACCCGGTGAAAACGTCACTGTAGTGGTCACTACGTCACTGTAGTGTTGGTTACTACGTCACTGGTGTAGTGACGTCACTGTAGTGGTGGTCACTACGTCACTGGTGTTGTCAATACGTCACTGGTGTGATCACCACGTCACTGTAGTGGCCACTACGTCACTGGTGTGGTGGTCACGACGTCACTGGTGTGGTCACGACGTCACTGGTGTGGTCACGACGTCACTGGTGTGGTCACGACGTCACTGGTGTGGTCACTACGTCACTGGTGTGGTCACTACGTCACTGGTGTGGTGGTCACTACGTCACTGGTGTGGTCACGACGTCACTGGTGTGGTCACTACGTCACTGGTGTGGTCACTACGTCACTGGAGTGGTGGTCACTACGTCACTGGTGTGGTCACTACGTCACTGGTGTGGTCACTACGTCACTGGTGTGGTCACTACGTCACTGGTGTGGTCACTACGTCACTGGTGTGGTCACTACGTCACTGGTGTGGTCACTACGTCACTGGTGTGGTGGTCACTACGTCACTGGTGTGGTCACGACGTCACTGGTGTGGTGGTCACTACGTCACTGGTGTGGTCACTACGTCACTGGTGTGGTGGTCACGACGTCACTGGTGTGGTCACGACGTCACTGGTGTGGTGGTCACTACGTCACTGGTGTGGTGGTCACTACGTCACTGGTGTGGTCACTACGTCACTGGTGTGGTGGTCACGACGTCACTGGTGTGGTCACGACGTCACTGGTGTGGTGGTCACGACGTCACTGGTGTGGTCACTACGTCACTGGTGTGGTCACTACGTCACTGGTGTGGTGGTCACTACGTCACTGGTGTGGTCACGACGTCACTGGTGTGGTCACTACGTCACTGGTGTGGTCACTACGTCACTGGTGTGGTGGTCACTACGTCACTGGTGTGGTCACGACGTCACTGGTGTGGTCACTACGTCACTGGTGTGGTCACTACGTCACTGGTGTGGTGGTCACTACGTCACTGGTGTGGTCACGACGTCACTGGTGTGGTCACTACGTCACTGGTGTGGTCACTACGTCACTGGTGTGGTCACGACGTCACTGGTGTGGTGGTCACTACGTCACTGGTGTGGTGGTCACTACGTCACTGGTGTGGTGGTCATTACGTCACTGGTGTGGTCACTACGTCACTGGTGTGGTCACTACGTCACTGGTGTGGTGGTCACTACGTCACTGGTGTGGTGGTCACTACGTCACTGGTGTGGTTGTCACTACGTCACTGGTGTGGTCACTACGTCACTGGTGTGGTCACTACGTCACTGGTGTGGTGGTCACTACGTCACTGGTGTGGTGGTCATTACGTCACTGGTGTGGTGGTCACTACGTCACTGGTGTGGTGGTCACTACGTCACTGGTGTGGTGGTCATTACGTCACTGGTGTGGTTGTCACTACGTCACTGGTGTGGTCACTACGTCACTGGTGTGGTGGTCATTACGTCACTGGTGCGGTGGTCATTACGTCACTGGTGTGGTGGTCATTACGTCACTGGTGTGGTGGTCACTACGTCACTGGTGCGGTGGTCACTACGTCACTGGTGTGGTGGTCACTACGTCACTGGTGCGGTGGTCACTACGTCACTGGTGTGGTGGTCATTACGTCACTGGTGTGGTGGTCACTACGTCACTGGTGTGGTGGTCATTACGTCACTGGTGTGGTGGTCATTACGTCACTGGCGTGGTGGTCACTACGTCACTGGTGCGGTGGTCACTACGTCACTGGTGTGGTGGTCATTACGTCACTGGTGTGGTGGTCACTACGTCACTGGTGTGGTGGTCATTACGTCACTGGTGTGGTGGTCATTACGTCACTGGTGTGGTGGTCATTACGTCACTGGTGCGGTGGTCACTACGTCACTGGTGTGGTGGTCATTACGTCACTGGTGTGGTGAGGTCACTGGTGTAGTGACGTCACTGGTGCGGTGGTCATTACGTCACTGGTGTGGTGGTCATTACGTCACTGGTGTGGTGGTCATTACGTCACTGGTGTGGTGGTCATTACGTCACTGGTGTGGTGGTCATTACGTCACTGGTGTGGTGGTCATTACGTCACTGGTGTGGTGGTCATTACGTCACTGGTGCGGTGGTCACTACGTCACTGGTGTGGTGGTCATTACGTCACTGGTGTGGTGGTCACTACGTCACTGGTGTGGTGGTCATTACGTCACTGGTGCGGTGGTCATTACGTCACTGGTGCGGTGGTCATTACGTCACTGGTGTGGTGGTCATTACGTCACTGGTGCGGTGGTCACTACGTCACTGGTGTGGTGGTCATTACGTCACTGGTGTGGTGAGGTCACTGGTGTAGTGACGTCACTGGTGCGGTGGTCACTACGTCACTCGTGTGGTGAGGTCACTGGTGTAGTGACGTCACTGGTGTGGTGGTCACTACGTCACTGGTGTGGTGAGGTCACTGGTGTAGTGACGTCACTGGTGTGGTGGTCACTACGTCACTGGTGTAGTGACGTCACTGGTGTGGTGGTCACTACGTCACTGTAGTGGTCACTACGTCACTGTAGTGGTCACTACGTCACTGTAGTGGTCACTACGTCACTGTAGTGGTCACTACGTCACTGGTGTGGTGGTCACTACGTCACTGGTGTGGTGAGGTCACTGGTGTAGTGACGTCACTGGTGTGGTGGTCACTACGTCACTGGTGTAGTGACGTCACTGGTGTGGTGGTCACTACGTCACTGTAGTGGTCACTACGTCACTGTAGTGGTCACTACGTCACTGTAGTGGTCACTACGTCACTGTAGTGGTCACTACGTCACTGTAGTGGTCACTACGTCACTGGTGTGGTGGTCACTACGTCACTGGTGTAGCTGCTACGGCACTGGAACAGACTGTTGCTTGTACTGAATCAATAGAGTTGAAATGACACACAACAACAACAACCGCCATTCGCCACTAAGTGGCGGTGACGTCACCACGACGCTTGTGCCAGGCCAAGTGCACCTTGAGGCCACGTGAAGTGTCGAACGCCCGCTGGCAGGAGGTCACAGGGCAGACCCAGCAGGTGCCACAGGTCGACTGACCGAGATGACCGAGATGACTGGCTGATGCACCACCTGTGCCCCCCACTGTGCCAACTTGCTGTGCTTTACCCACCCGGCGCTCCGCTCGTTGTTGTGAGCGTCGCTCCTCCGCCCTCCGTTGTTTCTTGAGGGCGACTGCCTCCAACTGCCCAGTAGCGTCCTTCACGAGCCTCCTCCTCCACAGAGGCCGATCTTGACACCGCTGGTACCAGTCATCGGCAAGTCCACTCAGCTCCACGTCCTCCTGTACCACATCACTCCATCTCTTCTCTCGCCCGTGCCGCGCACAGACACACAGACACACACAACACACAGACACACAGACACACACAACACACACACAGACACACAGACACAGGCAGAGACACACACACAGACACGCACACAACACAACAACAACAACAACCGCCATTCGCCACTAAGTGGCGGTGACGTCACCACGATGCTTGTGCCAGGCCAAGTGCACCTTGAGGCCACGTGAAGTGTCGAACGCCCGCTGGCAGGAGGTCACGGGGCAGACCCAGGTGCCACGGGTCGACTGACCGAGATGACCGAGATGACTGGCTGATGCACCACCTGTGCCCCCTACTGTACCAACTTGCTGTGCTTTAGCCACCCGGCGCTCCGCTCGTTGTTGTGAGCGTCGCTCCTCCGCCCTCCGTTGTTGTTGGAGGACGACTGCCTCCAACTGCCCAGTAGCGTCCTTCACGAGCCTCCTCCACTGAGGCCGATCTTGACACCGCACACAACACACACACACAGACACACACACACGCCATCACTTCTCCATACATCACCCCCCACCTCACACCGACGTTGCTCGTGTCAGCGAGCACCCACCTCGCGTGTCCTCCGTGGGATGACACGGAGGATGATGCGACGACGACGATGATGACGACGACGATGATGACGATGATGATGACGATGATGATGTGGCGGAGAGCGTGCGGCGGATTTGTGAATGCCGTGACAGGGGGGGGGGGGGGCACATAAAGCAAAGCATTGAAAAAAAAGCGAAATGATGAACGAAGCAAAGTGCTGACTACACCGAGCAGAGAGAGAAGAGAGAGAGAGACCTTTCGCGTCGCCACCGATCCGACGAGGCGATAATTGGGTTCGACCGCGCGCTCCCAATTACCGCCGCCACCACCACCGCGTCCGAGTCGTAACGAGGTTCCAACAGCACGCGGATTGACACACACACATACACACACACACAGACACACACACACAGACACACACACAGACACACACACACATACACACACACACAGACACACACACAGAGACCCACACACAGACACACACGCACACACCAGAGACCCACACATACAGACACACATACAGACACACACACACAGACACACACAGACACACACACAGACACACACACACAGACACACACACACAGACACACACACAGAGACCCACACACAGACACACACGCACACACCAGAGACCCACACATACAGACACACATACAGACACACACACACAGACACACACAGACACACACACAGACACACACACACAGACACACACACACAGACACACACACAGAGACCCACACACAGACACACACGCACACACCAGAGACCCACACATACAGACACACATACAGACACACACACACAGACACACACAGACACACACACAGACACACACACACAGACACACACACACAGACACACACACAGAGACCCACACACAGACACACACGCACACACCAGAGACCCACACATACAGACACACATACAGACACAACAACAACAACAACAACAACCGCCATTCGCCACTAAGTGGCGGTGACGTCACCACGATGCTTGTGCCAGGCCAAGTGCACCTTGAGGCCACGTGAAGTGTCGAAAGCCCGCTGGCAGGAGGTCACGGGGCAGACCCAGGTGCCACTGGTCGACTGACCGAGATGACCGAGATGACTGGCTGATGCACCACCTGTGCCCCCTACTGTGCCAACTTGCTGTGCTTTAGCCACCCGGCGCTCCGCTCGTTGTTGTGAGCGTCGCTCCTCCGCCCTCCGTTGTTGTTGGAGGGCGACTGCCTCCAACTGCCCAGTAGCGTCCTTCACGAGCCTCCTCCACTGAGGCCGATCTTGACACCGCTGGTACCAGTCATCGGCAAGTCCACTCAGCTCCACGTCCTCCTGTACCACATCACTCCATCTCTTCTCCAGCCCGTGCCGCGCCCGTCTAGCCCCCTCGATCCGGCCGAACAAAAGCTGTTTAGGCATGCGGTGGCTGGGCATGCGGGCTACATGACCCAGCCAACGCAGCCTTGCCTGCCGGAGGAGCTCACTGATGGGACTTTGCCCAGATCTTTCAAGGATTTGTGAGCTCCTCACACAATCCAGCCTGGTTAAACCCAGGATGGATCGTAGGCAGGCCAGCCTAAATGTTTCCAACCGGCGAAGATGCTCCACCAGGGGGGTCCACGTCTCGCAAGCGTAGAGAAGGGAGGGAATGACCGTGGCCGAGAAGACCTGAAGCTTCGTGCGGAGCGACAGACCAGGTAGCTTCCACACAGCGTGTCTGTGGCATACAGACACACACACACAGACACACACAGACACACACACAAACACACACACACAGACACACACACACACAGACACACACACACCAGAGACCCACAGACACAGACACCCACACAGACACACACAGACACACACACAGAGACCCACACACAGACACACACGCACACACCAGAGACCCACACATACAGACACACATACAGACACACACACACAGACACACACTGGCACACATACAGACACACACACAGAGACCCACACACAGACACACACGCACACACCAGAGACCCACACATACAGACACACATACAGACACACACACACAGACACACACTGACACACATACAGACACACACACAGAGACACACACACACAGACGCGCTGGCGCGTACGTTTGTACGCACGTGTCAGTGTGTGTGTGTGTCAGTGTGTGTGTGTGTCAGTGTGTGTGTGTGTCAGTGTGTGTGTGTGTGTGTCAGTGTGTGTGTGTCAGTGTGTGTGTGTGTCAGTGTGTGTGTGTCAGTGTGTGTGTGTGTCAGTGTGTGTGTGTGTGTGTGTCAGTGTGTGTGTCAGTGTGTGTGTCAGTGTGTGTGTGTGTGTCAGTGTGTGTGTGTCTGTATGTGTGTCAGTGTGTGTGTGTGTGTGTCAGTGTCTGTGTGTGTGTCAGTGTCTGTGTGTGTGTCAGTGTCTGTGTGTGTGTCAGTGTGTGTGTGTCTGTATGTGTGTCAGTGTGTGTGTGTGTGTCAGTGTCTGTGTGTGTGTCAGTGTGTGTGTGTCAGTGTGTGTGTGTCAGTGTGTGTGTCAGTGTGTGTGTGTGTGTCAGTGTGTGTGTCTGTATGTGTGTCAGTGTGTGTGTGTGTGTCAGTGTGTGTGTGTGTCAATGTGTGTGTGTGTCAGTGTGTGTGTCAGTGTGTGTGTGTGTCAGTGTGTGTGTCAGTGTGTGTGTGTGTCAGTGTGTGTTGTGTGTCAGTGTGTGTGTGTGTCAGTGTGTGTGTGTCTGTGTGTGTGTGTGTCAGTGTGTGTGTGTGTCAGTGTGTGTGTGTGTCAGTGTGTGTGTGTCTGTGTGTGTGTGTGTCAGTGTGTGTGTGTGTGTCAGTGTGTGTGTGTCAGTGTGTGTGTGTCAGTGTGTGTGTGTGTCAGTGTGTGTGTGTGTCAGTGTGTGTGTGTCTGTGTGTGTGTGTCAGTGTGTGTGTGTGTGTGTCAGTGTGTGTCAGTGTGTGTGTGTCAGTGTGTGTGTGTGTCAGTGTGTGTGTGTGTGTCAGTGCCTCAGTGTGTGTCAGTGTGTGTGTGTGTCAGCGTGTGTGTCATTGTGTGTGTGTGTCAGTGTCTCAGTGTGTGTCAGTGTGTTTGTGTCAGTGTGTGTGTCAGTGTGTGTCAGTGTGTGTGTGTCAGTACACGCACGTGACAGCGTGTGTGTGTCAGTGTGTGTCAGTGTGTGTGTGTCAGTGTGTGTGTGTCAGTGTGTGTGTGTCAGTGTGTGTCAGTGTGTGTTCAACTACACACACGGTCTACGTGCGATGTGGGGTAGTGGTGGTGGTGGGTGGGGAGAGCGGTGGCGCAGCGGTTAGCGCTACGCCGCTCACGGCCACCGACAGAACACCCGGTGACGATCGTCCGAACACAGTCCTGGGCCTCCCCTAGGTCGACTCGGCCTCAAATGAGTACTCGGTGCGATGTGCAGTAAGCATCGCCACTAGGGAGACAAAGGCGGCCGGGCGTGGGGTCGGCCACCCTCCCACCTCGTGTGGCGTGCCGGCCTTCATAGGCGCTCTCCGCTAACAGCACTTGCACCCAACACTCTGTCTTGGCTACACGGGGAGTCTTGAGTTGAAGCTTTCGTGACTGCGGCAATCCATGCTCTTTGGTTCTTTCGGTAAAGTCCACGTAGGTAGAACAATACAATAACCCCTTGTTGTGACAGCTCTCTCGCTGTGTTTCTTCCCGGTTCAGCAATTCAACTGCTGGATTATTTTTCTTCCCGCCTGAGAACGACCGCTTGTGTTGCGATCGAAACGTCGTGATTTGTAATTTTGTATTTGTATTTTTTCTACCTACGTGACGTTACCGAAAGAACCAGAGAGTATACACGGGGAATGTTTCGTCTCGATCGCTCTGATGGTGCCTCTGTCGGCCGTGTCAATCAGTCAACCCGTGGCACCTGACCGGTTCTTCTCTCCTTTGTACGCGTGGCAGAGCCTACGACCACGACCTTCACACTCAGCTGCTCAAGCCCAGGCAACCGCGTCGGGTTGCAAGCGGAGAAGCAGTGGTGCATCGTCGTCATCGTCGTCATCATCGTCGTCATCATCGTCATCATCATCATCGTCGTCATCATCGTCATCGTCGTCATCATCGTCGTCATCATCGTCATCATCATCGTCATCATCGTCGTCGTCATCATCATCGTCATCATCATCGTCATCGTCATCATTGTCATCGTCGTCATCGTCATCATCATCGTCATCATCGTCATCATCATCGTCATTATCAGCATCGTCATCATCATCGTCATCGTCATCATTGTCATCGTCATCATCGTCATCATCATCGTCATCATCGTCATCATCATCGTCATTATCAGCATCGTCATCATCATCATCATCGTCATCATCATCGTCATCATCATCGTCATCATCATCATCATCGTAATCATCATCATTGTCATCATCGTCATCATCATCAGCATCGTCGTCATCATCATTGACACCATCGTCATCATCGCCACCATCATCGTTATCAGCATCATCATCATCGCCATCATCATCATCGTCACCATCATCACCGCGATGTCTTCTGGTATTTGTGGACCGGGGCATCGCGTCGCTTGCGCGTTGCGCTCCGGTCTGCCCTGGACGATCACAGTCGCCACGCCGCCACTGCTGGAGGATTCACAAAATAAGTCCACGTGTACATCACCAGATATACGCATCTGCTGTTGCTGCTGCTGCTGCCATGGTTTGTGCCAAGGCCTTAGCCATGGAGTCATCAGTTGGTAGGACCAAATTTTCCAGGGTGTCTGGGGTTCCAAACCCAGAATAAGTATAACCCATAAAAACAAAGTTTTTCACTATAAATCCTTTATATGCGTGGCGGCTAGAGTCCTCTCGTTCTCTGGCTTGAGATGGCTGCCACCTATGGGTCAGATGATTGTCTGCCAGTATTAAGCAATTGGTAATTAAATATTTAATTTGTTTTCCCTAAACAGTGTAAAATGTCAGCTCGATTGGATCACGGGAAGTGGGTTAAAAAACGACCGAAAGATTTGCACGGTCCAAAGCAAGCAAGCAAGCACACAAGCACGCAAGCAAGCAAGCAAGCGAACTTAATATAAAGGATTTAAAAATATCTAAATTTGAAAACTAATTTCCTGCCTAAAATATTTAAAAAACTTCACTAACACAGGGGATGAAATGTTTTTATTTACATTATACAATAATGTCTAATAGTGTATTGTATTATATTGCTCTGTTGTTACTTTTTTTTTGTTTACCATTTCTTGTTTGATTGTACGTAATGGCAGAGATTAGGGATTAATAAAGTACAACCATTACCACAATCATATAAACAGATATATATATATATACATTGATTTATATGAAGTCCAGATATTGTGGCCAAGGTTTAGCAAATTGTTGTTTTTTATTTACATAGCATCGCTATTTATTTTTTAATAGCAATATATTGAGGGGGACATTTTGAGCATGGGTTTCACACCTGATGATGACTGCTTGTGTTGCGATCGAAACGTCGTGATAATGTTAATGTTTTATAGTTTTATTCTTTTATTATTTCCCTTCTACCTGACTTTACCCAAAGAACCAACGAAAACAACCACAAGACAGTTTAGATTCAAGTTATCAGTCCAACTCTGTACAACAACAAACAAATATGGCTGAACCAAAACCTTTTCGAAATCACCAAAATAAAGGGATGAAAACAACAGTGATCATAGGGACCGCGAGCGGGAGTAGAACTCGATGTTGCCTTTGTCCGGTGTCTGGTGGCGCGGCGTCGCTAACCACTGGGCCACCGCTCCTCGCTTGCCACCCACGTGATACGTACCAAAGACAAAGATCCCCCGTGTAGCCTTCAACACGCTGTTGGGGGGAAGTGCCGTTAGCGAGTAGCCAAATAAAGACAAAAGGCACACGCGCACACGCGCGCACGCACCCTCGCTTACTGTTGAAACGAAGACAAATGAAAAAAAGAAAATCGAATTCACACAATTTTGTACTCAGAATTAATGACAATATCATTGAATTTCCATTTGAAGCTTTCGTGACTGCAGGGATTCATATTCTTGGATCTTTCGGTAAAGCCACGTAGAAGGGAAATAATAAAATAATGAAAATAAAACATAATACAATTCTCACGACGTTTCGGCCACAACGCAAGCAGCCGTCCTCAGGTGAAGAAACAGAGATGTCGGAAAGACAGCGTCCTAATGAACGCTGTTTTCTTCTCCGTTTCTTTACCTGAGGACGGCTGCTTGCGTTGTGGCCGAAACGTCGTGAGAATTTTATTTTATTTTGTTTTATTTTCATTATTTTATTATTTCCCTTCCACGTGACTTTACCGAAAGATCCACGACTATCGTTGAAGTGGACCTAGCTTGGCACAAGCGCCGCGGTGACGTCACCGCCGGTACATATGCACAGGGCGCATATATTGACTATTTAATAAATGTACGTCGCGTGAAACTTCTCTCAAAGCTTCTCTGTGATAAATCATACACATACATGTAACATGCGTGTTGTACACACACACATTACATTACAAATCATACACATACATGTAACATGCGTGTTATACACACATTACAAATAATGCACATACATGTAACATGCGTGTTATACACACACACACAGTACAAATTATACACATACATATAACATGCGTGTACACATTAAATATAATACACACATGTGTGTTATGCGCACGCGTTACATATAACGCACGTGTTATAATTCATTATGATTCATACACATACATATAACACGCGTGCTATACACACATGATATATAATAGACATACATGTAACATGCGTGCTCTACACACATGATATATAATAGACACACATGTAACATCTTCTTGGTTCTTTCGGTAAAGTCACGTAGAAGGGAAGTAATAAAATAATAAAAAATAAAACATAATAAAATTTTATTATGTTTTATTTTTATTAAAGTCACGTAGAAGGGAAGTAATAAAATAATAAAAATAAAACATAATAAAATTGTATTATGTTTTAAAATAGAGAAGTAATAAAATAATAAAAAATAAAACATAATAACATTTTATTATGTTTTATTTTTATTATTTTATTACTTCTCTTCTACGTGACTTTACCGAAAGAACCAAGAAGATGAATCCCTGCAGTCACGAAAGCTTTAAATCGAAATACATGTAACATGTGTGTTATACGCGCCTTACACAAACTACACGTGATATGAATCGTTATTTATAATATACGTGCCTTAAGTAACACGAGTGTTAGAAACACACATACACATACTCTACACGTGGCAATAATGAATTATAATCTATCGTGTGTGTGTGTGTGTTATGCACGCCTTATGCACGTGGTATAAACGCGTTGTGTATAACATCGTTTTGTATCATACACATACATGTAACACACGTGTCATAAATATCTACGTATGGAATTTTTTGCACTTTCTTGGAATTTTTGGCACTTTCTGTACGCGGCATGGACGGGTTTGTGCTTTTTTCTGTCGGATGTGATCGTTTACGTAATGCGACGTTCAGATTTGTGTACAATGCATTTTAGGCGTATCTTGTAATTGTATTGTTCGTTGCGGTTGAACCCAAATCAAGAGCCGAATGGCTCACAGGGTGAATCCGAATAAATTCAACTGAAAACTGAAATCTGAAACGTATAATGCACGCGTTATGTACTCGTCACATACAACGCACATGCTACATGTGAGAGTTGTACAACACACACACACACATACGTAGACGGAGATGAACCCTCCTCGTTACACACATATATATATATAACGATTACAAATATATGATGAACGTGATGTCATATCTAAGGATAGAATTGTTCTAGACATAAGTATGAATTATCGCGCGGTATTATTTGTGGACGGCTTAAAGGGTACACTGATCATACACACAGAGTTGCTACTGCGTTTCGTTATCTATGATCAGTAAGAAGGGCAGCGTTGTTGTCAGACGCGATTGTAATTCGTTGATAAATACGAGCGGCTCGATTGATGAATTATTTCGCATCCTTGACGTGAATTTGTGAAATCGACATTCGCGTTCCACGATTCAAAACTCAAACTAACAATTCTAGATTTGAAGCTTTCGTGACTGCAAGGATTCATATTCTTAGGTTTTTTCGGTAAAGTCACGTAGGTAAAAACATCAAAATTAATGAAAATAAAATAAAATAAAACAAAAAACGTCGTGATTTTTTGTCGTGATTTTTTGTTTTATTTTATTTTATTTTAATTAATTTTGATGTTTTTACCTACGTGACTTTACCGAAAAAAAACCTAAGAATATCAAACTAACAAATTATATTCTTGGTTCTTTCGGTAAAGTCACGTAGAAGGGAAACAATAAAATGAAAAAAATATAAAATAATAAAATTCCCACGACGTTTCGACTGCAACACAAGCAATCATCAGCAGGTGTGAAATCCACAGCTGATGATGACACAAGCAATGATCATCAGGTGTGAAATCCACAGCTGATGGTGATTGCTGTGGATTTCACACCTGATGATGATTGCTTGTGTTGCACTCCAAACGTCGTGAGAATTTTATTGTTTTATATTTTTATTATTTATTGTTTCCCTTCTACGTGACTGTTCCGAAAGAACCAAGAATATGAATGCCTGCGGTCACGAAAGATTTAAATCGAAATGTAATAAACTGTAGTTGAGCAATGTCGGTTATTATGGGTGATTAAATGATTCGTCTTTGTTGACCGCGACAGTTACTGCAGAAGACGACGGTGACGATCGTAAAGCTACTGCTGATGATGATAATGATGTTAGCAATGCTGCTGATGATGCTGATGATGATGGTGCTAGTAATGCTGTTGCTGATGATAATGATGTTAGCAATGCTGCTGCTGATGATGATGGTGTTAGTAATGCTGCTGCTGATGATAATGATGTTAGCAATGCTGCTGATGATGTTAGTAATGCTTCTGCTGATGATAATGATGTTAGCAATGCTGCTGCTGATGATGATGATGGTGTTAGTAATGCTGCTGCTGATGATAATGATGTTAGCAATGCTGCTGACGATGCTGATGATGATGGTGTTAGTAATGCTGCTGCTGATGATAATGATGTTAGCAATGCTGCTGATGATGATGATGGTGTTAGTAATGCTTCTGCTGATGATAATGATGTTAGCAATGCTGTTGATGATGCTGATGACGATGGTGTTAGTAATGCTGCTGCTGATGATAATGATGTTAGAAATGCTGCTGATGATGCTGATGATGATGTTAGTAATGCTTCTGCTGATAATAATGATGTTAGCAATGCTGCTGATGATGCTGCTGATGATGTTAGTAATGCTTTTGCTGATGATAATGATGTTAGCAATGCTGCTGATGATGATGATGGTGTTAGTAATGCTTCTGCTGATGATAATGATGTTAGCAATGCTGCTGATGATGCTGATGATGATGGTGTTAGTAATGCTGCTGCTGATGATAATGATGTTAGCAATGCTGCTGCTGATGCTGATGATGATGTTAGTAATGCTTCTGCTGATGATAATGATGTTAGCAATGCTGCTGATGATGATAATGTTAGCAATGCTGATGATAATGATATAAGTAATGCATCTGATGCTGCTGCTGATGATGATTACGGTTCTAATGACGATGATCATGCAGCTGATGCTGCTAATGCTGCTGCTGATGATGCTGATGATTCTGTTTTTAGTCACGCTGATCATGCTGCTGATGCTGCTGCTGATGATGATTGTGGTTTTAGTCACGATGATCATCCTGCTGCTGATTATTGTGATTCTAGTGACGACGATCTTCATGCTGCTGCTGATGATTGTGATTTCAGTGACGACGATCTTCATGCGGCTGATGCTGATGATGATTGTGATTCTAGTGATGATGATTTTCATGCTGCTGCTGCTGCTGATGATGATTGTGGTACAAGTGACGATGATTTTCATGCTGCTGCTGCTGCTGCTGCTGATGATTGTGATTTTAGTGACGACGATCTTCATGCTGCTGCTGATGATGATTGTGATTCTAGTGACGATGATCATGCTGCTGCTGATGATGATGATGATTGTGATTCTAGTGACGACGATCTTCATGCTGCTGCTGATGCTGATGATGATTGTGATTTTAGTGATGATGATCTTCATGCTGCTGCTGCTGATGATGATTGTGATTTTAGTGATGACGATCTTCATGCTGCTGCTGCTGATGATGATTGTGATTTTAGTGACGATGATCATGCTGCTGCTGATGATGATGATTGTGATTCTAGTGACGACGATCTTCATGCTGCTGCTGATGCTGATGATGATTGTGATTTTAGTGATGATGATCTTCATGCTGCTGCTGCTGATGATGATTGTGATTTTAGTGATGACGATCTTCATGCTGCTGATGCTGCTGATGATGATGATTCTAGTGACGATGATCTTCATGCTGCTGCTGCTGATGATGATTGTGATTTTAGAGACGACGCTCTTCATGATGCTGCTGCTGATGATGATTGTGATTTTAGAGACGACGCTCTTCATGATGCTGCTGATGCTGCTATGCACGCTACTTTATTGCGGCTTAATGAGTCTCCGCACCTGCCAGTCTGTATTCACAGCGGATCAAACTCCACACGTGAGCGGTTCACACATTTAATTAGACGTTCACACCACTCACATGAACATACATTATCCACACAGTAGCATGCATATATAGATATGCCGAGATAGAAATATATATGTATACACACACATGCTTAGAGGCGGGGGGGGGGGGGGCAGACATTTGTGACGATGTGTGACGAGGGGGGGGGGGGGGTGAGAAATGTGACGTCACATCAAAATGCGCAACTTTAAATAAATATAGACAACACGTTCCACTTAATTAAATCGACTTTTTAATACGTGTTTTCTCCAACAACATCAGAGTGCAGCGCCACATTAAATACGCACTACAATGACAATAGTTTAAAGCGATTTGAAGCATGTTTTATTTTTTGTGGGGGGGGGCAGAGCTTTGTGACGTCATATTTGAGGGGGGGGGCTCTGACTTTTTGTGACGCCGTGTGACGAGGAGGTTGGGGGGGGGTCAAAAATCGTCCAAAATCGCGTGACGTCATTTATGGACGGCCCCTTACACCCCCGTCAATGCCACCCAGAGCCGGATAAAGATGTTGTAAGGCCCCAGTGCTGCAGGAACTGGTGAGCTCCCCCCCGCCCCCCAGTAATATTTTCAAAAGAAAAATTAAATTAAAGAAATATCGAGATTTTTAATTTTCGTGACATGCAGCAATTCATATTCTTTGCTTTTAATTTAGATTTTCGTTTTCTATCTACGCGACTTTACCGAAAGAACGGAGAATATTTAAAGAAAGATAACATTTATTTCGATTTAAAGCTTCTTTCGTGACTGCAGGGATTCATCTTCTTGGTTCTTTCGGTAAAGTCACGTAGAAGGGAAATAATAAAATAATAAAAATAAAACATAATAAAATAATTCTCACCTGAGGACGGCTGCTTGCGTAGTGGCCGAAACGTCGTGAGAATTATTTTATTATGTTTTATTATTTTATTATTTCCATTCTACGTGACTTTACCGAAAGAACCAAGAAGATAACATTTATGTTTGTTTACAAGGCTAACAACAAATGCAATTCAGCGTTCACAGCAAGTAAAAAACTTTCCACTCAATCTCTGGTGGGGCTTGCAGCCCCTAAAGACCCCACGCCTTGAGCCGGCCCTGCCACCCATTCCCACCCAACTCACTCGGTCAGTCACCTCGGCCAGTCAACCCACGGCGCCCGCTGGGTCTGTCCCAGCGTGACCCCGGCAATCCACGTGGCTCTCTTCGTGCACCTAGCCTGGCACCAGCGCCGCGGAGACGTCACCGCCACTTGCTGGTGAACGGCTCGTGTTGTTGTTGTTGTGGTTGTTGTTGTGGTTGTTGTTGTGGTTGTTGTTGATAAGTGCAGGTCGGTGGTGTTAGAGCGGTGGTTCTCAGCCGGGGGTTGGTGGTGATTCGTAACTGTGTGACGTCACAATCTTGATTTGAAGTTTTCGTGACCGCACGAATTCATCCCCCTTTGGTTCTTTTGGTAAAGTCACGCGCCTGCCTACGGAGTATGATAGCACATTGTGCACGAGAGCCATTGGGTCTGTGATGAGTCTGCCGGTGTCAATTAACTAGGAGGACACATTGACATCCGTAGGCGAAGAGAGAGCGATATGAAAGACCGGGTTCTTTTTAAATACTTTATATTAAGTTCACTTGCTTGCTTGCTTGCGTGCTTGCGTGCTTGCTTGCGCGCTTACGACCGTGCAAATCTTTCGGTCGTTTTTTTAACCCACTTCCCGTGATCCAATCGAGCTGACATTTTGCACACAGACTCGTTGTGCGAGACAATTAATGTTTTTTCCAAAATTTTACACTGTTTAGGGAAACCAAATTAAATATTTAATTACCAATTGTTTAATACTGCAGACAATAATCTGACCCATAGGTGGCAGCCATCTCAAGCCAGAGGACGAGAGGACTCTAGCCGCCATGCATATCAAGGATTTATAGTGAAAAACTTTGTTTTTACGGGTTATACTTGTTGAATCCTTTATATTAAGTTCACTTTCCTGCGTGCTTGCGTGCTTGCGTGCTTGCTTGCTTGCTTACGACCGTGCAAATCTTTCGGTCGTTTTAAACCCACTTCCCGTGATCCAATCGAGCTGACATTTTGCACACAGACTCGTTGTGCGTGACAATTAATTTTCGTGAAATTTTTTTTCCAAAATTTTACACTGTTTAGGGAAAACAAATTAAATATTTAATTACCAATTGCTTAATACTGGCAGACAATCATCTGACCCATAGGTGGCAGCCATCTCAAGCCAGAGGACGAGAAGACTCTAGCCGCCACGCATATAAAGGATTTAGAGTGAAAAACTTTGTTTTTACGGGTTATACTTATTAAATCATTTATATTAAGTTCACTTGCTTGCATGCTTGCGTGCTTGCTTGCTTGCTTACGACCGTGCAAATCTTTCGGTCGTTTTTTAACCCACTTCCCGTGATCCAATCGAGCTGACATTTTGCACACAGACTCGTTGTGCGTGACAATTAATTTTCGTGAAATTTTTTTTCCAAAATTTGACACTGTTTAGGGAAAACAAATTAAATATTTAATTACCAATTGCTTAATACTGGCAGACAATCATCTGACCCATAGGTGGCAGCCATCTCAAGCCAGAGGACGAGAAGACTCTAGCCGCCACGCATATAAAGGATTTAGAGTGAAAAACTTTGTTTTTACGGGTTATACTTATTAAATCATTTATATTAAGTTCACTTGCTTGCTTGCTTGCGTGCTTGCGTGCTTGCTTACGACCGTGCAAATCTTTCGGTCGTTTTTTAACCCACTTCCCGTGATCCAATCGAGCTGACATTTTGCACACAGACTCGTTGTGCGAAACAATTCATGTTCGTGAAATTTTTTTCCCAAAATTTTACACTGTTTAGGGAATTTTTTAAAAAAAATATTTAATTACCAATTGCTTAATGGTGGCAGACAATCATCTGACCCATAGGTGGCAGCCATCTCAAGCCAGAGGACGAGAGGACTCTAGCCGCCCGTTTCATGATGACGCAAATGTTGACTAACCACATGGCATGAAATCCCTGCCCCCACACTGTACAATGGAGACTATTTATAGAGCAGTTAAATTGAAGCCGCCAGGTTCTTGAAAGTGGTAAAACGGGTCAACGCAAGTGCCCCCGGGAATATACGGGGCATGTCAAGAGGTGATCTTTCATTTTTAAAGGATTTATAGTGGAAAAACTTTGTTTTTACGGGTTAATTTTCTTCTTCTTCTTTCTAAAACCATCGTATCGTAAACACAGCGAGGTTCACGTGAGTTAGCCACGCGTAGCACGGCCGTCGT
The DNA here is from genome assembly GCF_015708825.2 of Lethenteron reissneri. NCBI lineage: Eukaryota > Metazoa > Chordata > Hyperoartia > Petromyzontiformes > Petromyzontidae > Lethenteron > Lethenteron reissneri. The sequence goes on from NC_083779.1 coordinate 6,906,121, forward strand.
TGGATTGAGTTGTTTTTGTGTTGAATACAATTAAAACAATTCGCGTGCGGTTACCTAAACGGGTTGGGGATGCCACACGCAATGGACAATCGGTAAAAGTAAAATAAAAATCGATGGTCATTATTCGTGCATTTATTTCTCAGGCCAAAGGGGGGTGATTTGGTTTGAAACAAAGTTCAATAAAGGTGGGGGGAGTAAGGTTTATGAAAGGTTTAGAAGGTTTAGTAAAAAACTGTGTTAAAGTTGTTAAAATACTGTATATATACACACAAAGACAAAGATCCCCCGTATAGCCTGTAACAGACTGTTGGGGCAAGTGCTGTCAGCGAGCAGCACCTATGAAGGCCGGCACGGTACACGAGGGGGTGGGTAGCCAACAACACCACGCCAGACCGCCTTTGTCTCCCCAGCGGCGATGTTTAAAACACACCGGGTACTCATTTGAGGCTGAGTCGACCTAGTGGAGGCGCAGGACCAGTTCAGATAATCGTCACTGGGTGTTGGCAGCCGTGAGTGGGAATCGAACTCGGGTCGTATCTCAACGCAGAGTGGGAATCGAACTCTGGTTCTGCCGGGTTCATAGCGCAGCGCGCTAACCGCTACACCACCGCTCCCCACTATTTATCCACACATGCAAATACATACACATACATACACATACATACACACGCGTGAGCGACGATCCGTGAAAACGTAATACAAGAGACGATGTATAATTGCATCGCAAGCCTCTCTCGCCACGTCTCAAACCCATCTCAATGCATCTCGTTTGTCGCACGACACCACCACCACAACCACCCTCTCGGTCTCTTTCTCTCTCCTGTGAGATGTAGAAGCCATTCGTTCCTCACGACATCCCGATCAAATTCTACTCGCCCTGCCCCTCCCACCAATGTGAAATCTATTTTAAAAATTCCTGCTACTATTTTTCGATTTAAAGCTTTCGTGACTGCAGGGATTCATCTTCTTGGTTCTTTCGGTAAAGTCACGTAGAATGGAAATAATAAAATTAAACATCATAAAATAATTCTCACGACGTTTCGGCCACAACGCAAGCAGCCGTCCTCAGGTGAAGACCAGGTCTGTCGGAAAGACAGCGTCTGAATGACGGCTTGCGTTGTGACCGAAACGTCGTGAGAATGATTTTATTATGTTTTATTTTATTATTTTATTATTTCCATTCTACGTGACTTTACCGAAAGAACCAAGAAGATGAATCCTGCTACTAATCATAATATTGCATATTTTTGTAGCAGCACTTGCGTTTTAAGCTACGAGCTAAGCTGTAGACTATTTTATTTTATTTTACCAGGATATGGCCCCACTAAGCAATGCAGCTCATTATCAGAAACAACGCGGGCCATTACAAATGATATCTTAACGAAGTGGGCGATCATCGTCACCACGTGTACATTTATAACAGCAGCCAAACACTCTCAACGCGTAGTGACGTCGATTCTAAATGTGGAGGGGAAAACCGGAGGACCCGGAGAAAAATCCAGGCGACCACGGAAAGAGAGAGAGAGAGGCACGCAAACTGCACATATACAGCAGCAGGCGTTAGTGATGGGATCGAACCCACGACCTCCTGTGTACCAAGCGAGGTAGCTAACATCTCCTAGCCACCGTGATGATGATGATGAGAGACACCCAAATTCAAAATATACAGCAGCAGGCGTCAGGGTCGAGATCGAACTCACGACCTCCTGTGTACCAGGCGAGGTAGTTAACATCTCCTAGCCACCGTGATGATGATGATGATAGAGAGACACGCAAACTCCACATATACAGCAGCAGGCGTTAGTGATGGGATCGAACCCACGACCTCCTGTGTACCAGGCGAGGTAGTCAACATCTCCTAGCCACCGTGATGATGATGAGGGAGCGAGAGAGACATGCAAACTCCACATATACAGCAGCAGGCGTCAGGGTCGAGATCGAACTCACGACCTCCTGTGTACCAGGCGAGGTAGTTAACATCTCCTAGCCATCGTGATGATAATGAGAGACATGCAAACTCCAAATATACCGCAGCAGGCGTCGGGATCGAACCCACGAACTCCTGCATACCAGGCGAGGTAGTTAACATCTAGCCACCGTGATGATGAGAGAGAGAGAGACACGCAAACTCCAAATATACAGCAGCAGGCGTCAGGGTCGAGATCGAACCCACGACCTCCTGTGCACCAGGCGAGGTAGTTAACATCTCCTAGCCACCGTGATGATGAGAGACACGCAAACTCCAAATATACAGCAGCAGGCGTCAGGGTCGAGATCGAACTCACGACCTCCTGTGTACCAGGCGAGGTAGTTAACATCTCCTAGCCATCGTGATGATAATGAGAGACACGCAAACTCCAAATATACCGCAGCAGGCGTCGGGATCGAACCCACGAACTCCTGCATACCAGGCGAGGTAGTTAACATCTAGCCACCGTGATGATGAGAAAGAGAGACACGCAAACTCCAAATATACAGCAGCAGGCGTCAGGGTCGAGATCGAACTCACGACCTCCTGTGTACCGGGCGAGGTAGTTAACATCTCACAGGCATCGTGGCGCGGTGTTTAACAGAGATCAGCGATAATAAAAAAAAACAACACTAATATTTGGAGGGTTTGCGCCCGGCGTGGGGCAGTTCCCACGTCTTGATTTTGACTTTCTGACGCTCACAATTACGAGCGACGCCTCTTCTACGCCTGTGCAAAGTTGCAGCTCTCCAGCCCGTCCAGAACATCGGTACACTTGTACAAACGTCAATCACGATTTTCTATTGTATATATACATACATATATGTGTACATATATGTGTGTGTGTAGATACATATATATACACACATATATACATATAAAACAACAACAACCGCCATTCGCCACGAAGCGGCGGTGACGTCATCTCGGCGCATGTGCCAGGCTAGGTGCACTTTGAGGCCACGTGAAAGTGTCGAACGCCCGCTGGCCGGAGGTCACGGAACAGACCCAGCAGGTGCCCGTGGGTCGACACACTGAGATGAGTGGCCGATGCACCGCCTGTGCCCCCTACTGTGCCAACTCGCTGCGTTTTAATCCACCCGGCGCTCCGCTCGTTATTGTGAGCGTCGCTCCTCCGCCCTCTGTTGTTGCTGGAGGGCGACTGCCTCCAACTGCCCAGCAGTAGCGGCGTCCTTCACGAGCCTCCTCCACAGAGGCCGATCTTGACAACGCTGGTAGCGCTCATCGGCAAGTCCACTCAGCTCCACGTCCTCCTGTACCGCATCTCTCCATCTCTTCTCTAGCCCGTGTCACTCACCCACCCACTCACCCACCCACCCACTCACCCGTCACTTCATCTCTTCTCTAGCCCGTGTCACTCACCCACCCACTCACCCATCACTCCATCTCTTCTCTAGCCCGTGTCACTCACCCACCCACCCACTCACCCACCCACTCACCCATCACTCCATCTCTTCTCTAGCCCGTGTCACTCACCCACCCACCCACTCACCCACCCACTCACCCATCACTCCATCTCTTCTCTGGCCCGTGTCACTAACCCACCCACTCACTCACCCACTCACCCATCACTCCATCTCTTCTCTAGCCCGTGTCACTCACCCACCCACCCACCCACTCACCCATCACTCCATCTCTTCTCTAGCCCGTGTCACTAACCCACCCACTCACTCACCCACTCACCCATCACTCCATCTCTTCTCTAGCCCGTGTCACTCACCCACCCACCCACTCACCCATCACTCCATCTCTTCTCTAGCCCGTGTCACTCACCCACCCACCCACTCACCCACCCACTCACCCATCACTCAATCTCTTCTCTAGCCCGTGTCACTAATCCACCCACTCACTCACCCACTCACTCACCCATCACTCCATCTCTTCTCTAGCCCGTGTCACTCACCCACCCACTCACCCACCCACTCACCCATCACTCCATCTCTTCTCTAGCCCGTGTCACTCACCCACTCACTCACCCATCACTCCATCTCTTCTCTAGCCCGTGTCACTCACCCACCCACTCACCCACCCACTCACCCATCACTCCATCTCTTCTCTAGCCCGTGTCACTCACCCACCCACACACTCACCCACCCACTCACCCATCACTCCATCTCTTCTCTGGCCCGTGTCACTCACTCACCCACGCACCCATCACTCCATCTCTTCTCTAGACCCGCGCCCTTTGGGCCCCCTCGATCCGGCCGAACAAAAGCTGTTTGAGAAATGCGGTGGCTGGGCATGCGGGCTACGTGACATCAACATATCTGCGTGACTTTACCGTAAGAAACAAAGAATATGGACTTATTTGAACCTATCTGCGTGACTTTAACGAAAGGCACAAGCATGTGCACACACACACACCCCAATGCGTTCACTTGTCCGCGACGACACTGTGGCCATGAAATTAACAACAACAAAAACAACAACAACAACACTTACATATGCAATCGGCAACGTTAATCGCGATCGCCCTTCTTCGTAGGCTAGGGCCATTGCCCGAAACGTCGCCGATTATCTATATTTAATTTAAGATCACACACACACACACACGGCGGCGTTGTTGTTGTTGTTGACACGGCACGTGTTGAGTTGTTGTTGTTGTTGTTGTTTGTGCACCACTGCGAACGCAACACCGTGTTTGACAGTCTATGCAGAGTACTGTATTGGTTATTGAGTACTGTATTGGTTACAGTACTGGAAGTATGCATCCGAATATATAGATTTTTAATATCCTGGAGGAATCCGATGAACTATGAAGTTATTTATCACAGGGTTCCTTTGATACGAGTCAAAGACACTGATCCGGATTAACAGACTGTTGGTGAAACCTAAGGGGCCGTCCATAAATGACGTCACGCACCTAGGGGGGGAGGGGGTCAGACATTTGTGACGATGTGTGACGAGGGGGGGGGGCTGAGAAATGGGACGTCACGTAAAAATGCGCAACTTTAAATAAATATGGAATTATATATTCTTGGTTCTTTCGGTAAAGTCACGTAGAAGGGAAATCATAATCATCATCAGGTGATGATCGCTTGTGTTGCACTCGAAACGTCGTGAGAATTTTGTTTTTATGATTTTATTATTTCCCTTCTACGTGACGACTTTACCGAAAGAACCAAGAATATGAATCCTTGCAGTCACGAAAGCTTTAAATCGAAATATAGAATTGTTATAGCAACACTGCTACAACATCAGAGTGCAACGCCACATTAAACACGCACTACAATGACAATATTTTAAAGCGATTTGAAGCATAAATTTCGATTTAAAGCTTTCGTGACTGCAGGGATTCACCTTATTGGTTCTTTCGGTAAAGTCACGTAGAATGTAAATAATAAAGTAATAAAAATAAAACATAATAAAATATTTATTTTAATTATAATAAAAAAAATGATTTAATTATGTTTTTAATAATTACTTTCTTATGTTTTATTTTTATTATTTTATTATTTCCATTCTACGTGAACCAAGAAGACGATTTGAAGCATGTTTTATTTTCAAAATAGAAATATGGTTTTGGGGGGGGGGGGGGCAGAGCTTTGTGACGTCATATTTAAGGGAGGGGGGGTCTGACTTTTTGTGACGAGGGGAGGGGGGGGGTCAAAAATCGTCCATAATCGCGTGACGTCATTTATGGACGGCCCCTTACGAAGGCCGCACACGAGGGGGTCGGCTTGGCCAGCGCCGCGCCCGGCCGCCTTTGTCTCCCCAGTGGCGACGTTTACACACCGCACCGGGTTACTCATTTGAGGCTGAGTCAATCTAGGAGTGGCCCAGGACCGGTTCAGATCATCGTCGCTGTTGGTGTTGGGGCCGTGAGCGGGGAACCGAACTCGAGTCGCATCGCCACGAACTCACCGCTACTACACAAAGACAAAGATCCCCCGTGTAGCCTTAACAGACTGTAGGGGCAAGTGCTGTTAGCGAGCAGCACCTATGAAGGCCGTCTCGCCGAATGCGCATCAGAATCTTCATTGATCCTTGGAGAAATCCGATAAGCTATTAAGCTCTTGCACCCCCCTCCTCCCCCAGTAGGGGCACCGGGGGGGAGGGGGGGGGTCAGAGAGTTACTTCAACAACAAAACGCACGAAACACAAACAACACGAGTGCAAAGTGCAGGGAAAGGTGAACACATCAAGGAAAGTTGAAGAGGTTTGTCTCTTGATGAGACGACGTATAAGTGAGAAAGAAGACGACCTGATGATGATGATGGTGATGCACACCTGTTACTCACCACCACTCACCTGCCACTCACCACTACTCACTCACCACCACTCACCACTACTCACCACCACTCACCACCACTCACCACTACTCATCACCACTCACCACTACCCACCACTACTCACCACTACTCATCACTAATCACCTGCCACTCATCACCACTCACCACCATTGCTCACCACCACTCACCATTACTCACTACTCACCTGCCACTCATCACCACTCACCACTACCCACCACTACTCACCACCACTCACCACTACTCACCACCACTCACCACTACTCATCACCACTCACCACTACTCACCACCACTCACCACTACTCACCACTACTCACCACCACTCACCACTACTCATCACCACTCACCACTACCCACCACTACTCACCACCACTCACCACTACTCACCTGCCACTCACCACCACTCACCACTACCCACCACTACTCACCACTACTCACCACTACCCACCACTACTCACCACCACTCACCACTACTCATCACCACTCACCACTACCCACCACTACTCACCACCACTCACCACTACTCACCACTACTCACCACCACTCACCAACACTCACCACCACTCACCACTACCCACCACTACTCACCACTACTCACCACTCACCACTACTCATCACCACTCACCACTACCCACCACTACTCACCACCACTCACCACTACTCACCACTACCCACCTGCCAAAGAATCATCATCCTCCTCCCTGTCACAACCCACACGGCTTAGCGCCGAATTCTTGTCCGGGGAAATTGAGTTTTCAGCCGTTTCAATACGGGCCCACGTTGATGATGATGATGATGCAGGCCAGAGACGAGAAGGCAACTATGGGCACTGTTTGGTCGAACTTATGTAGCGGGATGGACACCAACGTGGACATTCAAGGTGTGGCGGTGGTCGGGAAAAAATGGAAGGGCTCTGACAGAAGATGGCTGCACGACGAAGTCACAAGTGGCAGAAAGACGTGGCCACTCCTATACACTATACACTACACTATACACTACTATACACTACACTATACACTACACTATACACTACATTGTACTACTATACACTACACTATACACAACATTATACACTACACTATACACTACACTATACACTACACTATACACTACACTATACACTACACTATACACTACTATACACTACACTATACACTACACTATACACTACATTGTACTACTATACACTACACTATACACAACATTATACACTACACTATACACTACACTATACACTACACTACACTATCCACTATACACTACACTACTATACACTACACTATACACTACACTATACACTATACACTACACTATACACTACACTACTATACACTACACTATACACTACACTACTATACACTACACTATACACTACACTATACACTACACTACTATACACTACACTATACACTACACTATACACTACATTGTACTACTATACACTACACTACTATACACCACACTATACACTACATTGTACTACTATACACTATACACTACATTGTACACTATACACTACACTATACACTACACTATACACTACACTATACACTACACTATACACTACACTACACTATACACTATACACTACACTATACACTACACTATACACTACACTACACTATACACTACACTATACACTACACTATTATACACTACACTACTATACACTACACTACTATACACTACACTATACACTACACTATACACTACACACTACACTGCACAATACTATACACTACACTATACACTACACTATACACTACACACTACACTATACACTACACTATAAACTATACTATACACTACACTATACACTACACTATACACTACACACTACACTATACACTACACTATACACTACACTATACACTACACTATACACTACTATACACTACACTATGCACTACACTATACACTACACTACACTATACACTACACTATACACTACACTATTATACACTACACTACTATACACTACACTACTATACACCACACTATACACTACACTATACACTACACACTACACTACTATACACTACACTACTATACACTACACTATACACTACACTATTATACACTACACTACTATACACTACACTACTATACACTACACTATACACTACACTATACACTACTATACACTACAAAAAACACTACACTATACACTACTATACACTACACTATACACTACACTATACACTACACTATACACTACACTATACACTGCACTATACACTACACTATACACTACACTACTATACACTACAATATACACTGCACTATACACTACATACTACACTACACACTACACTATACACTACACTATATACTCCACTATACACTACACTATACACTACACTACTATACACTACACTATACACTACAATATACACTACACTATACACTGCACTCTACACTACACTGCACACTACACTATACACTACACTATACACTCCACTATACACTCCTATACACTACACTATACACTACTCTACTATACAATACACTATACACTATACTATACACTACACTATACACTACACACTACTCTACTATACAATACTATACACTACACTATTATACACTACACTATACACTAATATACACTACAATATACACTCCTATACACTACACTATACACTACATTATTATACACCACTTCTATACACTACACTACTATACACTCCATTTCTAAAGACTACACTACTATACACACTATACACCACACTACAATACAACACACACTACACTATACACTACTACACACTACACTATACACTCCACTATACACTCCTATACACTACACTAAACTACTATACACTACACTACTATACATTACACTATACACTACACTATATAATACACTATACACTACTATACACTATTATGATGTGGCCACTATCGCTTGAGCCACATTGGTGCTGCGAGACGCGAGTTGAAAGTGGAACCCGGCAAGTGACGGAATGCTTCCAGTGTCCGCACCAACAACAACTCCCGGTCGGATATCTGCCGACTGGGATCGTGAGGACGACGAATTCATCTCCTCCCCCCCCGCTGTGCGTGGAGGGTGCCGCGTGTTGATATCTGGCGGCCAACATCCAGCAGTGGACAGGGCCTGGGGATCATGTGGGGAACCCCGAGCTGCCACTGCAATTCATTGGCCTAAAATACAATGTTTCGCTCCGTATGATCGTTGCAAAGTATGATCTGTATTCTTAGGTTTTTTCGGTAAAGTCACGTAGGTAAAAAATTAAAATAATCATCTCTTTAGGAAGGCCAGCGTCTCGAGAAGCTGTGACTTTTTGTCTCGTTGTCTGTTAAAATTATATAAATTATATACCCTCTACGGGGAGGAATTCCACCTATCTGTTAGAGTTTTTAACAGACAACGAGACAGCTTCTCGAGACGCTGGCCTTCCTAAAGAGATGATTCATTTTAATTTTTTACCTACGTGACTTTTACCGAAAAAAACCTAAGAATATGAATCCTTGCAGTCACGAAAGCTTCAAATCTAGAAGTATGATCTGTGTTTTGATTGAGTGTGCTTATTTTAAAGGTGCATTGAAAAATGTTGATACTCCCGTCTGATGCTCCTGCTGTTGTGGAGTGACTCATGCAGGGTTTTGGTAGTACATGTTGTTTACGTCGTTTATTGTGAAAATTCGGTCACAGTTCCTATGATCACTGTTTCATTGGTTTTATGACTTTATTTTGGTGATTTTCGAAAAGTTTTTGATTTGGCCATGTTTGTTTGTTGTAGTACAGAGTTAGACTGATGGCCTTAATTTAAGTTGTCTTGTGATTGTTGTTGTTGTTTGACTTGCATCCCACTGGGATTTTTGCACACAGCGTTGGTGTACGGTGCTTTTTTCTGCAATATTTTGCTGTCTTTTCTTGGATTTTCTGTTTGCAGTCAGTCACATATTCACTTTAAGATTTTCGATTTAAAGCTTTCGTGACTGCAGGAAATCATCTTCTTGGTTCTTTCGGTAAAGTCACGTAGAAGGGAAATAATAAAATAATAAAAACAAAACATAATAAAATACAATTCTCACGACGTTTCGGCCACAACGCAAGCAGCCGTCCTCAGGTGAGGAACAGGTGTGTCGGGGAGACAGCGTCTGAATGAGGGGGCCTCATTCAGACGCTGTCTTTCCGCCAGAATGAGGGGCCTCATTCAGACGCTGTCTTCCCGACGGACCTGTTCTTCACCTGAGGACGGCTACTTGCGTTGTGGCCGAAACGTCGTGAGAATTATATTTTATTATGTTTAATTTTTATTATTTTATTATTTCCCTTCTACGTCACTTTAAGATGTTTTCTTGTTCATGTTTTTGTTTTTTGTTTGTTGCGGTTGCACCCGATTCAAGAGCCGAATGGCTCACAGGGCTCTACCTAATCAATGAACTTCAACCTTCCGCTGAGCGTATGGGGCCTTTGGGAAACCGATTTACGGGGTGATCGCGCCCTCTCGTGTGCTCGTGACGGTATTACAGCTCCGGCCGGCTCGTCCAGGTAAGATGAACCACGCCCGGCCGCCTTTGTCTCCCCAGTGGCGATGTTCACACACCACATCAGTTACTCGTTTGAGGCTGAGTCGACCTAGGGGAGGCCCAGGAGGGGTTAGAATGATCGTCACCGGTGGTGGCCGTGAGCGGGAATCGAACTCGTGGCCCACCCTGAGCCACGGCAGCGGCAGCAGCAGCTGCAGACGCGGGCAGCGGTAGCAGCAGCGGCAGCAGCAGCGACAGCAGCAGGAGCAGCAGCAGCAGTAGTAGCTACAGCAGCCACAGCAGCAGCAGACGCGGGCAGCAGCATCGGCAGCAGCAGCAGCAGACGCGGGCAGCTGACGATGCACCAGTGAAGGAATGAAAGACGACGACAAGAATCTTGAGGAGCGGTGGTGCACGAGTGCGGCTCGCCCAGGGCAGGCCGGAGCGCAACGCGCGAGCGACGCGGTGCCACGAAATACGAATACGAGGAGGAGGCGATGATGATGATGATGACGACGACGATGATGATGACGACGATGACGACGATGATGATGATGACGACGACGACGATGATGATGACGACGATGACGATGATGATGACGACGATGACGATGCTGATGACGACGCTGATGACAATGATGATGACAATGATGACGATGATGACAACGATGATGATGACGATGATGACGACGATGACGACGACGATGATGATGACGATGATGATGACGACGACGACGATGATGACGACGATGATGATGACGATGATGACGATGCTGATGGCGATGATGACGATGCTGATGATGACGATGCTGATGATGACAATGATGATGATGACGATGATGATGACGACGATGATGATGACGACGACGACGACGATGATGATGACGATGACGATGATGACGACGACGATGATGATGACGATGACGACGATGATGACGACGACGATGATGATGACGATGATGACGATGGTGATGACGACGACGATGATGCTCCACTGTCACTCCGCTTCCTCCTGACGCGGTGGTCTAGGCTTCACCACCTGATTGTGGGTGCTACGGGAGCGAGATGTTAACGACCTCGCCTGGTGTACACGAGGTCGTGGGTTTTGATACAGACCCTAACGCATGTACGCTTGGAGTTTGCGTCTCTCTCTTTTTTTTACGATCAGAGGAAACAAGAAGATGCTCGGCGTAGTCGGCACTTTGCTTCGTTCATTATTTAGTTTTTTTGTTTTTTTATGCTTTGCTTTATGTGCCCCCCACCCCTTTTTCAATCAAAGATTTCACAAAAGATTTCACGCTCTCTCTCTCTCCCCCCGTGGTTCGCGTGGATTTTTCCCAGCGCCCTCATCTCAACATCACGCGTTTAGAGTGATTTGGCTGCGATAAGCCATCATTAGACCTCCTTTGCCAGTTCCAAAATTGAATAATAGGGTTTTTCCCCTTGTTTCTGGCAACAAAACTGAAACCTTTTTACGAGGATTCATGTCTGCATTAACCACAATACTTGCAGTCAAAATGCAAACAAAAAACACACTCTGATAATAAATGCATTGTCCTTGAAACTGATTGGTCCACGGCTTTCTTTTGAGCCTCGACCCAATTGGTGCTCGACCAGAGGACGCCAAAAGGCGTACAGCTCAAAGACAATGTACTATCAAAGTAATGAGGGCTCGGGGTGAGCATCTACATCATTAGAACTCCTTTTCCAGTACCAAAATATAATTATAGGGGTTTTCCCCCTTTTTTCTGGCCACAAAACTGAAACTTTTTTTACCAGGATTCATGTCTGCATTCACTACAATACTTGCAGTCAAAATGCATTTTGACTGCAAGACTTGTGGTTTATACAGACATGAAAAGGAAATACGATCAGCCACTTATATGAAACGAAATGTCAGTGGCCTGGTCGCTTCCGAAAAAGAGCTCTATACAGCTCAGTGGACCCTACCTGGTAAAATAAAAATTAACCCGTAAAAACAAAGTTTTTCACTATAAATCTTTTATATGCGTGGCGGCTAGAGTCCTCTCGTCCTCTGGCTTGAGATGGCTGCCACCTATGGGTCAGATGATTGCCTGCCACCATTAAGCAATTGGTAATTCAATATTAAAAAATAAATCCTAAAAAGTGTAAAGTTATGGACATTTTTTTTCACGAAAATAAATTGTCACGCACAACGAGTCTGTGTGCAAAATGTCAGCTCGATTGGATCACGGGAAGTGGGTTAAAAAAACGACCGAAAGATTTGCACGGTCGTAAGCGCGCAAGCAAGCAAGCAAGTGAACTTAATATAAAGGATTTTAAAAAGTAGCTTAGTTTAGAATGTGAAATTGTGGTTGTAGCTTTACAACTCAGAATCACAATATTTGTATTCATACTGCAGGAGGAATCCGAAACGCTACAAAGCTCTTTTTCACATGTCCAGTAGGGACGGGTAAGAGCGTTACAACAACAACAGTAAAAACACGACAGCAGCGGAACTTACAATAAAGGTAAACATATCACCCAAACAAATACAAATAAAACCACCTCCATCATTCTACCAGGCACAGCCCACTGAGGTATTACATTCTTTTCAGAAGCAGCCTGGCCACAAATGACAGCTCAACAAAGTGACCCATCATTTGAACATTTACAGCAGCAAAATAATCTAAATCATACTCTTAGGTTTTTTCGGTAAAGTCACGTAGGTAAAAAATTAATTATAAAATAATAATAAGTAATAAGTAATAAAAAAAATAATGGAAATAAAATGGAACTTCTCTTAACTTGATACAGCAATCGTGCTGTGACGGTTCCACCTGAAGACGGAAGCTTGTGTTGCCTCCGAAACGTCGTGATTTATTATTTTATTTCCATTATTTTTTCTATTATTATTTATTTTTTACCTACGTGACTTTACCGAAAAAAACTAAGAGTATGAATTATTGCAGTCACGAAAGCTTCAAATCTTAAATCTAAATCATCTCAATGCATGTTTCTAAATGTGGAGGTAAAACCCGGAGGACCCGGAGAAAAAAAATCCACGCGACCACGGAGAGAGAGACACGCAAACTTAAAATATACAGCAGCAGGCGTCAGGATCGAACCCACGACCTCCTGTATACCAGGTGAGGTAGTTAACATCTTCTAGCCACTGTCATGATGATGAAAGACACGCAAACTCCAAATATACAGCAGGCGTCGTCAGGATCGAACCCACGACCTCCTGTGTACCGGGGGAGGTAGTTAACATCTCCTAGCCACAGTGATGATGATGATGATGAGAGACACGCAAACTCCAAATATACAGCAGGCGTCAGGATCGAGCCCACGACCTCCTGTACACCAGGCGAGGTAGTTAACATCTCCTAGCCACAGTGATGATGATGAGAGACACGCAAACTCCAAATATACAGCAGGCGTCAGGATCGATCCCAAGACCTCCTGTGTACCAGGCGAGGTAGTTAGCATCTCCTAGCCACAGTGATGATGATGATGAGAGACACGCAAACTCCAAATATACAACAGGCATCATGATCGAACCCACGACCTCCTGTAAACCAGGCGAGGTAGTTAACATCTCCTAGCCACCGTGGTGATGATGAGAGAGAGACGCAAACTCCAAATATACAGCAGGCGTCAGGATCGAACCCAAGACCTCTTGTCTACCAGGCGAGGTAGTTAACATCTCCTAGCCACCGTGGTGATGATGAGAGAGAGACGCAAACTCCAAATATACAGCAGGCGTCAGGATCGAACCCAAGACCTCCTGTCTACCAGGCGAGGTAGTTAACATCTCCTAGCCACCGTGATGATGATGAGAGAGAGACGCAAACTCAAAATATACAGCAGGCGTCAGGATCGAACCCACGACCTCCTGTGTACCAGACGAGGTAGTTAACATCTCCTAGCCACAGTGATGATGATGAGAGAGAGACGCAAACTCCAAATTTCCAGCAGGCGTCAGGATCGAACCCACGACCTCCTGTGTACCAGGCGAGGTAGTTAACATCTCCTAGCCACCGTGATGATGATGAGAGAGACACGCAAACTCCAAATATACAGCAGCAGGCGTCAGAATCGAACCCAAGACCTCCTGTGTACCAGGCGAGGTAGTTAACATCTCCTAGCCACCGTGATGATGATGAGAGAGACACGCAAACTCCAAATATACAGCAGCAGGCGTCAGAATCGAACCCAAGACCTCCTGTGTACCAGGCGAGGTAGTTAACATCTCCTAGCCACCGTGATGATGATGAGATAGACACGCAAACTCCAAATATACAGCAGCAGGCGTCAGAATCGAACCCAAGACCTCCTGTGTACCAGGCGAGGTAGTTAACATCTCCTAGCCACCGTGATGATGATGAGAGAGAGACGCAAACTCCAAATATACAGCAGCAGGCGTCAGGATCGAACCCACGACCTCCTGTGTACCAGGCGAGGTAGTCAACATATCGTCACCGCAGTTCAGCCAACCAACCGCGTGGATCTCGCACACTCCAGGGGCCTTTAACCACGTAGAGCAACCGCCATGGGTTCACAGACACCCACGTGATCACGACAGTGGCCTCAACAAACGCACAAAGTCAGGTCAAATTGCATCGTCGGATCCCCCCGTACGAAACGCAAAAGAGTTAGAACCACCAGGGGCCGCCCGAGACTTTTGGCGAGAAATCCTCTCGCCAAACGCCTCCGCAAGCATCACGGCATTTGTCGCGCTGGGAGGCAGAGCCTCACCTTTCATACTCCAATGAAAAGAGCTGTTACGAAAAGTAAACAAACAAAAAATAATAAAATCGAATAAATATTAAGATTGTTCCACTGATCTGTGTTAGAAATGTAATTTCTGTACGATTCCAATCATTTTTATTACACCTCGTCTGTTGTATTCTGAAAATAAAAATCTTGTAACTCAATTTTTACCCACTTCCCAATGTGCTATCGACTGCAAGCTTGAAATAGCTATGTCATGCTGATGACAATACTATATTCTATCGTAAAAAATAAAAAAAAACATTTGTTAAACATTTTACACGTTTTAAGTTAAAATCGTGTAACTTAATTTCAAGCCTATTCCCAATGTCCTATCGACTGCAAACTTGGTATAGGTGTGTCATACTGATAACAATACTATATTCTATCATTGAAAATTTTTTAATATTTACTTTTAAACAATCTTGTTTACGGCTCTAATTGTCCACGTTTACGGCTCTAATTGTCCACGCTCAACTCACGTTGTCTGTCAATCACCACGTGGTCCCTGACGTCACGGCAAGCCACGGGGAGCCACGCCGAGGGGCGGGAGATGTGGAAGGAGGGGAGGGGCGATGGGGGAAGGGGGCAGGGGGAGGGGCAGCTCGGACAGTACATTTCATTAAAGCGTGTTTAAAAAAAAAGTATTTTTAAATATATTTTATTACAGTCAAAATCGCCAAATTTGCGGAGCTCCGCTGCAAATACAGGAAGAGACGAGAGGTGAGGCAGCGACGAGCTCAGCCTCCCCTCTGATTGCGCAACCCCTCAGTAACTGGATGTAGCGCGGGCAATAAGCGCGTGCCTGTTACTATCTCAGTATGTCACCAATGTGATGTTTGTAGACCCCTTCATTTCATGTCCTCGCCTTCCATACTCCAGGTAACTTATTTCACGTACAGTATGTGTATACAAGATATTTAGGCTCGCTGGTCTCGATTTAAAGCTTTCGTGACTGCAGGGATTCATCTTCTTGGTTCAATTCGGTAAAGTCACGTAGAAGGGAAATAATAAAATAATAAAAATAAAACATAATAAAATAATTCTCACGACGTTTCGGCCACAACGCAAGCAGCCGTCCTCACCAACGAGTATGCCAACGTTGGGCTAACGTTGGCCCATCCCAGTAAACGTGCCAACAACGTTGGGCTAACGTTGGGCCCATCCCAGTAAACATGCCAACGTTGGCCCAACGTTGAGCCCATCCCAGTAAACATGCCAACGTTGGCCCAACGTTGAGCCCATCCCAGTAAACATGCCAACGTTGACCCAACGTTGGGCCCATCCCAGTAAACATGCCAACGTTGGCCAACGTTGAGCCCATCCCAGTAAACATGCCAACGTTGACCCAACGTTGGCATGTTCACTGGGATGATTTCCGGCCACGCTCAGAGTGACGCACACACAGACAACACGTGCCAACCCACGTGGCGCCCCCTCCTGTGTGACGCATCCACTACGCGAGACTCGGCACGTGTCCCAGTCAACCCGGAGATCCCGGGGTTCGATTCCCAGGGCCAACACCACCGGTGACGATTTTTCGGAACCGGTCCTGGGCCTCCCCCTAGGTCGGCTCAGCCTCAAATGAGTACCTGGTGGCCAGCGTGGTGCTGGCCACCCACCCCCTCGTGTACCGTTCCCGCTTTCATAGGTGCTGCTCGCTTAACAGCACTTGCCCCTACAGTCTATTAAAGGCCACACGGGGGTTCTTTGTTTTGCCTTTGTGTGGGTACACCTAGCTTGGCACAAGCGCCTTTGTGACGTCGGCTCGGTGACGTAGTTGTTGTCGTTGTGTGTGTGGGGAGCGGTGGCGCAGTGGTTAGTGACCGCTGCGTTATGAATCAGTGGGGGAGTGATTTTGTGAATGTGAACGGCTCCTGGCCCTCCGCCTAGGTCGACTCAGCCTTGAACGATTTGAGTGGCCCGTGCGGTCCGTTGTTGACGACACCACGTGTCGGCCTTAATAGGTGCTCGCTAACAGCACTTGCAGGCTACACGGGGGACCTTTGTCTGTGGTTGTGCACGCTGCACTACAAACCCCGGCTCACATCAGCGGCATCTGAAACGCCCCTAGCCCAACTCGCATTGACCAGCGTGGTGAAGTATGGTCAATCATCCCCCGTGACTGTCAACGGCGTTGGGAAAGGCTTTTTCATTGAGCAGTGGTGGTGTCAATTGCAGAGATGTATCGATTAATAATCGTCAGCCATGGCCTATCTACTGCTGGATGAAGACTTGACCACTCCATCCTATTAAGCCGATCACCACCCTCGCTACTCAATACACCTGCGTAGAATCGTTTGTGCCTGAATCGAACGTTAACGATTAATCGCTGTGCGATTACAGAGCCATTCAAGGGCTAATGGGAGTCGATTCCTGAATCTAAACGAAGTTCCAAATCGCGAAGATTCGTTTGAGAATGTGCCGATTCATCACATCATCTACGATTCGATTAAAGTGTATCGATCCGGAGCTTCGATGCGATTTTTAAACAATAGATTCATTTTCCTGTGCGTTCGCTTTCGATGTTAAACTCTAGTTCTCACCGTGATTCAATTCACACGCAATGCTCAACGTACTAAACAAATTGAACGAATTTTATTTGCTGGTTATATTCCGTTAACTATAAATGAATGGATCGTTAAGGGAGTCGATCCACCGGCGAGGAATCGTTGAATCGACACGCCCTTTAAAGAATCACGTTGTCCCTTTAAATACAGGAATGTGCCTGTCGGTCACGTGCCCCGCCGGGGGGATGGCGGGGGGGGGGTGACGAGAGGGGTGGGGGCAGGGGGGGAGATTGTGCAATCGTACGGCCTCTCTGATTGGCTGACGCGTCGCGTCTCGCGCTCACCTTGACCAATGGGAAGCGTTTGTATCGCTGGGGCCCCCCCCCCCCACCATTCTCTCACCCGGTGTGCGCATGCGCAGTAGGGGCGGGTTTTCCGTGTTGTTTGATTTCCCGGCGTGCAGCGCGCGGGTACAAGGGGAGGGGAAGCCGAGAGAGACAGCGGCTGGGAGACACGCAGAGAGACACACAGAGAGAGACACACACACAGACACACAGACAGAGAGAGAGAGAGACAGAGAGACACACAGAGACACACAGAGAGAGAGACGCAGAGAGACACAGACACAGAGAGACACACACAGAGAGAGAGACAGAGACACACAGACAGAGAGACACACACAGAGACAGAAAGAGACACAGAGAGAGACAGAGACACACAGACAGAGAGACACACACAGAGACAGAGAGACACACAGAGATAGAGAGAGACACACGGAGAGAGAGAGAGACACACGGAGAGAGAGAGAGACAGACACACAGATAGAGAGACACACACAGAGACAGACACACAGAGAGACACAGAGACAGAGAGAAAGAGATAGAGACACAGAGAGAGAGAGAGACAGACAGAGAGACACGCACACAGACACGCAAAGACACACAGAGACACAGAGAGACACACACAGAGACACAGAGAGAAGCACAGAGACAGAGAGAGACACACAGACACAGAGACATAGAGAGACACACAGAGACAGACAGAGAGACACACACAGAGACACACAGACAGACAGAGAGGCACAGAGACACAGATACAGAGAGACACACACAGAGACACACACACAGAGACACACACAGACATACAGACACAGAGAGACACACAGACACAGAGAGACACATAGACACAGAGAGACACACAGACACAGAGAGACACACAGACACAGAGAGAAAGAGAGACACACAAAGACACACACAGAGACAGAGAGACAGAAACACAGACACAGAGACAGACATAGAGAGAGACACACACAGAGACACAGAGAGACACACAGAGACAGAGAGAGACACAGACACACAGAGACACAGAGAGACAGACACACAGAGACACACACACAGACACAGAGACAGACATAGAGACAGGGCAGCTGTGAGATAGATAGAGAGAGAGACAAGGGGGGGGGGGGAGCATCTGAGAGAGACAGGAAGAGGAGGGGAGAGAGGGCGGGGAGAGGCAGCTGCTACAAAAGCGAGAGCGGGGAGAGAGACAGACACAGAGAGAGACACACAGAGACACACAGAGACACAGCGAGAGAGACACACAGCGAGAGACATACACAGAGAGAGACAGACACAGAGACACAGAGAGAGAGAGAGACACACAGAGACACACAGAGACACAGCGAGAGAGACACACAGCGAGAGACATACACAGAGAGAGACAGACACAGAGACACAGAGAGAGAGAGAGACACACACAGCGAGAGAAGGGCGAGACATCGACCACATCAGATCGGAGTGGGGAGAGACACACAGAGATTGGAGGCGGCTGCCGCAGCAGAGAGGAGTGGGGAGAGAGACGCAGAGACACAGCGAGAGACACAGAGAGAGAGAGACACAGAGACACAGCGAGAGACACAGAGAGAGAGAGAAGGGCGAGACATCGACCACAGCAGAGAGGAGTGGGGAGAGAGACGCAGGAGACGTCGACGGCAGGTGACACGAGGGACAGCAGCAGGAGACAGCGTTGAGCGGTAGCGCCTCGCCACCCTCACCACCACCACAACCACCACCACCACAACCACCACCACCACAACCACCCTCACCACCACCCTCACCACCACAGCCCTCACCACCACAACCCTCACCACAACCCTCATCACAGCCCTCACCACCACAACCCTCACCACCACAACCACCACCCTCACCACCACTCGCACCACCACAACCCTCACCACCACCACCACAACCCTCACCACCACCACCTTCACCACAACCCTCACCACCACCACCACAACCCTCACCACCACCACCCTCACCACAACCCTCACCACCACCCTCACCACCACAACCCTCACCACCATAACCCTCACCACCACCCTCACCACCCTAACCCTCACCACCACAACCCTCACCACCATAACCCTCACCACCACCACCACCACCCTCACCACCACCACCCTCACCACCACCACCCTCACCACCACCACCACAACCCTCACCACCACCACCACCCTCACCACAACCCTCACCACCACCCTCACCACCACAACCCTCACCACCACAACCACCACCACCACCCTCACCACCACCCTCACCACCCTAACCCTCACCACCACAACCCTCACCACCATAACCCTCACCACCACCACCACCACCCTAACCCTCACCACCACCACCCTCACCACCACCACCCTCACCACCACCACAACCCTCACCACCACAACCCTCACCACCACAACCCTCACCACCACAACCCTCACCACCACCACCACAACCCTCCTCACCACCACCACAACCCTCACCACCACCACCACAACCCTCACCACCACCACCCTCACCACAACCCTCACTACCACAACCCTCACCACCAACCCTCACCACAACCCTCACCACAACCCTCACCACCACAACCCTCACCACCACCACCCTCACCACCACCACCCTCACCACCACCACCCTCACCACCATCCTCACCACCACCCTCACCATCACCAACCTCACCACCACCACCCTCACCACCACCACCCTCACCACCACCCTCACCACCACCACCCTCACCACCACCACCCTCACCACCCTCACCACCACCACCCTCACCACCACCACCCTCACCACCACCACCCTCACCACCACAACCCTCACCACCACCCTCGCCACCACCACCCTCACCACCACCCTCACCACCACCACCACCCTCACCACCACCACCACCCTCACCACCACCACCCTCACCACCACCACCCACCACCACCACCCTCACCACCACCACCCTCACCACCCTCACCACCACCACCCTCACCACCACCCCCACCACCACCACCACCACCCTCACCACCACCACCACCCTTACCACCACCCTCACCACCACCACCACCACCCTCACCACCACCCCCACCCTCACCACCACCCTCACCACCACCACCACCACCCTCACCACCACCCTCACCACCACCCTCACCACCACCCTCACCACCACCACCACCACCCTCACCACCACCACCCTTACCACCACCCTCACCACCACCACCCTCACCACCACCCTCACCACCACCCTCACCACCACGCTCACCACCACCCTCACCACCACCCTCACCACCACCACCACCACCCTCACCACCACCACCACCCTCACCACCACCCTCACCACCACCACCACCACCCTCACCACCACCCTCACCACCACCACCACCACCCTCACCACCACCCTACCCCCCACCCTCACCACCACCCTCACCACCACGCTCACCACCACCCTCACCACCACCCTCACCACCACCCTCACCACCACCACCCTCACCACCACCACCACCCTCACCACCACCCTCACCACCACCACCACCACCCTCACCACCACCCTCACCACCACCCTCACCACCACCCTCACCACCACCACCACCACCCTCACCACCACCACCCTTACCACCACGCTCACCACCACCACCCTCACCACCACCACCCCCACCCTCACCACCACCCTCACCACCACGCTCACCACCACCCTCACCACCACCCTCACCACCACCACCACCACCCTCACCACCACCACCACCCTCACCACCACCCTCACCACCACCACCACCACCCTCACCACCACCCTCACCACCACCACCACCACCCTCACCACCACCACCCCCACCCTCACCACCACCCTCACCACCACGCTCACCACCACCCTCACCACCACCCTCACCACCACCCTCACCACCACCACCCTCACCACCACCACCACCCTTACCACCACCCTCACCACCACCACCACCACCCTCACCACCACCCCCACGCTCTGTCTCGCAGGGTGCTGCGAGTGTACGATGGCGAGGTGGTTCAGGGAGAGGTTCGGCTTCGTGCTGGGAAACAGGAAAAGCGACTGTCCTCAACCCAAACCCGATCACCACCAACACCACCATCAGCAGCAGCAGCAGAATCATCATCAGCAGCAGCAGCAGCAGCAGTCTGATCTTCAGGGCGATTCTAGTGGTGGCAGCGTCCGAGTGAACCTGGGCAGCATTAAAAAGACACCGCAGGTTCAACAACAACAACAACAGCAGCAACAACAACAGCAACAACAGAAGCAACAACAACAACAGCAGCAGCAGCAGCAACACTGCGTGGAACTTAGCACGGAGCGCAGCGTGGCAAATCTCCTCCCACCTCAACCTCCACATTTGTCGACATCAAACAACGCCACCAACACCTCCTCCTCTTCAGCACCACCACCACCACAACCACCACCACCATCATCATCAACAGCAGCAGCAGCGGCGTCGTCATCGTCATCCTCGTCATCATCCTCCCCTTGTGTCCAAGACCACCACCATCATCATCAGCAGCAGCATCAGCATCATCAGCAGTCCTACTACCCTCCTGTTGGAGCCTCGGCACTGGAACGTCTCAAGGCTGTGTGTGACAGCGAAGAGCAAGATGATGATGGTGGTGGTGGTGGTGGAGGTGTTGGTGGTGGTGTTGGTGGTGGAGGTGGTGTTGGTGGTGGTGGGATCGAGGGGGGCAAGGGCCCCCCGCCAGCCGAAGTGAAGTATCTGAGTCCCAGGCAGAGGCTGATCAAGGTGGAAGCGACTGAGAAGGCAAACTCTGCTGCTGGGTCCAGTGGTGGAGGTGGTGGTGGAGTGGGCAAAGCGGTGGACGAGCAGGGCAAGGGTGGTGGAGGTGTTGGAGTCAAGGGAGACAAGGTAACATCTGCATCATGGTAACATCATCATCATCAGAATGACATCATCATCAGTGACATCGTCATCAACATCATCATCAGAGCCATCATCATCATCATCAGAGCCATCATCATCAGTAACATCATCATCAGAGTGACATCATCATCAGTAACATCATCAGAGTGACATCATCATCATCATCAGTGACATCGTCATCAACATCATCAGAGCCATCATCATCATCATCATCAGAGCCATCATCATTATCAGTAACATCATCATCATCAGAGTGACATCATCATCATCATCAGTAACATCATCAGAGTGACATCATCATCAGTATCATCATCATCACTAACATCATCATCAGTATCATCATCACCAGTAACATCATCATCAGTGTAGTAGTGTGTAGTAGTGTAGTGTATAGTAGTGTAGTGTATAGTAGTGTAGTGTATAGTAGTGTAGTGTATAGTTGTAGTATACTAGCACAGCACTAACCGGTGTGTTTGGAGAGCAAAGCCACAACATGTTTCTGAGTTCCGACGTTTTCGCCCGTCAATTACAGCCAGATTCGTGGAGCAATCCTCCCTGCTTCGTTCTTTAAAACAACAGAGGTGGTCCGATACGATTGCGTGGCTTGTGATGGGCCACGTGTGGCCATTGCATCGTTGCCGGCATCACCTTCAACGTTGTAATCACAGTAACAATCATGGATCACGATCAGCAGCACAATTGCATTTGTGAGACGCGGTGGAACACACCACACACAAGCCTTGCGATGGCATTGGTGTCTCAAAGCTGTCAACACTATACCGTTTAGCTGGCATTCTTGTACAGAATAGTGGTGAGTGTGGTAGTGGTGAGTGTGGTAGTGGTGAGTGTGGTAGTGGTGAGTGTACTAGTGGTGAGTGTGCTAGTGGTGAGTGTGCTAGTGGTGTGGTGAGTGTACTAGTGGTAAGTGTACTAGTGGTGAGTGAGTGTAGTAGTGGTGAGTGTGCTAGTGGTGAGTGTACTAGTGGTGAGTGTACTGGTCAGTGTACTAGTGGTGAGTGAGTGTAGTAGTGGTGAGTGTAGTAGTGGTGAGTGTACTAGTGCTGAGTGTACTGGTGAGTGTACTAGTGGTGAGTGAGTGTACTAGTGGTGAGTGTAGTAGTGGTGAGTGTGCTAGTGGTGAGTGTACTAGTGGTGAGTGTACTAGTGGTGAGTGTACTAGTGGTGAGTGTACTAGTGGTGAGTGTACTGGTGAGTGTACTAGTGGTGAGTGTGCTAGTGGTGAGTGTACTAGTGGTGAGTGTACTAGTGGTGAGTGTACTAGTGGTGAGTGTACGTGTGGTGAGTGTACTAGTGGTGAGTGTACGTGTGGTGAGTGTACTAGTTGTGTGATGAGTGTAGTGGTGGTGAGTGTACTAGTGGTGAGTGTACTAGTGGTGAGTGTACTAGTGGTGAGTGTACTAGTGGTGAGTGTACTAGTGGTGAGTGTAGTGGTGAGTGTACTAGTGGTGAGTGTACTAGTTGTATGGTGAGTGTACTAATGGTGAGTGTACTAGTGGTGAGTGTACTAGTGGTGAGTGTCTATTTGTTTATGTTTCTCCCTTGTGTTGTCGACTTTTTAGGATGAACGTTGAGATGTATAAGTGGCACGGGGTGACCACTTAGGTCTGAATGGGTCTGTAATTAGGTAGGGGCACTGATAAGGGGTTGACAGGTATGGGACTTATTGTGCTATTAGAAGCAGCAGGAGCAGCAGCAGCATCGCCATCATAAGCGTCATCATCATCATTATCAGCGTAATGATAATCACAAATTAGAATAATAATCATCTGCAGTTGCATCGCTACCCGGACGAGGTTTCATTCGTGACTTTGACTAAGCTAGAGAGTGATTTCATCATCATCATCAGCAGCAAGTTTAGTCATCATCAGAATCTTAATTATTGTCAGGAGTGTCATCATCATCACCACCACGCGTTTGTCAAGAGGCAGTAGCAAGAGTGAGTGTCAAGGTGACCATTCACTTTGTAACACGGTTTTTGTTCCTGGGTAGTAAGTGTTATTTTCTAATTGCTTACGTCTCATAAGTATAGAAAATGGCAATTATTCCCCACAAACGTTGCTTTTGTGACTAGGCCTTTATGTGAAGGAATGACACAAATGCACATCACATTTTTTCTCATTGAAAATAGTCTCTGTGTGAGTCTATGGGTCTCAGTGTGAGTCTATGGGTCTCAGTGTGAGTCTATGGGTCTCAGTGTGAGTCTATGGGTCTCTGTGTGAGTCTAGGGGTCTCTGTGTGAGTCTACGGGTCTTTGTGTGAGTCTATGGGTCTCTGTGTGAGTCTATGCGTCTCTGTGTGAGTCTATGGGTCTCTGTGTGAGTCTATGGGTCGCTGTGTGAGTCTATGGGTCTCTCTGCAAGTCTATGGGTTTCTGTATGAGTCCCATTGGTCTCTCTGCAAGTCAATGGGTCTCTGTGTGAGTCCATGGGTCTCTCTGCAAGTCTATGGGTCTCGATGTCAATCTATGAATCTCGACGTGAGTCTGGAACTCTGTGAGGCTATGGGTGTCTTGTCTGTGAGGATATGGATATCTGTGAGTGTGGGGAATACGAGTATGGGTCAGTGTGTCTCTGCGAGTCTATGGGGCTCTGTATCAGTCTCAATGTGAGTATATGGCTGTTTATCTGTATCTATAGGTCTCTGAGTCCCTATGCGAGACTATGGGTCTCTGTGTGAGTCTATGGGTCACTCTGTGAGTCTATGGGTCTCTGTGTGAGTCCATGGGTCACTCTGTGAGTCTATGGGTCTCTGTGTGAGTGTATGGGTCTCTGTGTGAGTCTATGGGTCTGTATCTGTATCTATGGGTCTGTATCTGTATCTATGGGTCTCTATATGAGTGTCTATGCGAGTCCTTGGGTCTCTTTGTCAGTCTATGGGTCTCTGTGTGAGTCTATGGGTCTGTATCTGTATCTATGGGTCTGTATCTGTATCTATGGGTCTCTATATGAGTGTCTATGCGAGTCTATAGGTCTCTGTCAGTCTATGGGTTTGCACCCACAACCTGTTTCTATGCTTCGGCTCGGTCGACTCAGCCCTTGGACGAGTACCTGGTGTGGTGTGTAAAAGTAACATCGGCATTGGGGAGACAAAGGCGGCCGGGCGCTTGACCCCGGCCGGCCCGTGTAAAGCTACGCAGGGCATATTCACGGGGGGATCTTTTCTGTGCCAGCATCCACAATGATGATAACTGAGAAGGTTTCGTTTGACCCTTGCTGGCAATAAAACAGGAGGTGTTAAGTTGTTCAAGCACCAAATCGATGCCTTTTACAAGGCATGAAGTCTGCGTTAGCCACGAGCCGCACTTGTGGCAAAACGTCAGAGGTCGCAACCGGGTACCCGATACCCGTACCCTACCCGATACCCGGCTACCCGTACCCGGCCGGTTACGGGTAGCCGTTTGTGACCCTGGTGCGGCCGGGTACGGGTAGGCCGTGAGTCACCGTTTATCACTCATTTCGGGTAGGGTACAGGTACGGGTAGGGAACGGGTGCCCGTACCCAGCCGGCTACGGGTACCCATTTGCGACCCTGGTGCGGCCGGGTACGGGTAAGGAATCAAAACCCGTTTGCGACCTCTGCAAAACGTGCAAATAAACTTTGACGCCTTGCGAAAGGGATCCGTTTGGTGTTTGAACGTCTGAAAACCTCCTGTTTGATTGCCAAAACGGGGGAAAAAAAACCCCTATAATGATTACACAGGGTATCTTTGTCTGTGTGTGTGCGTGGTGGTTTTTCAGGACTAGGGGCTTTACCTGGGTTTATTCGGAGCTTGTCCACCCACCCACTCACCTCCGTGGTAAACGTGGATTTTTCTGCGTGTCATCCGGTCCTTTCCCTCCACGTTGAGAACCGATGTCACGCGGTTGAGAGTGTTTGGCTGATTGCCCTCTGGTGCTTTCGGTAAAGTCACGTGGTTAGAAATGAAATGAAACAACTTCTTGGTTCTTTCGGTAAAGTCACGTAGAAGGGAAATAATAAAATAATTCTCACGACGTTTCGGCCACAACGCAAGCAGCCGTCCTCAGGTGAAGAACAGGTCTGTCGGGAAGACAGCGTCTGACGGTGACGATGATGATGATGTTAAAGCTTCGTGCCGACAGACCTTTTCTTCACCGGAGGGGACGGCTGCTTGCGTTGTGACCGAAACGTCGTGAGAATTATCTTATTATGTTTTATTTTTATTATTTTATTATTTCCATTCTACGTGACTTTTCCGAAAGAACCAAGAAGATGAATCCCTGCAGTCACGAAAGCTTTAAATCGAGAAATGAAAAAATCGCAACGTTTCGGTTGCAACGCAAGCAACCTTCATCAGGAGATAATATTGCTGAAGTGGACTGCTGCTATAAATGTCCACGTGATGACGATGATGATGATGACGGTGACGACGATGATGATGATGATGATGAGGCCACTTCGTTGGACTATCATTTGTGATGGTCCCAGGTCGCTTCTGAACACATTCCTGCGGAGGGAGCTGGTAGGAACGTTGGGTTGCTCGGTCAATGGCCTGCAGGGTCAACGGCGGCGTGGTGTATTCCGCAAATATGCCCGACTGTGAGGGCGGGCACAAGCCGGCGTGAGTAGGTTAAACGTTGAGTTTTATAAGGGCACCACGGGGTGACCAGCCCCTCCCCACCCAGCCCCACCCCTCCCCACCCTCCCCACCCCCCACCCAGCCTCACCCTCCCCACTCAGCCCCACCCTCCCCACCCAGCCCCTCCCCACCCTCCCCTCCCCACCCAGCCCCACCCTCCCCACCCCCCACCCAGCCTCACCCTCCCCACCCAGCCCTTCCCCACCCTCCCCTCCCCACCCA
>NC_083779.1:6939147-6942934 GCF_015708825.2 Lethenteron reissneri
CTGCTCCTGCTGCTGCTCCTGCTCCTGCTGCTGCTGCTGCTGCTGCTGCTGCTCCTGCTGCTGCTGCTCCTGCTGCTGCTGCTGCTGCTCCTGCTGCTGCTCCTGCTGCTGCTGCTCCTGCTGCTGCTGCTGCTCTGCTGCTGCTGCTGCTGCTCCTGCTGCTGCTGCTCCTGCTGCTGCTGCTCCTGCTGCTCCTGCTCCTGCTGCTCCTGCTCCTGCTGCTGCTGCTCCTGTTGCTGCTGCTGCTCAAACGAGTCCACCTCGAGGCGTAGGCGGCTTCTCTCCTGTTCACAGCGCTGTGAGCTGTGCGCTGTGCGAAGTGCGAAGTGCGAAGTGCGAAGTGCGCTGTGCGCTGTGCGCTGTGCGCTGTGCGCTGTGCGCTGTGCGCTGTGCGCTGTGCGCTGTGCGATGTGCGCTGTGCGCTGTGCGATGTGCGCTGTGCGCTGTGCGCTGTGCGCTGTGCGCTGTGCGCTGTGCGCTGTGTGTGTGCGCTGTGCGCTGTGCGATGTGCGCTGTGCGATGTGCGCTGTGCGCTGTGCGCTGTGTGTGTGCGCTGTGTGTGTGTGTGTGCGCTGTGTGTGTGTGTGTGCGCGCTATGTGTGTGTGCGCTGTGTGTGTGTGCGCTGTGTGTGTGCGCTGTGCGATGGGCGCTGTGTGCTGTGCGATGGCGTTGGGGGGGGGGCGCTCCAGTGGTGGAGATTCCACATTCCATGAACGACCGAAACCCATTCTAGATGTGAAGTTTTCGTGAGTGCAAGGATCCATTCTCTTTGGGTCTTTCGGTAAAGTCACGTAGGTGAAGATAAATGAATAAAAAATAAGAAAAACATTTAAATAGAAAAATAGAAAATAGATTTAAAAAAATATAAATAATCAAATTATTTGACAATTTGATTATTTCATTTTTTTATTCTTATTTTTTATTAATATTTTTCCACCTTTCAGCTACTTCAATATGAAAGGCGCTTCAGAACATCAAGCTGATTATTATTCTCCTGCACCCTCTGCTCTCCTCCTGTTCCTCCGCTCCTTCTCCGTTCCCTCCCTCCCTCGCCTCTCCCGTTCCTGTCTCTCTCCTCTCCCGCGCGTTACCACCTCCTTGACTCCGCTCCCCTCCCCGGGTCTCGACAGTCGCTTGCAAAGTAATACAACCGCTCCGAATCGGCGTTACCATCATCATCATCATCGTCGTCGTTGTGAGGATGAACCGGGAGCCGCGTGGCCGTAGCCAACCGAGGAGTTTTGGCGAGCGTGTGCGTCGCCCTCGGGATGAACACATCAAAGTGCGATTTTACTCGGCGCTCGGCTTTCCTCCTCGTCCGTCGTTCCGCGCCAGATGCCGCAGCAGCCACAGCAGCCGCAGCCGGATTTGGTAACAAAAAAAACCGCAGCCCCTGGGCTCGCAAAATTAGTTCCGTGTCTCTGTCGGCCGCGGTCCTCTTGCAAGTCGACATCGATTCTAATCCGTCCGTCACGCCCCGCGGAACCGCTCCGCTTTCGCCCTCTTGCGTGCGTGGGTGTGTGTGTGTGCGGGTGTGTGGGTGTGTGGGTCTGTGTGTGTGCGGGTGTGTGGGTGATTGCGGGTGTGTGGGTGCGCACTTGTGTGTGTATGTCTGTCCACACGCGTGTGTGTATGTCCACGTGTGTGTGTGTGTGTCCGTCCGTGCGTGTGTCTGTCCGTGCGCGCGTGTGTGTGTCCACGCGCGTGTGTATGTGTGTGTGCGCGCGTGTGTGTGTGTGCGCACGGTGGTGTAGCGGTTAGCGCGCTGCGCTACGAACCTGGCGACCCGGGTTCGATTCCCGCTCTCGGCCAACACCAACAGTGACGATTATCTGAACCGGTCCTGGACCTCCCTCTAGGTCGACTCAGACTTAAATGAGTAACCGGTGCGGTGTGTAAACATCGTGGCTGGGGAGACAAAGGCGGCCGAGCGTGGTGCTGGTTACATCCGCACCCTCCTGTGCCACAGTGCCGGCCTTCGTGGGTGCTACTCGAAAACAGCACTTGCCCCAACAGTTTGTTACAGGCTATACGGGGGATATTTATCTTTGTTGTGTGCGCGCGTGTGTGTGTGCGTGCGTTTCTGTGATACCGATATCAAAGAGTGCGTGTTTATTATCGCTCCGAGCACTTGCTCCAACAGTCTGCTAAGGCTATACGGGGGATCTTTGTCTGCGTGTTTATTATCGCTCTGAGCACTTGCCCCAACAGTCTGCTAAGGCTATACGGGGGATCTTTGTCTGCGTGTTTATTATTGCTCGGAGCACTTGCCCCAACAGTCTGCTAAGGCTACACAGGGGATCTTTGTCTGCGTGTTTGTTATCGCTCGCAGCACTTGACCCAACAATCTGCCAAGGCTACACGGGGGGGGGGGGGGGGGGGGGAAACCTTTGGTTTTGTTTTTGCTATCGGCAAGTGTAGCGGTAGTGCTGAGCGGTGCTGCAGCGGCCAGAGCCCCGCGCTACAGACCCCGGTCCCGGGCCTCCCCTAGGTCGACTCGGCCTCAAGCGAGTACCTGGTTGCGGTGTGTAAAAACATCGCCGCTGGGGCGAAGCCGCTGCAGTCAGGCTTTCGTTTAACGGGGACTGCCAAAGTCGAGAGTGACAGCCCGCCGCCATCGTCACGCGCCACCTGTCGAGGCTGCACCAGCTGTGCGCAGACCTCTGCTGCTGCCCGCACACTCCCCCAAACGTGCCCCGCGGGGGACTCATTAGCAGCGGAATTCCACGACTTTTATAAAAACATTCACGCAGCAAGAGGGGGGGTCGGGGGGGGTCGGGGGGGGGTGGTGGGTGGGCGGTTCTCAAGTGGAAGGGACTCCGGAACAGCCGGCACCGCTAGGAGCCTCGCTTCGAATCGGCGTTGCGAACGACAAAAAGGCAGCACTGGTCGCACAGCGTCTCCCAATGACTCTCGTGCGTGGAGACCCGCGGACTCGCGTGGAGACTCACATGGAAACCCACGGACTCACGTAGAGACCCACAGACTCATGTAGAGACCCACAGACTCGCATAGAGACCCACAGACTCACGTAGAGACCCACAGACTCAGAGACCCACAGACTCATGTAGAGACCCACAGACTCACGTAGAGACCCACAGACTCAGAGACCCACAGACTCATGTAGAGACCCACAGACTCACGTAGAGACCCACAGACTCAGAGACCCACAGACTCGCGTAGAGACCCACAGACTCACGTAGAGACCCACAGACTCAGAGACCCACAGACTCACGTAGAGACCCACGGACTCACGTAGAGACCCACAGACTCAGACCCACAGACTCATGTAGAGACCCACAGACTCGCGTAGAGACCCACAGACTCACGTAGAGACCCACAGACTCAGAGACCCACAGACTCACGTAGAGACCCACAGACTCGCATAGAGACCCGCGGAACTCACGTGGAGACCAACAGACTCGCATAGAGACCCGCGGAACTCACGTAGAGACCCACAGACTCACGTGGAGACCCAGAGACTCACGTAGAGACCCAAATGCTGTTAGCGAGCACCTATTGAAGTCGACTCGTGCGCTCCTACCGCACACAACAACAACCGCCATTCGCCACTAAGTGGCGGTGACGTCACCACGACGCTTGTGCCAGGACAAGTGCACCTTGAGGCCACGTGAAGTGTCGAACGCCCGCTGGCAGGAGGTCACGGGGCAGACCCAGCAGGTGCCACGGGTCGACTGACCGAGATGACCGAGATGACTGGCCGATGCACCACCTGTGCCCCCTACTGTACCAACTTGCTGTGATTTAGCCACCCGGCGCTCCGCT
>NC_083779.1:6950486-7067151 GCF_015708825.2 Lethenteron reissneri
ACCTCGCCTGGTAGACAGGAGGTCTTGGGTTCGATCCTGACGCCTGCTGTTTTATTTGGAGTTTGCGTCTCTCTCTCATCATCACCACGGTGGCTAGGAGATGTTAACTACCTCGCCTGGTAGACAGGAGGTCTTGGGTTCGATCCTGACGCCTGCTGTATATTTGGAGTTTGCGTCTCTCTCTCTCATCACCACGGTGGCTAGGAGATGTTAACTACCTCGCCTGGTACACAGGAGGTCTTGGGTTCGATTCTGACGCCTGCTGCTGTATATTTGGAGTTTGCGTGTCTCTCTCATCATCATCACGGTGGCTAGGAGATGTTAACTACCTCGCCTGGTACACAGGAGGTCGTGGGTTCGATCCTGACGCCTGCTGGAAATTTGGAGTTTGCGGTCTCTCTCTCATCATCATCACTGTGGCTAGGAGATGTTAACTACCTCGTCTGGTACACAGGAGGTCGTGGGTCGATCCTGACGCCTGCTGTATATTTTGAGTTTGCGTCTCTCTCTCATCATCATCACGGTGGCTAGGAGATGTTAACTACCTCGCCTGGTAGACATGAGGTTCTTGGTTCGATCCGACGCCTGCTGTATATTTGGAGTTTGCGTCTCTCTCTCAATCATCACCACGGTGGCTAGGAGATGGTTAACTACCTCGCCTGGTAGACAGGAGGTCTTGGGTTCGATCCTGACGCCTGCTGTATATTTGGAGTTTGCGTCTCTCTCTCATCATCACCACGGTGGCTAGGAGATGTTAACTACCGTCGCCTGGTTTACAGGAGGTCGTGGGTTCGATTAGATGCCTGCTGTATATGTTGGAGTTTGCGTGTCTCATCCTCATCATCACTGTGGCTAGGAGATAACTACCTCGCCTGGTACACAGGAGGTCTTGGGATCGATCCTGACGCCTGCTGTATATTTGGAGTTTGCGTGTCTCTCATCATCATCACTGTGGCTAGGAGATGTTAACTACCTCGCCTGGTGTACAGGAGGTCGTGGGCTCGATCCTGACGCCTGCTGTATATTTGGAGTTTGCGTGTCTCTCATCATCATCATCATCACTGTGGCTAGGAGATGTTAACTACCTCCCCCGGTACACAGGAGGTCGTGGGTTCGATCCTGACGACCCTGCTGTATATTTGGAGTTTGCGTGTCTTTCATCATCATCAAGTTCAAGTTCATTTATTAGGTATAGCCCTGTGAGCCATTCAGCTCTTGATCGGGTGCAACCGCAACAAACAAAAAACAAAAACATGAACAAAAAACATCTTAAAGTGAATATGTGACTAAGTGCAAACAGAAAATCCAAGAAAGACAGCAAAAAATATTTCAGAAAAAACACCGTACACCAACGCGTGTGCAAAAATCCCAGTGGGATGCAAGTCAAACAACAACAACCACAAGACAAACTATGATTAAGGCCATCAGTCTAACTCTGTACTACAACAACACAAACATGGCTAACCAATACACTTTTCGAAATCACAAAAATAAAGCCATGAAGGCAATGAAAAGCAATCATAGGAACTGACGGAATTTTCACAATAAATGGCATAACAACATGTACTACCAAAACCCTGCAGCCATAGCTGCTGCATGAGTCACTCCACAACAGCAGGAGCATCAATCGGAGTATTGTAATTTTTCATGCACCTTTAAGATCAGCACACTAAATCAAAAACACAGGTCATACTTTGTAGCGATCATCCGAGCGAAACATTTTATTTTAGGTCACTGATAGCACTGGCAGCTAGGGGTGTACAACTCCTCTAAAGCAGTTTTGAGTGAAGATCTCATAGGTAGTGACTCAAGTTTCAATTTATTGCAACAGCATTCCAGACCCTGGGGGCATCAATAGCAAAGGCCCTTCCTCCAGTATATGTACGGCAATAGGGAATATTAAGCTGGTAATGAGTGTAGACCTTAGGTCAAATTTGTTCTTTGAAACAGAGACGAGATCCAGCAGGGAATCTGCAGATTTTTTGCAAGTACATCATGAATAAATAAGATCTGGTGCACAAGCCGTCGAACATTCAGAGGATGTTAAGTTTGACCCAATGGTAGAGATCACAGTGGTGAGTCCATATATGGGCAGTTCAATGCAAATCTTAAGGCGCGAGTGATACATTGAGTCAAGCTTCTTCAGTACAGTACTTGGGGCTGATTTATACACAATGTCACAGTAATCAAGTAAGGCAGTACGGTAGCTGTAATCAATTCCAACGGAACATTAGAGGGAGAGCAGTGCTTGTGTCGATATAGAAAACCAATTTTAATTTTTGTCTTTTTCCCACTATACAATGTGATCTTCAAAATTCAGTTTGAATCCAGGATGACCCAAGATACGTATAGATCTGACTTGCTCTATTTGATCATTATTTAAGGTATGTAATTGGGGAAAAATAACTTCCCGCTTTAGTCCTGGTGAGAAGCATAAGCACCTTGGTTTTGGCAGGATTTAGGACTAGTTTAAGAGCAACTAGCTGATGTTGTAGTTTGTTGAAATCACTCTGGAGCTTAGCAATCACGTCATCCGGAGAGCGGCCAGCAGTAATTAGTACCGTGTCATCTGCAAAAAGATTTACCCTGGAATAATCCAGTTCAGTGCCCAAGTCATTTACATAAAGAGAAAAACAAGAGGGGGCCGAGAATGGAACCCTGTGGAACCCCTTTTGTTATCTTAACACTGTTTGACCTCCAACCATCTGTGAATACAGTTTGGGTGCGAGAAAAGAGGTAATTTTTTAACCATTTTACTGTGTTTTCGGAAAAACCGAGGCAACTTATTTTACTAAGCAGGATGTTGTGGTCTACTGTATCAAAAGCTTTGGACAAGTCAAGAAAAAGACAGGCGCAGTACTGCTTATTATCAAGGCTACTGTAAATGTGATTCAGAGAGTCTAATGCAGCAGATGTGGTGCTGTATTTTTTTCGGAACCCAGATTGTTTTAGATGTAATAGATTGTTGGCGGACAGGAAACTGTTAATTTGGTAGGTCAATAATTTTTCAAAAATTTTCATCAACGGGGACAAAATTGAGATAGGTCATGACAGTGGCTAGAAGATGTTAACTACCTCACCTGGTATACAGGAGGTCGTGGGTTCGATCCTGACGCCTGCTGCTGTATATTTTAAGTTTGCGTGTCTCTCTCTCCGTGGTCGCGTGGATTTTTTTTCTCCGGGTCCTCCGGGTTTTACCTCCACATTTAGAAACATGCATTGAGATGATTTAGATTTAAGATTTGAAGCTTTCGTGACTGCAATAATTCATACTCTTAGTTTTTTTCGGTAAAGTCACGTAGGTAAAAAAATAAATAATAATAGAAAAATAATGGAAATAAAATAATAAATCACGACGTTTCGGAGGCAACACAAGCTTCCGTCTTCAGGTGGAACCGTCACAGCACGATTGCTGTATCAAGTTTAAGAGAAGTTCCATTTTATTTCCATTATTTTTTTATTACTTATTACTTATTATTATTTTATAATTAATTTTTTACCTACGTGACTTTACCGAAAAAACCTAAGAGTATGATTTAGATTATTTTGCTGCTGTAAATGTTCAAATGATGGGTCACTTTGTTGAGCTGTCATTTGTGGCCAGGCTGCTTCTGAAAAGAATGTAATACCTCAGTGGGCTGTGCCTGGTAGAATGATGGAGGTGGTTTTATTTTTATTTGTTTGGGTGATATGTTTACCTTTATTGTAAGTTCCGCTGCTGTCGTGTTTTTGCTGTTGTTGTTGTAACGCTCTTACCCGTCCCTACTGGACATGTGAAAAAGAGCTTTGTAGCGTTTCGGATTCCTCCTGCAGTATGAATACAAATATTGTGATTCTGAGTTGTAAAGCTACAACCACAATTTCACATTCTAAACTAAGCTACTTTTTAAAATCCTTTATATTAAGTTCACTTGCTTGCTTGCTTGCGCGCTTACGACCGTGCAAATCTTTCGGTCGTTTTTTAACCCACTTCCCGTGATCCAATCGAGCTGACATTTTGCACACAGACTCGTTGTGCGTGACAATTTATTTTCGTGAAAAAAATGTCCATAACTTTACACTTTTTAGGATTTATTTTTTAATATTGAATTACCAATTGCTTAATGGTGGCAGGCAATCATCTGACCCATAGGTGGCAGCCATCTCAAGCCAGAGGACGAGAGGACTCTAGCCGCCACGCATATAAAGGATTTATAGTGAAAAACTTTGTTTTTACGGTTAATTTTTATTTTACCAGGTAGGGTCCACTGAGCTGTATAGAGCTCTTTTTCGGAAGCGACCAGGCCACTGACATTTCGTTCATATAAGTGGCTGATCGTATTTCCTTTTCATGTCTGCATTAACCACAAGTCTTGCAGTCAAAATGCATTTTGACTGCAAGTATTGTAGTGAATGCAGACATGAATCCTGGTAAAAAAAGTTTCAGTTTTGTGGCCAGAAAAAGGGGGAAAACCCCTATAATTATATTTTGGTACTGGAAAAGGAGTTCTAATGATGTAGATGCTCACCCCGAGCCCTCATTACTTTGATAGTACATGGTCTTTGAGCTGTACGCCTTTGGCGTCCTCTGGTCGAGCACCAATTGGGTCGAGGCTCAAAAGAAAGCCGTGGACCAATCAGTTTCAAGGACAATGCATTTATTATCAGAGTGTGTTTTTTGTTTGCATTTTGACTGCAAGTATTGTGGTTAATGCAGACATGAATCCTCGTAAAAGGTTTCAGTTTTGTTGCCAGAAACAAGGGGAAAAACCCTATTATTCAATTTTGGAACTGGCAAAGGAGGTCTAATGATGGCTTATCGCAGCCAAATCACTCTAAACGCGTGATGTTGAGATGAGGGCGCTGGGAAAAATCCACGCGAACCACGGGGGAGAGAGAGAGAGCGTGAATCTTTTGTGAAATCTTTGATTGAAAAAGGGGTGGGGGGCACATAAAGCAAAGCATAAAAAAACAAAAAAAACTAAATATGAACGAAGCAAAGTGCCGACTACGCCGAGCATCTTCTTGTTTCCTCTGATCGTAAAAAAAGAGAGAGACGCAAACTCCAAGCGTACATGCGTTAGGGTCTGTATCGAAACCCACGACCTCGTGTACACCAGGCGAGGTCGTTAACATCTCGCTCCCGTAGCACCCACAATCAGGTGGTGAAGCCTAGACCACCGCGTCAGGAGGAAGCGGAGTGACAGTGGAGCATCATCGTCGTCGTCATCACCATCGTCATCATCGTCATCATCATCGTCGTCGTCATCATCGTCGTCATCGTCATCATCATCGTCGTCGTCATCATCGTCATCGTCATCATCATCGTCGTCGTCGTCATCATCATCGTCGTCATCATCATCGTCATCATCATCATTGTCATCATCAGCATCGTCATCATCAGCATCGTCATCATCGCCATCAGCATCGTCATCATCGTCATCATCATCGTCGTCATCATCGTCGTCGTCGTCATCATCATCGTCATCATCATCGTCGTCGTCATCGTCGTCATCATCGTCATCATCATCGTTGTCATCACGTCATCATTGTCATCATCATTGTCATCAGCGTCGTCATCAGCATCGTCATCGTCGTCATCATCATCGTCATCGTCGTCATCATCATCGTCGTCGTCGTCATCATCATCATCGTCGTCATCGTCGTCATCATCATCGTCGTCGTCATCATCATCATCATCGCCTCCTCCTCGTATTCGTATTTCGTGGCACCGCGTCGCTCGCGCGTTGCGCTCCGGCCTGCCCTGGGCGAGCCGCACTCGTGCACCACCGCTCCTCAAGATTCTTGTCGTCGTCTTTCATTCCTTCACTGGTGGCATCGTCAGCTGCCCGCGTCTGCTGCTGCTGCTGCCGATGCTGCTGCCCGCGTCTGCTGCTGCTGTGGCTGCTGTAGCTACTACTGCTGCTGCTGCTCCTGCTGCTGTCGCTGCTGCTGCCGCTGCTGCTACCGCTGCCCGCGTCTGCAGCTGCTGCTGCCGCTGCCGTGGCTCAGGGTGGGCCACGAGTTCGATTCCCGCTCACGGCCACCACCGGTGACGATCATTCTAACCCCTCCTGGGCCTCCCCTAGGTCGACTCAGCCTCAAACGAGTAACTGATGTGGTGTGTGAACATCGCCACTGGGGAGACAAAGGCGGCCGGGCGTGGTTCATCTTACCTGGACGAGCCGGCCGGAGCTGTAATACCGTCACGAGCACACGAGAGGGCGCGATCACCCCGTAAATCGGTTTCCCAAAGGCCCCATACGCTCAGCGGGGGGGGAGGAGATGATTAGGTAGAGCCCTGTGAGCCATTCGGCTCTTGAATCGGGTGCAACCGCAACAAACAAAAAACAAAAACATGAACAAGAAAACATCTTAAAGTGACGTAGAAGGGAAAATAATAAAATAATAAAAATAAAACATAATAAAATATAATTCTCACGACGTTTCGGCCACAACGCAAGTAGCCGTCCTCAGGTGAAGAACAGGTCTGTCGGGAAGACAGCGTCCTGAATGAGGCCCCTCATTCTGGCGGAAAGACAGCGTCTGAATGAGGCCCCCTCATTCAGACGCTGTCCTCCCCGACACAC
The DNA here is from genome assembly GCF_015708825.2 of Lethenteron reissneri. NCBI lineage: Eukaryota > Metazoa > Chordata > Hyperoartia > Petromyzontiformes > Petromyzontidae > Lethenteron > Lethenteron reissneri. Next base: position 6,957,056 of record NC_083779.1, read on the forward strand.
CTGTTCCTCACCTGAGGACGGCTGCTTGCGTGTGGCCGAAACGTCGTGAGAATTGTATTTATTATGTTTTGTTTTATTATTTTATTATTTCCCTTCTACGTGACTTTACCGAAAGAACCAAGAAGATGATTTCCTGCAGTCACGAAAGCTTTAAATCGAAAATCTTAAAGTGAATATGTGACTGACTGCAAACAGAAATCCAAGAAAAGACAGCAAAATATTGCAGAAAAAAGCACCGTACACCAACGCTGTGTGCAAAAATCCCAGTGGGATGCAAGTCAAACAACAACAACAATCACAAGACAACTTAGATTAAGGCCATCAGTCTAACTCTGTACTACAACAAACAAACATGGCCAAATCAAAAACTTTTCGAAAATCACCAAAATAAAGTCATAAAACCAATGAAACAGTGATCATAGGAACTGTGACCGAATTTTCACAATAAACGACGTAAACACATGTACTACCAAAACCCTGCATGAGTCACTCCACAACAGCAGGAGCATCAGACGGGAGTATCAACATTTTTCAATGCACCTTTAAAATAAGCACACTCAATCAAAACACAGATCATACTTCTAGATTTGAAGCTTTCGTGACTGCAAGGATTCATATTCTTAGGTTTTTTTCGGTAAAAGTCACGTAGGTAAAAAATTAAAATGAATCATCTCTTTAGGAAGGCCAGCGTCTCGAGAAGCTGTGACTTCTTGTCTCGTCTGTTAAAAACTCTAACAGATAGGTGGAATTCCTCCCCGTAGAGGGTATATAATTGATATAATTTTAACAGACAACGAGACAAAAAGTCACAGCTTCTCGAGACGCTGGCCTTCCTAAAGAGATGATTATTTTAATTTTTTACCTACGTGACTTTACCGAAAAAACCTAAGAATACAGATCATACTTTGCAACGATCATACGGAGCGAAACATTGTATTTTAGGCCAATGAATTGCAGTGGCAGCTCGGGGTTCCCCACATGATCCCCAGGCCCTGTCCACTGCTGGATGTTGGCCGCCAGATATCAACACGCGGCACCCTCCACGCACAGCGGGGGGGGAGGAGATGAATTCGTCGTCCTCACGATCCCAGTCGGCAGATATCCGACCGGGAGTTGTTGTTGGTGCGGACACTGGAAGCATTCCGTCACTTGCCGGGTTCCACTTTCAACTCGCGTCTCGCAGCACCAATGTGGCTCAAGCGATAGTGGCCACATCATAATAGTGTATAGTAGTGTATAGTGTATTATATAGTGTAGTGTATAGTGTAATGTATAGTAGTGTAGTGTATAGTAGTTTAGTGTAGTGTATAGGAGTGTATAGTGGAGTGTATAGTGTAGTGTGTAGTAGTGTATAGTGTAGTGTGTGTTGTATTGTAGTGTGGTGTATAGTGTGTATAGTAGTGTAGTCTTTAGAAATGGAGTGTATAGTAGTGTAGTGTATAGAAGTGGTGTATAATAATGTAGTGTATAGTGTAGTGTATAGGAGTGTATATTGTAGTGTATATTAGTGTATAGTGTAGTGTATAATAGTGTAGTGTATAGTATTGTATAGTAGAGTAGTGTGTAGTGTATAGTGTAGTGTATAGTATAGTGTATAGTGTATTGTATAGTAGAGTAGTGTATAGTGTAGTGTATAGGAGTGTATAGTGGAGTGTATAGTGTAGTGTATAGTGTAGTGTGCAGTGTAGTGTAGAGTGCAGTGTATAGTGTAGTGTATATTGTAGTGTATAGTGTAGTGTATAGTAGTGTAGTGTATAGTGTAGTGTATAGTGGAGTATATAGTGTAGTGTATAGTGTAGTGTGTAGTGTAGTATGTAGTGTATAGTGCAGTGTATATTGTAGTGTATAGTAGTGTAGTGTATAGTGTAGTGTAATAGTGCAGTGTATAGTGTAGTGTATAGTGTAGTGTATAGTGTAGTGTATAGTGTAGTGTATAGTAGTGTATAGTGTAGTGTTTTTTGTAGTGTATAGTAGTGTATAGTGTAGTGTATAGTGTAGTGTATAGTAGTGTAGTGTATAGTAGTGTAGTGTATAATAGTGTAGTGTATAGTGTAGTGTATAGTAGTGTAGTGTATAGTAGTGTAGTGGTGTAGTGTATAGTGTAGTGTATAGTGTGGTGTATAGTAGTGTAGTGTATAGTAGTGTAGGTATAATAGTGTAGTGTATAGTGTAGTGTATAGTGTAGTGTAGTGTATAGTGTAGTGCATAGTGTAGTGTATAGTAGTGTATAGTGTAGTGTATAGTGTAGTGTATAGTGTAGTGTATAGTGTAGTGTGTAGTGTATAGTGTAGTGTATGTGTAGTGTATAGTATAGTTTATAGTGTAGTGTATAGTGTAGTGTGTAGTGTTATAGTGTAGTGTATGTAGGTAGTGTATAGTATTGTTGCGTGTAGGTGTAGTGTATAGTGTAGTGTATAGTGTAGTGTATAGTATTAGTGTAGTGTATAGTAGTGTAGTGTATAATAGTTAGTTGGTATAGGTGTAGTGTATTAGTGTAGTGTAGTGTATAGTGTAGTGTATCGTGTAGTGTAGTGTATAGTGTAGTGTAGTGGTATAGTGTAGTGTATAGTGTAGTGTATAGTGTAGTGTATAGTGTAGTGTATAGTTGTACAATGTAGTGTATAGTGTATAGTAGTACAATGTAGTGTATAGTGTGGTGTATAGTAGTGTAGTGTATAGTAAGTACAATGTAGTGTATAGTGTAGTGTATAGTGTAGTGTATAGTAGGGTAGTGTAGTGTATAGTGTAGTGTATAGTGTAGTGTAAGTAGTGGTAGTGTATAGTGTAGTGTATAGTAGTGTAGTGTATAGTGTAGTGTATAGTGTATAGTGTAGTGTATAGTGTAGTGTATAGTAGTGTAGTGTATAGTGGATAGTGTAGTGTAGTTGTATAGTGTAGTGTATAGTGTAGTGTATAATGTTGTGTATAGTGTAGTGTATAGTAGTACAATGTAGTGTAAGTGTAGTGGATAGTGTAGTGGATAGTAGTGTATAGTGTATGTATAAGTGTAGTGTATGTGTAGTGTATAGTGTAGTGTCATAGTGTAGTGTATAAGGTTGTGTAAGTAGTGTAGTGTATAGTAGTACAATGTATTGTATAGTGTAGTGTAATAGTGTAGTGTATAGTAGTGTAATAGTGTAGTGTATAGTGTATAGGAGTGGCCACGTCTTTCTGCCACGTTGTGACTTCGTCGTGCAGCCTCTTCTGTCAGAGCCCTTCCATTTTTTTCCCGACCACCGCCACACCTTGAAATGTCCACGTTGGTGTCCATCCCGCTACATAAGTTCGACCAAACAGTGCCCATAGTTGCCTTCTCGTCTCTGGCCTGCATCATCATCATCATCAACGTGGGCCCGTATTGAAACGGCTGAAAACTCAATTTCCCCGGACAAGAATTCGGCGCTAAGCCGTGTGGGTTGTGACAGGGAGGAGGATGATGATTCTTTGGCAGGTGGGTAGTGGTGAGTAGTGGTGAGTGGTGGTGAGTAGTGGTGGGTAGTGGTGAGTGGTGGTGAGTAGTGGTGAGTGGTGAGTAGTGGTGAGTAGTGGTGAGTAGTGGTGAGTGGTGGTGAGTGGTGGTGAGTGGTGGTGAGTAGTGGTGAGTAGTGGTGAGTGGTGGTGAGTAGTGGTGAGTAGTGGTGAGTGGTGGTGAGTAGTGGTGAGTGGTGGTGAGTAGTGGTGAGTAGTGGTGAGTAGTGGTGAGTAGTGGTGGGTAGTGTGAGTGGTGGTGAGTGGTGGTGAGTAGTGGTGAGTGGTGGTGAGTAGTGGTGGGTAGTGGTGAGTGGTGGTGAGTAGTGGTGAGTGGTGGTGAGTAGTGGTGAGTAGTGGTGAGTGGTGGTGAGTAGTGGTGAGTGGTGGTGAGTAGTGGTGAGTGGTGGTGAGTAGTGGTGAGTGGTGGTGAGTAGTGGTGAGTAGTGGTGAGTGGTGATGAGTGGCAGGTGAGTAGTGAGTAATGGTGAGTGGTGGTGAGCAATGGTGGTGAGTGGTGATGAGTGGCAGGTGATTAGTGATGAGTAGTGGTGAGTAGTGGTGGGTAGTGGTGAGTGGTGATGAGTAGTGGTGAGTGGTGGTGAGTGGTGGTGAGTAGTGGTGAGTGGTGGTGAGTGAGTAGTGGTGAGTGGCAGGTGAGTGGTGGTGAGTAACAGGTGTGCATCACCATCATCATCATCAGGTCGTCTTCTTTCTCACTTATACGTCGTCTCATCAAGAGACAAACCTCTTCAACTTTCCTTGATGTGTTCACCTTTCCCTGCACTTTGCACTCGTGTTGTTTGTGTTTCGTGCGTTTTGTTGTTGAAGTAACTCTCTGACCCCCCCCCCTCCCCCCCGGTGCCCCTACTGGGGGAGGAGGGGGGTGCAAGAGCTTAATAGCTTATCGGATTTCTCCAAGGATCAATGAAGATTCTGATGCGCATTCGGCGAGACGGCCTTCATAGGTGCTGCTCGCTAACAGCACTTGCCCCTACAGTCTGTTAAGGCTACACGGGGGATCTTTGTCTTTGTGTAGTAGCGGTGAGTTCGTGGCGATGCGACTCGAGTTCGGTTCCCCGCTCACGGCCCCAACACCAACAGCGACGATGATCTGAACCGGTCCTGGGCCTCTCCTAGATTGACTCAGCCTCAAATGAGTAACCCGGTGCGGTGTGTAAACGTCGCCACTGGGGAGACAAAGGCGGCCGGGCGCGGCGCTGGCCAAGCCGACCCCCTCGTGTGCGGCCTTCGTAAGGGGCCGTCCATAAATGACGTCACGCGATTATGGACGATTTTTGACCCCCCCCCTCCCCTCGTCACAAAAAGTCAGACCCCCCCCCTCCCTTAAATATGACGTCACAAAGCTTCTGCCCCCCCCCCCCCCCCAAAACCATATTTCTATTTTGAAAATAAAACATGCTTCAAATCGTCTTCTTGGTTCACGTAGAATGGAAATAATAAAATAATAAAAATAAAACATAAGAAAGTAATTATTAAAAACATAATTAAATCATTTTTTTTATCATAATTAAAATAAATATTTTATTATGTTTTATTTTTATTACTTTATTATTTACATTCTACGTGACTTTACCGAAAGAACCAATAAGGTGAATCCCTGCAGTCACGAAAGCTTTAAATCGAAATTTATGCTTCAAATCGCTTTAAAATATTGTCATTGTAGTGCGTGTTTAATGTGGCGTTGCACTCTGATGTTGTAGCAGTGTTGCTATAACAATTCTATATTTCGATTTAAAGCTTTCGTGACTGCAAGGATTCATATTCTTGGTTCTTTCGGTAAAGTCGTCACGTAGAAGGGAAATAATAAAATCATAAAAACAAAATTCTCACGACGTTTCGAGTGCAACACAAGCGATCATCACCTGATGATGATTATGATTTCCCTTCTACGTGACTTTACCGAAAGAACCAAGAATATATAATTCCATATTTATTTAAAGTTGCGCATTTTTACGTGACGTCCCATTTCTCAGCCCCCCCCCCTCGTCACACATCGTCACAAATGTCTGACCCCCTCCCCCCCTAGGTGCGTGACGTCATTTATGGACGGCCCCTTAGGTTTCACCAACAGTCTGTTAATCCGGATCAGTGTCTTTGACTCGTATCAAAGGAACCCTGTGATAAATAACTTCATAGTTCATCGGATTCCTCCAGGATATTAAAAATCTATATATTCGGATGCATACTTCCAGTACTGTAACCAATACAGTACTCAATAACCAATACAGTACTCTGCATAGACTGTCAAACACGGTGTTGCGTTCGCAGTGGTGCACAAACAACAACAACAACAACAACTCAACACGTGCCGTGTCAACAACAACAACAACGCCGCCGTGTGTGTGTGTGTGTGATCTTAAATTAAATATAGATAATCGGCGACGTTTCGGGCAATGGCCCTAGCCTACGAAGAAGGGCGATCGCGATTAACGTTGCCGATTGCATATGTAAGTGTTGTTGTTGTTGTTTTTGTTGTTGTTAATTTCATGGCCACAGTGTCGTCGCGGACAAGTGAACGCATTGGGGTGTGTGTGTGTGCACATGCTTGTGCCTTTCGTTAAAGTCACGCAGATAGGTTCAAATAAGTCCATATTCTTTGTTTCTTACGGTAAAGTCACGCAGATATGTTGATGTCACGTAGCCCGCATGCCCAGCCACCGCATTTCTCAAACAGCTTTTGTTCGGCCGGATCGAGGGGGCCCAAAGGGCGCGGGTCTAGAGAAGAGATGGAGTGATGGGTGCGTGGGTGAGTGAGTGACACGGGCCAGAGAAGAGATGGAGTGATGGGTGAGTGGGTGGGTGAGTGTGTGGGTGGGTGAGTGACACGGGCTAGAGAAGAGATGGAGTGATGGGTGAGTGGGTGGGTGAGTGGGTGGGTGAGTGACACGGGCTAGAGAAGAGATGGAGTGATGGGTGAGTGAGTGGGTGAGTGACACGGGCTAGAGAAGAGATGGAGTGATGGGTGAGTGGGTGGGTGAGTGGGTGGGTGAGTGACACGGGCTAGAGAAGAGATGGAGTGATGGGTGAGTGAGTGGGTGAGTGAGTGGGTGGATTAGTGACACGGGCTAGAGAAGAGATTGAGTGATGGGTGAGTGGGTGGGTGAGTGGGTGGGTGGGTGAGTGACACGGGCTAGAGAAGAGATGGAGTGATGGGTGAGTGGGTGGGTGGGTGAGTGACACGGGCTAGAGAAGAGATGGAGTGATGGGTGAGTGGGTGAGTGAGTGGGTGGGTTAGTGACACGGGCTAGAGAAGAGATGGAGTGATGGGTGAGTGGGTGGGTGGGTGGGTGAGTGACACGGGCTAGAGAAGAGATGGAGTGATGGGTGAGTGGGTGAGTGAGTGGGTGGGTTAGTGACACGGGCCAGAGAAGAGATGGAGTGATGGGTGAGTGGGTGGGTGAGTGGGTGGGTGGGTGAGTGACACGGGCTAGAGAAGAGATGGAGTGATGGGTGAGTGGGTGGGTGAGTGGGTGGGTGGGTGAGTGACACGGGCTAGAGAAGAGATGGAGTGATGGGTGAGTGGGTGGGTGAGTGACACGGGCTAGAGAAGAGATGAAGTGACGGGTGAGTGGGTGGGTGGGTGAGTGGGTGGGTGAGTGACACGGGCTAGAGAAGAGATGGAGAGATGCGGTACAGGAGGACGTGGAGCTGAGTGGACTTGCCGATGAGCGCTACCAGCGTTGTCAAGATCGGCCTCTGTGGAGGAGGCTCGTGAAGGACGCCGCTACTGCTGGGCAGTTGGAGGCAGTCGCCCTCCAGCAACAACAGAGGGCGGAGGAGCGACGCTCACAATAACGAGCGGAGCGCCGGGTGGATTAAAACGCAGCGAGTTGGCACAGTAGGGGGCACAGGCGGTGCATCGGCCACTCATCTCAGTGTGTCGACCCACGGGCACCTGCTGGGTCTGTTCCGTGACCTCCGGCCAGCGGGCGTTCGACACTTTCACGTGGCCTCAAAGTGCACCTAGCCTGGCACATGCGCCGAGATGACGTCACCGCCGCTTCGTGGCGAATGGCGGTTGTTGTTGTTTTATATGTATATATGTGTGTATATATATGTATCTACACACACACATATATGTACACATATATGTATGTATATATACAATAGAAAATCGTGATTGACGTTTGTACAAGTGTACCGATGTTCTGGACGGGCTGGAGAGCTGCAACTTTGCACAGGCGTAGAAGAGGCGTCGCTCGTAATTGTGAGCGTCAGAAAGTCAAAATCAAGACGTGGGAACTGCCCCACGCCGGGCGCAAACCCTCCAAATATTAGTGTTGTTTTTTTTATTATCGCTGATCTCTGTTAAACACCGCGCCACGATGCCTGTGAGATGTTAACTACCTCGCCCGGTACACAGGAGGTCGTGAGTTCGATCTCGACCCTGACGCCTGCTGCTGTATATTTGGAGTTTGCGTGTCTCTCTCTCTCTCATCATCACGGTGGCTAGATGTTAACTACCTCGCCTGGTATGCAGGAGTTCGTGGGTTCGATCCCGACGCCTGCTGCGGTATATTTGGAGTTTGCGTGTCTCTCATTATCATCACGATGGCTAGGAGATGTTAACTACCTCGCCTGGTACACAGGAGGTCGTGGGTTCGATCCCGACCCTGACGCCTGCTGCTGTATATTTGGAGTTTGCGTGTCTCTCTCTCTCATCATAATCACGGTGGCTAGGAGATGTTAACTACCTCGCCTGGTATACAGGAGTTCGTGGGTTCGATCTCGACCCTGACGCCTGCTGCTGTATATGTGGAGTTTGCGTGTCTATCTCTCTCATCATCATCACGGTGGCTAGGAGATGTTAACTACCTCGCCTGGTACACAGGAGGTCGTGAGTTCGATCTCGACCCTGACGCCTGCTGCTGTATATGTGGAGTTTGCATGTCTCTCTCGCTCCCTCATCATCATCACGGTGGCTAGGAGATGTTGACTACCTCGCCTGGTACACAGGAGGTCGTGGGTTCGATCCCATCACTAACGCCTGCTGCTGTATATGTGGAGTTTGCGTGTCTCTCTCTCATCATCATCATCACGGTGGCTAGGAGATGTTAACTACCTCGCCTGGTACACAGGAGGTCGTGGATTCGATCCCATCACTAACGCCTGCTGCTGTATATGTGGAGTTTGCGTGTCTCTCTATCATCATCATCACGGTGGCTAGGAGATGTTAACTACCTCGCCTGGTACACAGGAGGTCGTGAGTTCGATCTCGACCCTGACGCCTGCTGCTGTATATTTTGAATTTGGGTGTCTCTCATCATCATCATCATCATCACGGTGGCTAGGAGATGTTAGCTACCTCGCTTGGTACACAGGAGGTCGTGGGTTCGATCCCATCACTAACGCCTGCTGCTGTATATGTGCAGTTTGCGTGCCTCTCTCTCTCTTTCCGTGGTCGCCTGGATTTTTCTCCGGGTCCTCCGGTTTTCCCCTCCACATTTAGAATCGACGTCACTACGCGTTGAGAGTGTTTGGCTGCTGTTATAAACGTACACGTGGTGACGATGATCGCCCACTTCGTTAAGATATCATTTGTAATGGCCCGCGTTGTTTCTGATAATGAGCTGCATTGCTTAGTGGGGCCATATCCTGGTAAAATAAAATAAAATAGTCTACAGCTTAGCTCGTAGCTTAAAACGCAAGTGCTGCTACAAAAATATGCAATATTATGATTAGTAGCAGGATTCATCTTCTTGGTTCTTTCGGTAAAGTCACGTAGAATGGAAATAATAAAATAATAAAATAAAACATAATAAAATCATTCTCACGACGTTTCGGTCACAACGCAAGCCGTCATTCAGACGCTGTCTTTCCGACAGACCTGGTCTTCACCTGAGGACGGCTGCTTGCGTTGTGGCCGAAACGTCGTGAGAATTATTTTATGATGTTTAATTTTATTATTTCCATTCTACGTGACTTTACCGAAAGAACCAAGAAGATGAATCCCTGCAGTCACGAAAGCTTTAAATCGAAAAATAGTAGCAGGAATTTTAAAAATAGATTTCACATTGGTGGGAGGGGCAGGGCGAGGAGAATTTGATCGGGATGTCGTGAGGAACGAATGGCTTCTACATCTCACAGGAGAGAGAAAGAGACCGAGAGGGTGGTTGTGGTGGTGGTGTCGTGCGACAAACGAGATGCATTGAGATGGGTTTGAGACGTGGCGAGAGAGGCTTGCGATGCAATTATAAATCGTCTCTTGTATTACGTTTTCACGGATCGTCGCTCACGCGTGTGTATGTATGTGTATGTATGTGTATGTATTTGCATGTGTGGATAAATAGTGGGGAGCGGTGGTGTAGCGGTTAGCGCGCTGCGCTATGAACCCGGCAGAACCAGAGTTCGATTCCCACTCTGCGTTGAGATACGACCCGAGTTCGATTCCCACTCACGGCTGCCAACACCCAGTGACGATTATCTGAACTGGTCCTGCGCCTCCACTAGGTCGACTCAGCCTCAAATGAGTACCCGGTGTGTTTTAAACATCGCCGCTCGGGAGACAAAGGCGGTCTGGCGTGGTGTTGTTGGCTACCCACCCCCTCGTGTACCGTGCCGGCCTTCATAGGTGCTGCTCGCTGACAGCACTTGCCCCAACAGTCTGTTACAGGCTATACGGGGGATGTTTGTCTTTGTGTATATATAAAAAAACTTTAACACAGTTTTTTACAAAACCTTCCATAAACCTAACCCCCCCCCCCCCCCCACCTTTATTAAACTTTGTTTCAAAGCAAATCACCCCCCTTTGGCCTGAGAAATAAATGCACGAATAATGACCATCGATTTTTATTTTACTTTTACCGATTGTCCATTGCGTGTGGCATCCCCAACCCGTTTAGGTAACCGCACGCGAATTGTTTTAATTGTATTCAACACAAAAACAACTCAATCCAACGACGGCCGTGCTACGCGTGGCTAACTCACGTGAACCTCGCTGTGTTTACGATACGATGGTTTTAGAAAGAAGAAGAAGAAAATTAACCCGTAAAAACAAAGTTTTTCCACTATAAATCCTTTAAAAATGAAAGATCACCTCTTGACATGCCCCGTATATTCCCGGGGGCACTTGCGTTGACCCGTTTTACCACTTTCAAGAACCTGGCGGCTTCAATTTAACTGCTCTATAAATAGTCTCCATTGTACAGTGTGGGGGCAGGGATTTCATGCCATGTGGTTAGTCAACATTTGCGTCATCATGAAACGGGCGGCTAGAGTCCTCTCGTCCTCTGGCTTGAGATGGCTGCCACCTATGGGTCAGATGATTGTCTGCCACCATTAAGCAATTGGTAATTAAATATTTTTTTTAAAAAATTCCCTAAACAGTGTAAAATTTTGGGAAAAAAATTTCACGAACATGAATTGTTTCGCACAACGAGTCTGTGTGCAAAATGTCAGCTCGATTGGATCACGGGAAGTGGGTTAAAAAACGACCGAAAGATCTGCACGGTCGTAAGCAAGCACGCAAGCACGCAAGCAAGCAAGCAAGTGAACTTAATATAAATGATTTAATAAGTATAACCCGTAAAAACAAAGTTTTTCACTCTAAATCCTTTATATGCGTGGCGGCTAGAGTCTTCTCGTCCTCTGGCTTGAGATGGCTGCCACCTATGGGTCAGATGATTGTCTGCCAGTATTAAGCAATTGGTAATTAAATATTTAATTTGTTTTCCCTAAACAGTGTAAAATTTTGGAAAAAAAATTTCACGAAAATTAATTGTCACGCACAACGAGTCTGTGTGCAAAATGTCAGCTCGATTGGATCACGGGAAGTGGGTTAAAAAACGACCGAAAGATTTGCACGGTCGTAAGCAAGCAAGCAAGCACGCAAGCACGCAAGCACGCAAGAAAGTGAACTTAATATAAAGGATTCAACAAGTATAACCCGTAAAAACAAAGTTTTTCACTATAAATCCTTGATATGCGTGGCGGCTAGAGTCCTCTCGTCCTCTGGCTTGAGATGGCTGCCACCTATGGGTCAGATTATTGTCTGCAGTATTAAACAATTGGTAATTAAATATTTAATTTGGTTTCCCTAAACAGTGTAAAATTTTGGAAAAAACATTAATTGTCTCGCACAACGAGTCTGTGTGCAAAATGTCAGCTCGATTGGATCACGGGAAGTGGGTTAAAAAAACGACCGAAAGATTTGCACGGTCGTAAGCGCGCAAGCAAGCACGCAAGCACGCAAGCAAGCAAGCAAGTGAACTTAATATAAAGTATTTAAAAAGAACCCGGTCTTTCATATCGCTCTCTCTTCGCCTACGGATGTCAATGTGTCCTCCTAGTTAATTGACACCGGCAGACTCATCACAGACCCAATGGCTCTCGTGCACAATGTGCTATCATACTCCGTAGGCAGGCGCGTGACTTTACCAAAAGAACCAAAGGGGGATGAATTCGTGCGGTCACGAAAACTTCAAATCAAGATTGTGACGTCACACAGTTACGAATCACCACCAACCCCCGGCTGAGAACCACCGCTCTAACACCACCGACCTGCACTTATCAACAACAACCACAACAACAACCACAACAACAACCACAACAACAACAACACGAGCCGTTCACCAGCAAGTGGCGGTGACGTCTCCGCGGCGCTGGTGCCAGGCTAGGTGCACGAAGAGAGCCACGTGGATTGCCGGGGTCACGCTGGGACAGACCCAGCGGGCGCCGTGGGTTGACTGGCCGAGGTGACTGACCGAGTGAGTTGGGTGGGAATGGGTGGCAGGGCCGGCTCAAGGCGTGGGGTCTTTAGGGGCTGCAAGCCCCACCAGAGATTGAGTGGAAAGTTTTTTACTTGCTGTGAACGCTGAATTGCATTTGTTGTTAGCCTTGTAAACAAACATAAATGTTATCTTCTTGGTTCTTTCGGTAAAGTCACGTAGAATGGAAATAATAAAATAATAAAACATAATAAAATAATTCTCACGACGTTTCGGCCACTACGCAAGCAGCCGTCCTCAGGTGAGAATTATTTTATTATGTTTTATTTTTATTATTTTATTATTTCCCTTCTACGTGACTTTACCGAAAGAACCAAGAAGATGAATCCCTGCAGTCACGAAAGAAGCTTTAAATCGAAATAAATGTTATCTTTCTTTAAATATTCTCCGTTCTTTCGGTAAAGTCGCGTAGATAGAAAACGAAAATCTAAATTAAAAGCAAAGAATATGAATTGCTGCATGTCACGAAAATTAAAAATCTCGATATTTCTTTAATTTAATTTTTCTTTTGAAAATATTACTGGGGGGCGGGGGGGAGCTCACCAGTTCCTGCAGCACTGGGGCCTTACAACATCTTTATCCGGCTCTGGGTGGCATTGACGGGGGTGTAAGGGGCCGTCCATAAATGACGTCACGCGATTTTGGACGATTTTTGACCCCCCCCCAACCTCCTCGTCACACGGCGTCACAAAAAGTCAGAGCCCCCCCCCTCAAATATGACGTCACAAAGCTCTGCCCCCCCCCACAAAAAATAAAACATGCTTCAAATCGCTTTAAACTATTGTCATTGTAGTGCGTATTTAATGTGGCGCTGCACTCTGATGTTGTTGGAGAAAACACGTATTAAAAAGTCGATTTAATTAAGTGGAACGTGTTGTCTATATTTATTTAAAGTTGCGCATTTTGATGTGACGTCACATTTCTCACCCCCCCCCCCCCCCTCGTCACACATCGTCACAAATGTCTGACCCCCCCCCCCCGCCTCTAAGCATGTGTGTGTATACATATATATTTCTATCTCGGCATATCTATATATGCATGCTACTGTGTGGATAATGTATGTTCATGTGAGTGGTGTGAACGTCTAATTAAATGTGTGAACCGCTCACGTGTGGAGTTTGATCCGCTGTGAATACAGACTGGCAGGTGCGGAGACTCATTAAGCCGCAATAAAGTAGCGTGCATAGCAGCATCAGCAGCATCATGAAGAGCGTCGTCTCTAAAATCACAATCATCATCAGCAGCAGCATCATGAAGAGCGTCGTCTCTAAAATCACAATCATCATCAGCAGCAGCAGCATGAAGATCATCGTCACTAGAATCATCATCATCAGCAGCATCAGCAGCATGAAGATCGTCATCACTAAAATCACAATCATCATCAGCAGCAGCAGCATGAAGATCATCATCACTAAAATCACAATCATCATCAGCATCAGCAGCAGCATGAAGATCGTCGTCACTAGAATCACAATCATCATCATCAGCAGCAGCATGATCATCGTCACTAAAATCACAATCATCATCAGCAGCAGCAGCATGAAGATCGTCATCACTAAAATCACAATCATCATCAGCAGCAGCAGCATGAAGATCATCATCACTAAAATCACAATCATCATCAGCATCAGCAGCAGCATGAAGATCGTCGTCACTAGAATCACAATCATCATCATCATCAGCAGCAGCATGATCATCGTCACTAGAATCACAATCATCATCAGCAGCAGCATGAAGATCGTCGTCACTAAAATCACAATCATCAGCAGCAGCAGCAGCAGCAGCATGAAAATCATCGTCACTTGTACCACAATCATCATCAGCAGCAGCAGCAGCATGAAAATCATCATCACTAGAATCACAATCATCATCAGCATCAGCCGCATGAAGATCGTCGTCACTGAAATCACAATCATCAGCAGCAGCATGAAGATCGTCGTCACTAGAATCACAATAATCAGCAGCAGGATGATCATCGTGACTAAAACCACAATCATCATCAGCAGCAGCATCAGCAGCATGATCAGCGTGACTAAAAACAGAATCATCAGCATCATCAGCAGCAGCATTAGCAGCATCAGCTGCATGATCATCGTCATTAGAACCGTAATCATCATCAGCAGCAGCATCAGATGCATTACTTATATCATTATCATCAGCATTGCTAACATTATCATCATCAGCAGCATTGCTAACATCATTATCATCAGCAGAAGCATTACTAACATCATCATCAGCATCAGCAGCAGCATTGCTAACATCATTATCATCAGCAGCAGCATTACTAACACCATCATCATCAGCATCATCAGCAGCATTGCTAACATCATTATCATCAGCAGAAGCATTACTAACACCATCATCATCATCAGCAGCATTGCTAACATCATTATCATCAGCAAAAGCATTACTAACATCATCAGCAGCATCATCAGCAGCATTGCTAACATCATTATTATCAGCAGAAGCATTACTAACATCATCATCAGCATCATCAGCAGCATTTCTAACATCATTATCATCAGCAGCAGCATTACTAACACCATCGTCATCAGCATCATCAACAGCATTGCTAACATCATTATCATCAGCAGAAGCATTACTAACACCATCATCATCATCAGCAGCATTGCTAACATCATTATCATCAGCAGCAGCATTACTAACACCATCATCATCAGCATCGTCAGCAGCATTGCTAACATCATTATCATCAGCAGCAGCATTACTAACACCATCATCATCATCAGCAGCAGCATTGCTAACATCATTATCATCAGCAGAAGCATTACTAACATCATCAGCAGCATTGCTAACATCATTATCATCAGCAGCAGCATTACTAACACCATCATCATCAGCAGCAGCATTGCTAACATCATTATCATCAGCAACAGCATTACTAGCACCATCATCATCAGCATCATCAGCAGCATTGCTAACATCATTATCATCATCAGCAGTAGCTTTACGATCGTCACCGTCGTCTTCTGCAGTAACTGTCGCGGTCAACAAAGACGAATCATTTAATCACCCATAATAACCGACATTGCTCAACTACAGTTTATTACATTTCGATTTAAATCTTTCGTGACCGCAGGCATTCATATTCTTGGTTCTTTCGGAACAGTCACGTAGAAGGGAAACAATAAAATAATAAAAATATAAAACAATAAAATTCTCACGACGTTTGGAGTGCAACACAAGCAATCATCATCAGGTGTGAAATCCACAGCAATCACCATCAGCTGTGGATTTCACACCTGATGATCATTGCTTGTGTCATCATCAGCTGTGGATTTCACACCTGCTGATGATTGCTTGTGTTGCAGTCGAAACGTCGTGGGAATTTTATTATTTTATATTTTTTTCATTTTATTGTTTCCCTTCTACGTGACTTTACCGAAAGAACCAAGAATATAATTTGTTAGTTTGATATTCTTAGGTTTTTTTTCGGTAAAGTCACGTAGGTAAAAACATCAAAATTAATTAAAATAAAATAAAATAAAACAAAAAATCACGACAAAAAATCACGACGTTTTTTGTTTTATTTTATTTTATTTTCATTAATTTTGATGTTTTTACCTACGTGACTTTACCGAAAAAACCTAAGAATATGAATCCTTGCAGTCACGAAAGCTTCAAATCTAGAATTGTTAGTTTGAGTTTTGAATCGTGGAACGCGAATGTCGATTTCACAAATTCACGTCAAGGATGCGAAATAATTCATCAATCGAGCCGCTCGTATTTATCAACGAATTACAATCGCGTCTGACAACAACGCTGCCCTTCTTACTGATCATAGATAACGAAACGCAGTAGCAACTCTGTGTGTATGATCAGTGTACCCTTTAAGCCGTCCACAAATAATACCGCGCGATAATTCATACTTATGTCTAGAACAATTCTATCCTTAGATATGACATCACGTTCATCATATATTTGTAATCGTTATATATATATATGTGTGTAACGAGGAGGGTTCATCTCCGTCTACGTATGTGTGTGTGTGTGTTGTACAACTCTCACATGTAGCATGTGCGTTGTATGTGACGAGTACATAACGCGTGCATTATACGTTTCAGATTTCAGTTTTCAGTTGAATTTATTCGGATTCACCCTGTGAGCCATTCGGCTCTTGATTTGGGTTCAACCGCAACGAACAATACAATTACAAGATACGCCTAAAATGCATTGTACACAAATCTGAACGTCGCATTACGTAAACGATCACATCCGACAGAAAAAAGCACAAACCCGTCCATGCCGCGTACAGAAAGTGCCAAAAATTCC
The DNA here is from genome assembly GCF_015708825.2 of Lethenteron reissneri. Classification (NCBI taxonomy): domain Eukaryota; kingdom Metazoa; phylum Chordata; class Hyperoartia; order Petromyzontiformes; family Petromyzontidae; genus Lethenteron; species Lethenteron reissneri. Next base: position 6,973,567 of record NC_083779.1, read on the forward strand.
AAGAAAGTGCAAAAAATTCCATACGTAGATATTTATGACACGTGTGTTACATGTATGTGTATGATACAAAACGATGTTATACACAACGCGTTTATACCACGTGCATAAGGCGTGCATAACACACACACACACACGATAGATTATAATTCATTATTGCCACGTGTAGAGTATGTGTATGTGTGTGTCTAACACTCGTGTTACTTAAGGCACGTATATTATAAATAACGATTCATATCACGTGTAGTTTGTGTAAGGCGCGTATAACACACATGTTACATGTATTTCGATTTAAAGCTTTCGTGACTGCAGGGATTCATATTCTTGGTTCTTTCGGTAAAGTCACGTAGAAGAGAAGTAATAAAATAATAAAAATAAAACATAATAAAATGTTATTATGTTTTATTTTTTATTATTTTATTACTTCTCTATTTTAAAACATAATACAATTGTATTATGTTTTATTTTTATTATTTTATTACTTCCCTTCTACGTGACTTTAATAAAAATAAAACATAATAAAATTTTATTATGTTTTATTTTTTATTATTTTATTACTTCCCTTCTACGTGACTTTACCGAAAGAACCAAGAAGATGTTACATGTGTGTCTATTATATATCATGTGTGTAGAGCACGCATGTTACATGTATGTCTATTATATATCATGTGTGTATAGCACGCGTGTTATATGTATGTGTATGAATCATAATGAATTATAACACGTGCGTTATATGTAACGCGTGCGCATAACACACATGTGTGTATTATATTTAATGTGTACACGCATGTTATATGTATGTGTATAATTTGTACTGTGTGTGTGTGTATAACACGCATGTTACATGTATGTGCATTATTTGTAATGTGTGTATAACACGCATGTTACATGTATGTGTATGATTTGTAATGTAATGTGTGTGTGTACAACACGCATGTTACATGTATGTGTATGATTTATCACAGAGAAGCTTTGAGAGAAGTTTCACGCGACGTACATTTATTAAATAGTCAATATATGCGCCCTGTGCATATGTACCGGCGGTGACGTCACCGCGGCGCTTGTGCCAAGCTAGGTCCACTTCAACGATAGTCGTGGATCTTTCGGTAAAGTCACGTGGAAGGGAAATAATAAAATAATGAAAATAAAACAAAATAAAATAAAATTCTCACGACGTTTCGGCCACAACGCAAGCAGCCGTCCTCAGGTAAAGAAACGGAGAAGAAAACAGCGTTCATTAGGACGCTGTCTTTCCGACATCTCTGTTTCTTCACCTGAGGACGGCTGCTTGCGTTGTGGCCGAAACGTCGTGAGAATTGTATTATGTTTTATTTTCATTATTTTATTATTTCCCTTCTACGTGGCTTTACCGAAAGATCCAAGAATATGAATCCCTGCAGTCACGAAAGCTTCAAATGGAAATTCAATGATATTGTCATTAATTCTGAGTACAAAATTGTGTGAATTCGATTTTCTTTTTTTCATTTGTCTTCGTTTCAACAGTAAGCGAGGGTGCGTGCGCGCGTGTGCGCGTGTGCCTTTTGTCTTTATTTGGCTACTCGCTAACGGCACTTCCCCCCAACAGCGTGTTGAAGGCTACACGGGGGATCTTTGTCTTTGGTACGTATCACGTGGGTGGCAAGCGAGGAGCGGTGGCCCAGTGGTTAGCGACGCCGCGCCACCAGACACCGGACAAAGGCAACATCGAGTTCTACTCCCGCTCGCGGTCCCTATGATCACTGTTGTTTTCATCCCTTTATTTTGGTGATTTCGAAAAGGTTTTGGTTCAGCCATATTTGTTTGTTGTTGTACAGAGTTGGACTGATAACTTGAATCTAAACTGTCTTGTGGTTGTTTTCGTTGGTTCTTTGGGTAAAGTCAGGTAGAAGGGAAATAATAAAAGAATAAAACTATAAAACATTAACATTATCACGACGTTTCGATCGCAACACAAGCAATCATCATCAGGTGTGAAACCCATGCTCAAAATGTCCCCCTCAATATATTGCTATTAAAAAATAAATAGCGATGCTATGTAAATAAAAAACAACAATTTGCTAAACCTTGGCCACAATATCTGGACTTCATATAAATCAATGTATATATATATATCTGTTTATATGATTGTGGTTATGGTTGTACTTTATTAATCCCTAATCTCTGCCATTACGTACAATCAAACAAGAAATGGTAAACAAAAAAAAAGTAACAACAGAGCAATATAATACAATACACTATTAGACATTATTGTATAATGTAAATAAAAACATTTCATCCCCTGTGTTAGTGAAGTTTTTTAAATATTTTAGGCAGGAAATTAGTTTTCAAATTTAGATATTTTTAAATCCTTTATATTAAGTTCGCTTGCTTGCTTGCTTGCGTGCTTGTGTGCTTGCTTGCTTGCTTTGGACCGTGCAAATCTTTCGGTCGTTTTTTAACCCACTTCCCGTGATCCAATCGAGCTGACATTTTACACTGTTTAGGGAAAACAAATTAAATATTTAATTACCAATTGCTTAATACTGGCAGACAATCATCTGACCCATAGGTGGCAGCCATCTCAAGCCAGAGAACGAGAGGACTCTAGCCGCCACGCATATAAAGGATTTATAGTGAAAAACTTTGTTTTTATGGGTTATACTTATTCTGGGTTTGGAACCCCAGACACCCTGGAAAATTTGGTCCTACCAACTGATGACTCCATGGCTAAGGCCTTGGCACAAACCATGGCAGCAGCAGCAGCAACAGCAGATGCGTATATCTGGTGATGTACACGTGGACTTATTTTGTGAATCCTCCAGCAGTGGCGGCGTGGCGACTGTGATCGTCCAGGGCAGACCGGAGCGCAACGCGCAAGCGACGCGATGCCCCGGTCCACAAATACCAGAAGACATCGCGGTGATGATGGTGACGATGATGATGATGGCGATGATGATGATGCTGATAACGATGATGGTGGCGATGATGACGATGGTGTCAATGATGATGACGACGATGCTGATGATGATGACGATGATGACAATGATGATGATTACGATGATGATGATGATGACGATGATGATGACGATGATGATGACGATGATGATGATGATGACGATGCTGATAATGACGATGATGATGACGATGATGACGATGATGATGACGATGATGACGATGACAATGATGACGATGATGATGACGATGCTGATAATGACGATGATGATGACGATGATGACGATGATGATGACGATGACGACGATGACAATGATGACGATGACGATGATGATGACGATGATGATGACGACGACGATGATGACGATGATGATGACGATGATGACGACGATGATGACGACGATGACGATGATGACGACGATGATGATGATGACGATGATGACGACGATGATGACGACGATGACGACGATGCACCACTGCTTCTCCGCTTGCAACCCGACGCGGTTGCCTGGGCTTGAGCAGCTGAGTGTGAAGGTCGTGGTCGTAGGCTCTGCCACGCGTACAAAGGAGAGAAGAACCGGTCAGGTGCCACGGGTTGACTGATTGACACGGCCGACAGAGGCACCATCAGAGCGATCGAGACGAAACATTCCCCGTGTATACTCTCTGGTTCTTTCGGTAACGTCACGTAGGTAGAAAAAATACAAATACAAAATTACAAATCACGACGTTTCGATCGCAACACAAGCGGTCGTTCTCAGGCGGGAAGAAAAATAATCCAGCAGTTGAATTGCTGAACCGGGAAGAAACACAGCGAGAGAGCTGTCACAACAAGGGGTTATTGTATTGTTCTACCTACGTGGACTTTACCGAAAGAACCAAAGAGCATGGATTGCCGCAGTCACGAAAGCTTCAACTCAAGACTCCCCGTGTAGCCAAGACAGAGTGTTGGGTGCAAGTGCTGTTAGCGGAGAGCGCCTATGAAGGCCGGCACGCCACACGAGGTGGGAGGGTGGCCGACCCCACGCCCGGCCGCCTTTGTCTCCCTAGTGGCGATGCTTACTGCACATCGCACCGAGTACTCATTTGAGGCCGAGTCGACCTAGGGGAGGCCCAGGACTGTGTTCGGACGATCGTCACCGGGTGTTCTGTCGGTGGCCGTGAGCGGCGTAGCGCTAACCGCTGCGCCACCGCTCTCCCCACCCACCACCACCACTACCCCACATCGCACGTAGACCGTGTGTGTAGTTGAACACACACTGACACACACTGACACACACACACTGACACACACACACTGACACACACACACTGACACACACACACTGACACACACTGACACACACACGCTGTCACGTGCGTGTACTGACACACACACACTGACACACACTGACACACACACTGACACAAACACACTGACACACACTGAGACACTGACACACACACACAATGACACACACGCTGACACACACACACACTGACACACACTGAGGCACTGACACACACACACACACTGACACACACACACACTGACACACACTGAGACACTGACACACACACACACACTGACACACACACACACTGACACACACTGAGACACTGACACACACACACTGACACACACACACTGACACACACACACTGACACACACACTGACACACACACACTGACACACACTGACACACACACACACACACTGACACACACACACAGACACACACACACTGACACACACACACACTGACACACACACACACTGACACACACACACACTGACACACACACACTGACACACACACACTGACACACACACACACACTGACACACACACACACAGACACACACACACTGACACACACACACACTGACACACACACACACTGACACACACACACAGACACACACACACTGACACACACACACACTGACACACACACACACTGACACACACACACTGACACACACACTGACACACACACACACTGACACACACACTGACACACACACATTGACACACACACACACTGACACACACACACACTGACACACATACAGACACACACACTGACACACACACACACACTGACACACACACTGACACACACACACTGACACACACACACTGACACACACTGACACACACACTGACACAAACACACTGACACACACTGAGACACTGACACACACACACAATGACACACACGCTGACACACACACACACTGACACACACTGAGGCACTGACACACACACACACACTGACACACACACACACTGACACACACTGAGACACTGACACACACACACACACTGACACACACACACACTGACACACACTGAGACACTGACACACACACACTGACACACACACACTGACACACACACACTGACACACACACTGACACACACACACTGACACACACTGACACACACACACACACACTGACACACACACACAGACACACACACACTGACACACACACACACTGACACACACACACACTGACACACACACACACTGACACACACACACTGACACACACACACTGACACACACACACACACTGACACACACACACACAGACACACACACACTGACACACACACACACTGACACACACACACACTGACACACACACAGACACACACACTGACACACACACACACTGACACCACACACACTGACACACACACACTGACACACACACTGACACACCACACACTGACACACACACTGACACACACACATTGACACTCACACACACTGGCACACACACACACTGACACACATACAGACACACACACTGACACACACACACACACTGACACACACACTGACACACACACACTGACACACACACTGACACACACACAGACACTGACACACACACACACACTGACACACATACAGACACACACACACTGACACACACACAGACACTGACACACACACAGACACTGACACACACACAGACACTGACACACACACACACACACTGACACACATACAGACACACACACACTGACACACACACACACACTGACACACACACTGACACACACACTGACACACACACTGACAACACACACACTGACACACACACACTGACACACACACACTGACACACACACACTGACACACACACACACTGACACACACACACACACTGACACACACACACACTGACACACACACACACTGACACACACACACACTGACACACACACACACTGACACGTGCGTACAAACGTACGCGCCAGCGCGTCTGTGTGTGTGTGTCTCTGTGTGTGTGTCTGTATGTGTGTCAGTGTGTGTCTGTGTGTGTGTGTCTGTATGTGTGTCTGTATGTGTGGGTCTCTGGTGTGTGCGTGTGTGTCTGTGTGTGGGTCTCTGTGTGTGTGTCTGTATGTGTGCCAGTGTGTGTCTGTGTGTGTGTGTCTGTATGTGTGTCTGTATGTGTGGGTCTCTGGTGTGTGCGTGTGTGTCTGTGTGTGGGTCTCTGTGTGTGTGTCTGTGTGTGTCTGTGTGGGTGTCTGTGTCTGTGGGTCTCTGGTGTGTGTGTGTCTGTGTGTGTGTGTGTGTGTCTGTGTGTGTGTGTTTGTGTGTGTGTCTGTGTGTGTCTGTGTGTGTGTGTCTGTATGTGTGTCTGTATGTGTGGGTCTCTGGTGTGTGCGTGTGTGTCTGTGTGTGGGTCTCTGTGTGTGTGTCTGTGTGTGTGTGTCTGTGTGTGTGTGTCTGTGTGTGTGTCTGTGTGTGTCTGTGTGTGTGTGTCTGTATGTGTGTCTGTATGTGTGGGTCTCTGGTGTGTGCGTGTGTGTCTGTGTGTGGGTCTCTGTGTGTGTGTCTGTGTGTGTGTGTCTGTGTGTGTGTGTCTGTGTGTGTGTCTGTGTGTGTCTGTGTGTGTGTGTCTGTATGTGTGTCTGTATGTGTGGGTCTCTGGTGTGTGCGTGTGTGTCTGTGTGTGGGTCTCTGTGTGTGTGTCTGTGTGTGTGTGTCTGTGTGTGTGTGTATGTGTGTGTGTCTGTGTGTGTCTGTGTGTGTGTGTCTGTATGTGTGTCTGTATGTGTGGGTCTCTGGTGTGTGCGTGTGTGTCTGTGTGTGGGTCTCTGTGTGTGTGTCTGTGTGTGTGGTCTGTGTGTGTGTGTCTGTGTGTGTGTCTGTGTGTGTCTGTGTGTGTGTGTCTGTATGTGTGTCTGTATGTGTGGGTCTCTGGTGTGTGCGTGTGTGTCTGTGTGTGGGTCTCTGTGTGTGTGTCTGTGTGTGTGTGTCTGTGTGTGTGTGTCTGTGTGCGTGTCTGTGTGTGTCTGTGTGTGTGTGTCTGTATGTGTGTCTGTATGTGTGGGTCTCTGGTGTGTGCGTGTGTGTCTGTGTGTGGGTCTCTGTGTGTGTGTCTGTGTGTGTGTGTCTGTGTGTGTGTATGTGTGTGTCAATCCGCGTGCTGTTGGAACCTCGTTACGACTCGGACGCGGTGGTGGTGGCGGCGGTAATTGGGAGCGCGCGGTCGAACCCAATTATCGCCTCGTCGGATCGGTGGCGACGCGAAAGGTCTCTCTCTCTCTTCTCTCTCTGCTCGGTGTAGTCAGCACTTTGCTTCGTTCATCATTTCGCTTTTTTTTCAATGCTTTGCTTTATGTGCCCCCCCCCCCCCCCTGTCACGGCATTCACAAATCCGCCGCACGCTCTCCGCCACATCATCATCGTCATCATCATCGTCATCATCGTCGTCGTCATCATCGTCGTCGTCGCATCATCCTCCGTGTCATCCCACGGAGGACACGCGAGGTGGGTGCTCGCTGACACGAGCAACGTCGGTGTGAGGTGGGGGGTGATGTATGGAGAAGTGATGGCGTGTGTGTGTGTCTGTGTGTGTGTGTTGTGTGCGGTGTCAAGATCGGCCTCAGTGGAGGAGGCTCGTGAAGGACGCTACTGGGCAGTTGGAGGCAGTCGTCCTCCAACAACAACGGAGGGCGGAGGAGCGACGCTCACAACAACGAGCGGAGCGCCGGGTGGCTAAAGCACAGCAAGTTGGTACAGTAGGGGGCACAGGTGGTGCATCAGCCAGTCATCTCGGTCATCTCGGTCAGTCGACCCGTGGCACCTGGGTCTGCCCCGTGACCTCCTGCCAGCGGGCGTTCGACACTTCACGTGGCCTCAAGGTGCACTTGGCCTGGCACAAGCATCGTGGTGACGTCACCGCCACTTAGTGGCGAATGGCGGTTGTTGTTGTTGTTGTGTTGTGTGCGTGTCTGTGTGTGTGTCTCTGCCTGTGTCTGTGTGTCTGTGTGTGTGTTGTGTGTGTCTGTGTGTCTGTGTGTTGTGTGTGTCTGTGTGTCTGTGCGCGGCACGGGCGAGAGAAGAGATGGAGTGATGTGGTACAGGAGGACGTGGAGCTGAGTGGACTTGCCGATGACTGGTACCAGCGGTGTCAAGATCGGCCTCTGTGGAGGAGGAGGCTCGTGAAGGACGCTACTGGGCAGTTGGAGGCAGTCGCCCTCAAGAAACAACGGAGGGCGGAGGAGCGACGCTCACAACAACGAGCGGAGCGCCGGGTGGGTAAAGCACAGCAAGTTGGCACAGTGGGGGGCACAGGTGGTGCATCAGCCAGTCATCTCGGTCATCTCGGTCAGTCGACCTGTGGCACCTGCTGGGTCTGCCCTGTGACCTCCTGCCAGCGGGCGTTCGACACTTCACGTGGCCTCAAGGTGCACTTGGCCTGGCACAAGCGTCGTGGTGACGTCACCGCCACTTAGTGGCGAATGGCGGTTGTTGTTGTTGTGTGTCATTTCAACTCTATTGATTCAGTACAAGCAACAGTCTGTTCCAGTGCCGTAGCAGCTACACCAGTGACGTAGTGACCACCACACCAGTGACGTAGTGACCACTACAGTGACGTAGTGACCACTACAGTGACGTAGTGACCACTACAGTGACGTAGTGACCACTACAGTGACGTAGTGACCACTACAGTGACGTAGTGACCACTACAGTGACGTAGTGACCACCACACCAGTGACGTCACTACACCAGTGACGTAGTGACCACCACACCAGTGACGTCACTACACCAGTGACCTCACCACACCAGTGACGTAGTGACCACCACACCAGTGACGTAGTGACCACTACAGTGACGTAGTGACCACTACAGTGACGTAGTGACCACTACAGTGACGTAGTGACCACTACAGTGACGTAGTGACCACCACACCAGTGACGTCACTACACCAGTGACGTAGTGACCACCACACCAGTGACGTCACTACACCAGTGACCTCACCACACCAGTGACGTAGTGACCACCACACCAGTGACGTCACTACACCAGTGACCTCACCACACCAGTGACGTAATGACCACCACACCAGTGACGTAGTGACCACCGCACCAGTGACGTAATGACCACCACACCAGTGACGTAATGACCACCGCACCAGTGACGTAATGACCACCGCACCAGTGACGTAATGACCACCACACCAGTGACGTCACTACACCAGTGACCTCACCACACGAGTGACGTAGTGACCACCGCACCAGTGACGTCACTACACCAGTGACCTCACCACACCAGTGACGTAATGACCACCACACCAGTGACGTAGTGACCACCGCACCAGTGACGTAATGACCACCACACCAGTGACGTAATGACCACCGCACCAGTGACGTAATGACCACCGCACCAGTGACGTAATGACCACCACACCAGTGACGTAGTGACCACCACACCAGTGACGTAATGACCACCACACCAGTGACGTAGTGACCACCGCACCAGTGACGTAATGACCACCACACCAGTGACGTAATGACCACCACACCAGTGACGTAATGACCACCACACCAGTGACGTAGTGACCACCGCACCAGTGACGTAATGACCACCACACCAGTGACGTAGTGACCACCGCACCAGTGACGTAATGACCACCACACCAGTGACGTAGTGACCACCACACCAGTGACGTAGTGACCACCACACCAGTGACGTAATGACCACCACACCAGTGACGTAGTGACCACCGCACCAGTGACGTAATGACCACCACACCAGTGACGTAGTGACCACCGCACCAGTGACGTAGTGACCACCACGCCAGTGACGTAATGACCACCACACCAGTGACGTAATGACCACCACACCAGTGACGTAGTGACCACCACACCAGTGACGTAATGACCACCACACCAGTGACGTAGTGACCACCGCACCAGTGACGTAGTGACCACCACACCAGTGACGTAGTGACCACCACACCAGTGACGTAATGACCACCACACCAGTGACGTAGTGACCACCACGCCAGTGACGTAATGACCACCACACCAGTGACGTAGTGACCACCACACCAGTGACGTAGTGACCACCGCACCAGTGACGTGGTGACCACCGCACCAGTGACGTAATGACCACCACACCAGTGACGTAATGACCACCGCACCAGTGACGTAATGACCACCACACCAGTGACGTAATGACCACCGCACCAGTGACGTAATGACTACCGCACCAGTGACGTAATGACCACCGCACCAGTGACGTAATGACCACCACACCAGTGACGTAGTGACCACCGCACCAGTGACGTAATGACCACCACACCAGTGACGTAATGACCACCACACCAGTGACGTAGTGACCACCACACCAGTGACGTAATGACCACCACACCAGTGACGTAGTGACCACCACACCAGTGACGTAATGACCACCACACCAGTGACGTAGTGACCACCACACCAGTGACGTAATGACCACCGCACCAGTGACGTAATGACCACCACACCAGTGACGTAGTGACCACCACACCAGTGACGTAATGACCACCACACCAGTGACGTAGTGACCACCACACCAGTGACGTAATGACCACCGCACCAGTGACGTAATGACCACCACACCAGTGACGTAATGACCACCACACCAGTGACGTAATGACCACCGCACCAGTGACGTAATGACCACCACACCAGTGACGTAGTGACCACCACACCAGTGACGTAATGACCACCGCACCAGTGACGTAATGACCACCGCACCAGTGACGTGGTGACCACCACACCAGTGACGTAATGACCACCACACCAGTGACGTAGTGACCACCACACCAGTGACGTAGTGACCACCACACCAGTGACGTAGTGACCACCACACCAGTGACGTAGTGACCACCACACCAGTGACGTCGTGACCACACCAGTGACGTAGTGACCACACCAGTGACGTAGTGACCACACCAGTGACGTCGTGACCACACCAGTGACGTAGTGACCACCACACCAGTGACGTAGTGACCACACCAGTGACGTAGTGACCACCACACCAGTGACGTCGTGACCACACCAGTGACGTAGTGACCACCACACCAGTGACGTAGTGACCACACCAGTGACGTAGTGACCACACCAGTGACGTAGTGACCACACCAGTGACGTCGTGACCACACCAGTGACGTAGTGACCACCACACCAGTGACGTAGTGACCACACCAGTGACGTAGTGACCACACCAGTGACGTAGTGACCACACCAGTGACGTAGTGACCACCACACCAGTGACGTCGTGACCACACCAGTGACGTCGTGACCACACCAGTGACGTCGTGACCACACCAGTGACGTAGTGACCACCACACCAGTGACGTAGTGACCACACCAGTGACGTAGTGACCACCACACCAGTGACGTCGTGACCACACCAGTGACGTAGTGACCACCACACCAGTGACGTAGTGACCACACCAGTGACGTAGTGACCACACCAGTGACGTCGTGACCACACCAGTGACGTAGTGACCACCACACCAGTGACGTAGTGACCACACCAGTGACGTAGTGACCACACCAGTGACGTAGTGACCACACCAGTGACGTAGTGACCACCACACCAGTGACGTCGTGACCACACCAGTGACGTCGTGACCACACCAGTGACGTCGTGACCACCACACCAGTGACGTAGTGACCACACCAGTGACGTAGTGACCACACCAGTGACGTAGTGACCACCACACCAGTGACGTAGTGACCACACCAGTGACGTAGTGACCACACCAGTGACGTAGTGACCACACCAGTGACGTAGTGACCACCACTCCAGTGACGTAGTGACCACACCAGTGACGTAGTGACCACACCAGTGACGTCGTGACCACACCAGTGACGTAGTGACCACCACACCAGTGACGTAGTGACCACACCAGTGACGTAGTGACCACACCAGTGACGTCGTGACCACACCAGTGACGTCGTGACCACACCAGTGACGTCGTGACCACACCAGTGACGTCGTGACCACCACACCAGTGACGTAGTGGCCACTACAGTGACGTGGTGATCACACCAGTGACGTATTGACAACACCAGTGACGTAGTGACCACCACTACAGTGACGTCACTGCACCAGTGACGTAGTAACCAACACTACAGTGACGTAGTGACCACTACAGTGACGTTTTCACCGGGTTTTACCGGTTAATTCAAGCGTGATACCGGTAAGGCAAAATAAAACTACAACAGATTTTTTAAACCATATTCTAAACTTATAACAGACGCATTAGTATCTACAACACATTAGATAACCTATAGACTCACACAGAGACCCATAGACTCACACAGAGACCCATAGACTCACACAGAGACCCATAGACTCACACAGAGACCCATAGACTCACACAGAGACCCATAGTCTCACACAGAGACACACAGACTCACACAGAGACCCATAGACTCACAGAGACCCATAGACGTTGCTGCTGTTGTTGTTTGTGCACCACTACTGCCAACGCAGCATCACCAAATGATGAGTTATAATTATAATTATGATCAATTGTGTACAATATTACATAATTGAATGCGTACATACACATAGCTATTCTTCACAACGACAGTAAATGCGTTAACGCGGCATGTGGTGATTAGATATACAACAACACCAGGTACATTTGCTGCATTCTGCGGATTATTATAACATATATTGGGGAGGGGGGGGGGGCACATCTCCCCCAATATTCAAATATGCTCAAAATGTCCCCCCCCCCCCCAATATATTGCTATAAAATAGATTTCTGTTTATATGATCGTGATTATGGTTGTACTTTATGAATCCCTAATCTCTGCCATTACATACAATGAAACAAGAAAAGGTAAAAAATAAAAAAACAGAGCAATGTAATACAATACACTATTAGACATTATTGTAAAACATAAATTAAAAGTCCATCCTACGTGTTAGTGAATTTCTTAATATTTTAGGCAAGAAATGGCAGGAAATTCGTTTTCAAATTGATATTCTATTCTGGGGGGGGGGGGGGTGACCCCCAGACCCCCTGTAAGATTTGCCCCCCCCCCCCCCCCCAATGTTGACTCTATGGCTACGGCCTTGATGCCCGGTATCGATAAAGCAGCACAAATCTGGACGCACGCAGGCGGGATTATAACACGAAGAAACCCGTCGATTTGAATGACCGCGTCAACCAGGCCGGGTCGAAGAGAGTCGTTAACTGGGTCAATTGGCACACCACGTGCCGGCTACGTCATCACCCGTCACTCCTCCGCGTCACTCCTCATCCACCAATCATACGCCTCCATCCCATCACCGACATCACCCACCTAGCCGACGTCATCGTCACTCCGCCCCTCCCCCATCGCTCGCGTTAACCCCGTCGCCGTACGCAGTCGCCACCACCCACCCCGCACCCTCCATCAGCCTCATCGCGACGCCTCCCCCCGTATCGAATAAGTCAAGCTGCCCCACGATGACTGAGGGCAGCAACTGCCCCACGTTGACTGAGGGCGGCAACTGCCCCACGTTGACTGAGGGCAGCAACTGCCCCACGTTGACTGAGGGCAGCAACTGCCCCACGTTGACTGAGGGCAGCAACTGCCCCACGATGACTGAGGGCAGCCCCACGTTGACTGAGGGCAGCAACTGCCCCGCGTTGACTGAGGGCAGCAACTGCCCCATGATGACTGAGGGCAGCCCCGCGTTGACTGAGGGCAGCAACTGCCCCGCGTTGACTGAGGGCAGCAACTGCTCCGCAATGACCGAGGGCAGCAACTGCCCCGCGATGACTGAGGGTAGCAACTGCCCCGCGATGACTGAGGGCAGCAACTGCCCCGCGTTGACTGAGGGCAGCAACTGCCCCGCGATGACCGAGGGCAGCAACTGCCCCGCGATGACTGAGGGCAGCAACTGCCCCGCGTTGACTGAGGGCAGCAACTGCCCCGCGATGACCGAGGGCAGCAACTGCCCCGCGATGACCGAGGGCAGCAACTGCCCCGCCTTGACCGAGGGCAGCAACTGCCCCGCGATGACCGAGGGCAGCAACTGCCCCGCGATGACTGAGGGCAGCAACTGCCCCGCGTTGACTGAGGGCAGCAACTGCCCCCGCGTTGACTGAGGGCAGCAACTGCCCCGCGATGACCGAGGGCAGCAACTGCCCCGCGATGACAGAGGACAGCAACTGCCCCGCCTTGACCGAGGGCAGCAACTGCCCCGCGATGACCGAGGGCAGCAACTGCCCCGCGTTGACTGAGGGCAGCAACTGCCCCCGCGTTGACTGAGGGCAGCAACTGCCCCGCGATGACTGAGGGTAGCAACTTCCTCGCGATGACTGAGGGCAGCAACTGCCCCGCGTTGACTGAGGGCAGCAACTGCCCCGCGTTGACTGAGGACAGCAACTGCCCCGCGTTGACTGAGGGCAGCAACTGCCCCGCGTTGACTGAGGACAGCAACTGCCCCGCGTTGACTGAGGGCAGCAACTGCCCCGCGTTGACTGAGGACAGCAACTGCCCCGCGTTGACTGAGGACAGCAACTGCCCCGCGTTGACTGAGGACAGCAACTGCCCCGCGTTGACTGAGGGCAGCAACTGCCCCACGTTGACTGAGGGCGGCAAGCTGCCCCGCGTTGACTGAGGGCGGCAACTGCCCCGCGATGACTGAGGACAGCAACTGCCCCCGCGTTGACTGAGGACAGCAACTGCCCCGCGTTGACTGAGGACAGCAACTGCCCCGCGTTGACTGAGGGCGGCAACTGCCCCACGTTGACTGAGGGTGGCAAGCTGCCCCGCGATGACTGAGGGCAGCAACTGCCCCACGTTGACTGAGGGCGGCAACTGCCCCACGTTGACTGAGGGCAGCAACTGCCCCAAGTTGACTGAGGGCAGCAACTGCCCCACGTTGACTGAGGGCAGCAACTGCCCCACGTTGACTGAGGGCGGCAAGCTGCCCCGCGATGACTGAGGGCAGCAACTGCCCCACGTTGACTGAGGGCGGCAACTGCCCCGCGTTGACTGAGGGCGGCAACTGCCCCGCGATGACTGAGGGCAGCAACTGCCCCGCGTTGACTGAGGACAGCAACTGCCCCACGTTGACTGAGGGCAGCAACTGCCCCGCGTTGACTGAGGACAGCAACTGCCCCGCGTTGACTGAGGGCAGCAACTGCCCCACGTTGACTGAGGGCGGCAAGCTGCCCCGCGATGACTGAGGACAGCAACTGCCCCGCGATGACTGAGGGCAGCAACTGCCCCGCGATGACCGAGGGCAGCAACTGCCCCGCGTTGACTGAGGGCAGCAACTGCCCCGCGATGACTGAGGGCAGCAACTGCCCCGCGATGACTGAGGGCAGCAACTGCCCCGCGTTGACTGAGGACAGCAACTGCCCCGCGATGACTGAGGGCAGCAACTGCCCCACGATGACTGAGGGCGGCAACTGCCCCGCGTTGACTGAGGGCAGCAACTGCCCCACGTTGACTGAGGGCAGCAAGCTGCCCCGCGATGACTGAGGGCGGCAAGCTGCCAGACATTCACACAATTGCGGTGGCATCATTCGTATGCACGCCGGTTCACGGTGCTGCCGCGCCGCAATTAGCGACACAAAGACGGGGGGAGAGAGGTGGGGGGGAGGGTGGGGGGAGGGTGGGGGGAGGGGTGGGGGAGGGGTGGGGGGAGGGTGGGGGGAGGGTGGGGGGAGGGGTGGGGGAGGAATGGGGGGGAGGATCGCATTCCCAGCCGGGGGAGACGCAGGGAGTGAAGGACAACACTGAACCCTCTGTCTCACTCTGTCTCTCTGTGTCTCACTCTCTCTGTGTCTCACTCTGTCTCTCTGTGTCTCACTCTCTCTGTGTCTCACTCTCTCTGTGTCTCACTCTGTCTCACTCTCCATCACTCTCTCCTCTGCTTCCGTCACCACCTCCATAGGCTCACATAGATCCCAGACTTTTAAACAACGTTCATTGCCGCCAGCAGCAACAGCACAGGAGGCGATTCCGAAATGAAATACACAAAGTCACCAGCAAACAAAACAAACGCTGTAAATGCACGCGCTGTGGCGCTAAATGCACCGCGCACGACACGAAAGAAAAGTCACGTGGTGGTGGTGTTTCCGACAGACCTGTTCTTCACCTGAGGACGGCTGCTTGCGTTGTGGCCGAAACGTCGTGAGAATTTTATTATGTTATGTTTTATTTTTATTATTTTATTATTTTCCTTCTACGTGACTTTACCGAAAGAACCAAGAAGATAAAATTAATCATTAAATTCATTTTATTTTATACCTACTTGACTTTACCGAAAGAACCAAGAAGGTGGTGGTGGTGATCAACCCAGGTTGACTCAGCCTCAAATTGAGTACCTGGTGCGGTGTGTAGTAAACATCGCCACTGGGGAGACAAAGGCGGTCGGGCGTGGTGTTGGCCACCCACCCCCTCGTGTGCCGTGCCGGCCTTAATAGGTGCTACTCGCTAACAGCACTTGCCCCAACAGTCTGTTGAGGCTACACGGGGGATCTTTGTGTTTGTCTGTATGCGTCTGAGTTGTTTGTCTATGTAATGATCTGTCATAGACCCTTTGTGTTGACAAATTGTTACTTTTTTTAACGTGCGCTGAGACGAACTGTCATCAGCATCATCATCAGCATCATCATCGTCAGCAGCATAATCAGCAGCAGCATCAGTAGCCAACGGCAAAGTCTATCCACTGCCAGATGAGGGCTTCCCCTTATGTCCTCGCCATCTCTCGCAGTCACTCGAGGCATCGATCCCCAGTGGTGAAGTATGGTCAATGTCAGACAATTTGATGCGGAGTGGGAGAGGCCTTCATCCGTCAAGCAGTGGATGGATAAAAGGCCTGTACATGCCAATCATCGCTGTGGTTTTTAAAGTATTGTCTAACTCACTCACTCTCCCGCTCGCTCACTCATTCGCCCACTGACTCATCCACTCACTCGACCACTCACCAATACACTCACCCACATACTCACCCATACACTCATCCACTCACTCGGCTACTCATCCACACACTCACCCACACACTCGTCCACTCACTCGGCCACTCACCCACACACTCACCCACACACTCACCCACCCACTCGTCCACTCACTCGCCCACTCACCCAAACACTTACCCACTCACCCACACACTCACCCACACACTCATCCACTCACTCGCCCACTCACTCACCCACACACTCGTCCGCTCACTCGCCCACTCACCCACACACTCGTCCACTCACTCGCCCAACCACCCACACACCCACTCACCCACACACTCTCCCACTCACCTACAACCGCCATTCGCCATAGTCTTGTGCCAGGCTAGGTGCACGTTAAGGCCACGTGAAGTGTCGAACGCCCGCTGGCAAGAGGTCACGGGACAGACCCAGCAGGTGCCATGGGTCGACTGACTGAGATGAGTGGCCGATGCACCACCTGTGCCCCCTACTGTACCAACTTGCTGCGTTTAGCCCCCCGGCGCTCTGCTCGTTGTTGTGAGCGTTGCTCCTCCTCTCTAAATCATATACTGACGTCAGCAACTCACTCACTCAGCCTCTCAATCACCCAGCCTCTCACTCACCCAACCACCCGCTCACCCACTCATTCACCCAGCCTCTCACTCACTCATCCAAACACTCACTCACCCAACCACTCGCTCACCCACTCACTCACCCAGCCTCTCACTCACCCACCCACCCGTTCTCCCACTCACTCACCCAACCACTCGCTCACCCAACCACTCACTCAACCAGCCTCTCACTCACCCAACCACTCACTCACCCAGCCTCTCACTCACCCAACCACTCACTCACCCAACCACTCACTCACCCAATCACTCACTTACCCAACCACTCACTCACCCAATCACTCACTCACTCACTCACCCAACCACCCACTCACTCACCCAGCCTCTCACTCGCTCACCCACTCACTCACCCAGCCACTCACTCACCCAACCACTCACTCACCCAACCACTCACTCACCCAACCACCCACTCACTCACCCAGCTTCTCACTCGCTCACCCACTCACTCACCCAGCCTCTCACTCGCTCACCCACTCACTCACCCAGCCTCTCACTCACCCAGCCTCTCACTCGCTCACCCACTCACTCACCCAGCCTCTCACTCAACCAACCACTCACTCACTCACCCAACCACTCACTCACTCACCCGCCCGCTCTTCTCACTTCCCTGCGCCTCGCGTAGCCTCACAACGGATGCGACCACCACCTCGGAGGGGACCCAGAGGCGTGGTCGGGGTCAACGGGGGTCAACCTCCCAGCTGATTAACGCCGCCTCCGTGACACGGGCCGTTAAACCGGTGACAGAGCGGGCCGGAATGAACTCACTCTTCCCCTCCCTCTCTCCCTCCCCGTGTCTCTCCCCCCACCGCCTCCCCCGGTGTGACCCCATTAACCCCGGCCCGTGTCGGGCTCCGCTGACCCGTCGAGGCACAGAGGATGCAGATGCAGCACTTGTCGTAGTACTTTTTTTTTACAAATATTACATAGACAACAGGGGGAACATAGAGTAGGGAGAGAGGGGGTAGAGAGGCGGGGGGGCTAGAGAGAGGGGGGGGGTAGAGAGAGAGAGGGTAGAGAGAGGGGGTAGAGAGAGGGGGTAGAGAGTCGAGGGGGGGGGTAGAGAGAGGGGGTAGAGAGAGAGGGGGTAGAGAGAGGGGGTAGAGAGAGAGGGGGTAGAGAGAGGGGGTAGAGAGAGAGGGGGTAGAGAGTCGAGGGGGGTAGAGAGAGGGGTAGATAGAGAGGGGGTAGAGAGAGAGGGGGTAGAGAGAGGGGGTAGAGAGAGTGGGGGTAGAGATAGGGGGTAGAGAAAGGGGGGTAGAGAGAGGAAGTAGAGAGAGGGGGTAGAGAGAGGGGGTAGAGAGAGAGAGGGTAGAGAGAGGGGGTAGAGAGAGAGGGGGGTAGAGAGAGGGGGTAGAGAGAGAGAGGGTAGAGAGAGAGGGGGTAAAGAAAAGGAAGGGGTAAGGAGAGCAGATCGTAAAATCTTTCATGAAATATTTCATTTAAACAGGGGGGGAGGGGGGCACACAAAGCAAAGCATTGAAAACAAAAAAAACGAAATGATGAACGAAGCAAAGTGTCGACTACACCAAGCATCTTCTTGTTTCCTCTGATCGTAAAAGAAGACAGAGTGAACCGAGAGGGGGGCATGAGGAGGATGGTGGAGACTGGCTCTTGTTATAAAGGCGCGGCCCTGCAATGTGCTGGCTCACGCCACTGTTGGTGCAAAAGCAGCTCGCCGCTGCCGCTGTCCGTGGCCGCGATTCGAATTTCAGATCGCCGGACATCGTAGCACGGCGCGCTAACCGCTGCGCCACTGCTCCACGCCATTGCCGGTGTGGTGGTGGTGATGATCATCGTCGTCATCATCATCGAAATCATCATCATCGTCATCATCATCATCGTCATCATCATCGTCATCATCATCGTCATCAGCGTCATCATCAGCATCATCATCATCGTCATCAGCGTCATCATCAGCATCATCATCATCGTCATCATCAGCATCATCATCATCGTCATCAGCGTCATCATCAGCATCATCGTCATCAGCGTCATCATCAGCATCATCGTCATCGTCATCAGCGTCATCATCAGCATCATCATCATCGTCATCAGCGTCATCATCAGCATCATCATCATCGTCATCATCGTCATCATCATCGTCATCATCATCGTCATCAGCGTCATCATCAGCATCATCATCATCGTCATCAGCGTCATCATCAGCATCATCATCATCGTCATCAGCGTCATCATCAGCATCATCGTCATCGTCATCAGCGTCATCATCAGCATCATCATCATCGTCATCAGCGTCATCATCATCATCATCATCGTCATCAGCGTCATCATCAGCATCATCATCATCGTCATCAGCGTCATCATCAGCATCATCATCATCGTCATCAGCGTCATCATCAGCATCATCATCATCGTCATCAGCGTCATCATCAGCATCATCGTCATCGTCATCAGCGTCATCATCAGCATCATCATCATCGTCATCAGCGTCATCATCATCATCATCATCGTCATCAGCGTCATCATCAGCATCATCGTCATCGTCATCAGCGTCATCATCAGCATCATCATCATCGTCATCAGCGTCATCATCAGCATCATCATCATCGTCATCAGCGTCATCATCAGCATCATCGTCATCGTCATCAGCGTCATCATCAGCATCATCATCATCGTCATCAGCGTCATCATCAGCATCATCATCATCGTCATCAGCGTCATCATCAGCATCATCGTCATCGTCATCAGCGTCATCATCATCATCATCGTCATCAGCGTCATCATCAGCATCATCGTCATCGTCATCAGCGTCATCATCAGCATCATCATCGTCATCAGCGTCATCATCGGCATCATCGTCATCGTCATCAGCGTCATCATCAGCATCATCATCAGCGTCATCAGCGTCATCGTCATCATCATCATCATCGTCATCAGCGTCATCATCATCATCGTCATCATCGTCATCAGCGTCATCATCATCATCAGCGTCATCGTCATCAGCGTCATCAGCATCATCATCATCATCGTCATCAGCGTCATCATCAGCATCATCATCATCGTCATCAGCGTCATCATCAGCATCATCGTCATCAGCGTCATCAGCATCATCATCATCATCGTCATCAGCGTCATCATCATCATCATCATCATCGTCATCAGCGTCATCATCGTCATCAGCGTCATCAGCGTCATCATCAGCATCATCGTCATCAGCGTCATCATCATCATCATCATCATCGTCATCAGCGTCATCATCAGCATCATCATCATCGTCATCAGCGTCATCAGCATCATCATCATCATCGTCATCAGCGTCATCAGCGTCAGCATCATCGTCATCAGCGTCATCAGCGTCATCAGCATCATCATCATCGTCATCAGCGTCATCATCAGCATCATCATCATCGTCATCACCGTCATCATCATCATCATCGTCATCAGCGTCATCATCAGCATCATCGTCATCAGCGTCATCATCAGCATCATCATCATCGTCATCAGCGTCATCATCAGCATCATCATCATCGTCATCAGCGTCATCATCAGCATCATCGTCATCGTCATCAGCGTCATCATCATCATCATCGTCATCAGCGTCATCATCAGCATCATCGTCATCGTCATCAGCGTCATCATCAGCATCATCATCATCGTCATCAGCGTCATCATCAGCATCATCATCATCGTCATCAGCGTCATCATCATCATCGTCATCGCCGCCTCCGCGATGTCTCCTCGTATTTGTGTGTCGGGGTATCGCGCCTTGTACGGTCTGCGCTGGATAGCCACTTCCTCCACACCGCTACTGCCAAAGAGTTTGTATCGTTAAATTTCGATTTAAATTTTTCGTGACTCCAGGGATTCATCTTCTTGGTTCTTTCGGTAAAGTCACGTAGAAGAGAAATAATTAAATAATTAAATTTGTACATAATAAAATAATTCTCACGACGTTTCGGCCACAACGCATTCGGACGCTGTCTTCCCGACAGACCTGTTCTTCACCTGAAGACGGCTGCTTGCGTTGTGGCCGAAACGTCGTGAGAATTATTTTATTATGTTTTATTATTTTATCATTTCCCTTCTACGTGACTTTACCGAAAGAACCAAGAAGATGAGTTTGTATCGTCCCACTGGTGCATCGCCAGCTGCCCGCGTCTGCTGCTGCTGCTGCCGCTGCCGCAGCCGTGGCTCGCGCACGCGGCTCAGGGTGGACCACGAGCATCTCCCGTCGAAGGTCAAACCCCCAGGGGTCGTCTTGCATTGGCTCGTTCACAACAACGAGGAGACGGCTGCTGCTGCTGCTGTTGGTTCGTGAGCAGAGGTCGCAAACGGGTTTTGATTTCTTACCCGTACCCGTACCCGGACGCACCAGGGTCGCAAACGGGTGCCCGTACCCGGCCGTACCAGATACCCGGCTACCCGTACCCGGCCGGGTATCGGGTACGGGTATCGGGTACCTGATTGCGACCTCTGGGATGAAGCCATGTTGCAGGCGCGGGTGGGTTGATTCTAGGAACTTGAATTGTGAGAAGAGACAAGACGTTGGGAAATGAGTGACAAACGGTGACTCACCAGTGACTCACGGCCTACCCGTACCCGGCCGCACCAGGGTCGCAAACGGGTACCCGTACCCGTATATGGCCGGGTACGGGTACCCGTTCCCTACCCGTACCCGTATCCTACCCGAAATGAGTGACAAACGGTGACTCACCAGTGACTCACGGCCTACCAGTACCCGTACCCGGCCGCACCAGGGTCGCAAACGGGTACCCGTACCCGTACCCGGCCGGGTACGGGTAGCCGGGTATCGGGTAGGGTACGGGTATCGGGTACCCGGTTGCGACCTCTGTTCGTGAGTTCTTTGGAACTCCGCTCGGCTCTCTCCAAACTTCGTTGAGCGTGGCAGGGCGGCAGTGGCGTTTGCGCGGCCCTCGCTCTGCTGAGTGATGGACGTCAACAATCCTGGCTGTCATCTTCTTGATTTTTTCGGTAAAGTCACGTAGAAGAGAAGTAATACAATAATAAAAATAAAACATAATAAAATAATAATATAATAAAATATTATAATATAATATTTGTATTATTTTATTACTTCCCTTCTACGTGACTTTACCAAAAAAACCAAGAAGATGAATCCCTGCAGTCACGAAAGCTTTAAATCGAAATTTAATCCTGTCTGTCGCCTGATGATGCTGGTTGTGGTTATTGTTATTGTGATTACGGGCGAAACGTCACGGGGCGGTGTTGGTTTCGTGAGTCGTGTCGAACTCGCACTCGCACTTGGCCCACACGTACTAGCAAGGCCGGGGCCATTGCCCGAAACGTCGTCCTGTTGTGGCGCATAAAGCTAAAGGCGCAGCGCTGCAAGTACGTGCCCTCGGCACTGCTGGAGGAAGGGAGCTCCATTTCTGAGGGCGCTCGTTGCAGAAAGCGCTTTGGCCTACTCCTCCACGCTGCCCATGCGTCTATCACTCTGTGGTGACGAGATGTTGACTACCTCGCCTGGTACACAGAAGGTCCTGGGTTCGATCCCGACCCTGCTGCCTGCTGTATATTTGGAGTTTGTGGTGTATCTCTCTCATCATCATCATGGCTAGGAGATGTTAACTACCTCGATTGGTACACAGGAAGTCGTGGGTTCGATCCCGACCCTGACGCCTGCTGCTGTAGATTTGGAGTTTGCGTGTCTCTCTCTCTCCCCGTGGTCAATTGGATTTTTCTCCGGGTCCGTCAGTTTTCACCTCCACGTTTAGAATCAACTTCACGCTTTTAGAGTGTTTGGCTGCTACACATTCCCACACGATGCTGATGATGATGCTGATGATAATAAGCCCACTTCGTTGAGATATAATTTTTGCAGCCAGGTCGCTTCTGCAAAAATGAAAAGAGCTATCGAGCTCAGCGGTAACTTTACCTGGTCAAATACAAAAACAAGATTTCGTACTTTAGTTGAGTCAGAGGCGAGAGGACCCATACCACCCACTGCTGGCTGAGACAGACGCGGCGTGGAGGAGGAGGTGATGGTGGTGGGGCCCGGCTCGTCCTGTGTGTCACGAGCGGTCCCCTCCATAGGAATGTGGAATTTCCAGCGGGTAGGTGGGGCGAGACGATTTGAGGGTCGTCCTGAGCCGACGAGGAATCCGTCACGGACATTTGGTGGCGGATCGTTATCTCGATTTAAAAATAACAAAAAAGTTTTAATGTGTTGTTGTTTTGCGTTGTTGTTTTGTGGTGTTGTTGTTGTCGTTGTTGTTGTTGTCTTGCGGATAAGATACCCGCGTGGTTCCGAATCGCGTGCTCATTCACCCAGAGGGAGAAGAGCCACGTGGACTTTAGAACACACGCGCAGGTTAATGTCTCAATGTTGATCTGCATCCAGCAGTGAATAGACCATGGAGGAGAGGTGGGGGCATGGGGGGTGCGGGGGGAGGGGGGCTGGAAGAGGGGTGGGGGATGTGGGGATCGGGGGGAGGGGGGCTGAAAGAGGGGTGGGGAGATGGGGGATGGGGGAGAGGGGGGAGGGGGGCTGGAGGAGGGGTGGGAGGATGGGGGGTGCGGGGGGAGGGGGTCTGGAGGAGGGGTGGGAGGATGGGGGGATCGGGGGGAGGGGGGCTGGAGGAGGGGTGGGGGGATGTGGGGGGAGAGGCTGGAGGAATGGTGGAAGAGTGGATGGGGGATCAGGGGGGCGGGGTGGAGTGGATTTGGGGGATGGGGGTCATGGCGGAGGGGGGTGGTAGCGGGAATCAAATGTAGGGTTGGGGGGAGGGGGTGTGTGGGGTTCAGGGGGAGGGGTTGGGAGGGAGTCAGCGAGACATTGTGCGGCCCACGTGACACGGAGACGACCTTTGACCCCCCCCCCCCGACTCTGAAGAGGTGGGATTCTGGCCCCGTCCCGCATCATCAACAACAACAACAACAAACAACAACAATGACACTATGAGATCTCCTTTACCAGTGGCAAAATATCGTAATAGGTTTTAACCCTTTTAACTGGTACAAAATCTGACACCTTTATACAAGGCATCATGTTTGTAATAACCTCAACACAAGAAGTCAAAATGCAAACAAAAAGAAAACAACTCTGATGATGATAATGATTTGCACTGTCCTTGAAGTTGATTGGTCCACACCCGAGACAGCTTTCTTTAGAGCCAAGTCTCCATTGGTGTTTGACCAGATGACGCCAAAAGGCCCCCGAGCTCTCAATACTCTGATAGTGCGCTGTCTTTGAGTTGTACGCCTTTTGGCGTCATCTGGTCCAACACCAATGGAGACTAGGCTCTAAGGAAAGCCGTCTCGGGTGTGGACCAATCCACTTCAAGGACAGTGCAAATCATTATCATCATCAGAGTTGTTTCTTTTTGTTTGCATTTTGACTTCTTGTGTTGAGGTTATTACAAACATGATGCCTTGTATAAAGGTGTCAGATTTTGTACCAGTTAAAAGGGTTAAAACCTATTACAACAACAATGACATCAACAACAACAATCGCATCAACAACAATCATAACAACAACAATCTACAAAAATAATAACAGCAGCGTCAGAGTCCTGGTCCCTTGAGTCCTCACCATGTGGTTACACAGAGTTGAGTTGACAACAACCACCACGACAACAACCACCACGACAACAACAACTACGACAACAACCACCACGACTACAACAACCACGACAACAACCACCACGACAACAACCACGACAACAACCACCACGACTACTAAAACAACAACAACAACAACCACTACTACAACAACCACCACTACTACAACAACCACAACAACCAAAACAAAAACCAACACTACTACCACAACAACGACATCTACTGCAGCAACCACTACAACAACGACTACTACAACCACAACAACCACTACAACAACCACCACTACAAAAACAACCACAGCTACCACAACGACAACAACATCATCAACAACCATCACCACGTCAGCGACAATAATTGTATCAACAACACATTCTGCTCAACACAACCAAAAATTGCTCCGACAACTCCGAACAATGAATCGAACTCAGATGGCCGGGCGGGTAGTTGCGGTGCGCTAATCACTGCGCCACCGCTCCTTCACGGACAATCAACCCACGTGCAGCAGGGTAGAGTGCTGTTAGCGAGTAGCAGCAGCACCTATGAAGCAGAGGTCGCAAACGGGTTTTGATTCCTTACCCGTACCCGTACCCGGCCGCACCAGGGTCGCAAACTGGTACCCGATTGCGACCTCTGGGATGAAGCCATGTTGCAGACGCGGGTGGGTTGATTCTAGGAACTTGAATTGTGAGAAGAGACAAGACGTTGGGAAATGAGTGATAGTTACTCACCAGAGACTCACGGCCTACCCGTACCCGTACCCGGCCGCACCAGGGTCGCAAACGGGTACCCGTACCCGTACCCGGCCGGGTAAGGGTAGCCGGGTATCGGGTAGGGTACGGGTATCGGGTACCCGGTTGCGACCTCTGCTATGAAGGCCGCCACCCGTGGCACACGAGAAGGTGGAGTGCCCAGGTCGACTCAGCCTCAAATGAGTACCTGGTGCGGTGTGTAAACATCGCCACTGGGGAGACAAAGGCGGCCGGGCGTGATGTTGGCCACCCACCCCCTCGTGTGCCGTGCCGGCCTTCATAGGTGCTCGCTAACAGCACTTGCCCCTACAGTCTGTTAAGGCTATACGGGGGATATTTGTCTTTGTCTCTGTGTTATCTCTCTCTCTGCTTGTGTGTCTGTCTGTGTGTCTCCGTGTCTGTGTTCTGTCTCTCTCTCAAATGTAGCAATCTTTGGAAGAACGAAGAATGTTGACTGTTGTGTTAGCCGACTCTCTGTGTTGTATTACATTATATTTCTAAGTTTTACTGGTAGGAACCTACTGGTTACACCAGCCCACAGGGGATTATTGTGTCCGTCGTGCAGGGAGGGGCTGGGTGGGGAGGGGAGGGTGGGGAGGGGCTGGGTGGGGAGGGTGGGGCTGGGTGGGGGGTGGGAGGGGTTGGCTGGGTGGGGAGGGGCTGGTCACCCCGTGGTGCCCTTATAAAACTCAACGTTTAACCTACTCACGCCGGCTTGTGCCCGCCCTCACAGTCGGCCATATTTGCGGAATACACCACGCCGCCGTTGACCCTGCAGGCCATTGACCGAGCAACCCAACGTTCCTACCAGCTCCCTCCGCAGCAGGAATGTGTACTAGGTTTATTTTCTCTTTCATTTGTACCTGACGATGATGATGATGATTGTGTTGCAATCGAAACGTCGTATGTTATTCTTTTATTTTTTCATTTCTGCGTGACTTTACCGACAGAACCAAAGAGTTGTGCTCAGGACCGGTTCAGATGATCGTCGCTGGTGCTGCGCCGTGATCAGAGGTCGCAACCGGGTACCCGATACCCGTACCCTACCCGATACCCGGCTACCCGTACCCGGCCAGGTACGGGTAGCCGTTTGCGACCCTGGTGCGGCCGGGTACGGGTACGGGTAGGCCGTGAGTCACTGGTGAGTAACCGTTTGTCACTCATTTCGGGTAGGGTACGGGTAGGGAACGGGTACCCGTACCCGTACCCGGGAATCGAACTCGGGGGGGGGGGGGGGGGCGGTTTCGGAGCGCAACGCGCTCACCAGCTGAGCAGCCATCGCTCACAAACATTCACACGGAAGGACGCCCGTGTTGGGAATTGAACCTAGGGACACACTTTGCGAAGGCGCATCGACGAAGGCCCGCGCTGTGGGACACGAGGAGGCGGGTGACCAGAACCACACCAGGCCGCCCTTGTCTCCCCAGTACTGGATGTTCACACATCCGCACCAGATAATCACTTGAGGCTCGATCGATCAAGGCGTGGGCTTCATACTCACACAGCCCCACGTGACTTCATCCTCACACAGCCCCCCGTGACGTCATCCTCACACAGCCACGTGACTTCATCCTCACACAGCCCACCGTGACGTCATCCCCACACAGCCCCACGTGACGTCATCTTCACTCAGCCCCGTGACTTCATCCTCACACAGCCCCACGTGACTTCATCCTCACACAGCCCCCCGTGACGTCATCCTCACACAGCCCCCACGTGACGTTATCTTCACACAGCCCCCACGTGACGTCATCCTAACACAGCCCGTGACGTCATCCTCACACAGCCCGTGACGTCATCCTCACACAGCCCCACGTGACTTCATCCTCACACAGCCCCCCGTGACGTCATCCTCACACGGCCACGTGACTTCATCATCACACAGCCCCACGTGACTTCATCCTCACACAGCCCATGACGTCATCCTCACACAGCCCCACGTGACTTCATCCTCACACAGCCCCACGTGACTTCATCCTCACACAGCCCCACGTGACGTCATCCTCACACAGCCCATGACGTCATCCTCACACAGCCCCACGTGACGTCATCCTCACACAGCCCCACGTGACTTCATCCTCACACAGCCCCACGTGACTTCATCCTCACAAAGCCCCCCGTGACGTCATCCTCACACAGCCCCACGTGAGTTCATCCTCACAAAGCCCCCCGTGACGTCATCTTCACACAGCCCCACGTGACTTCATCCTCACAAAGCCCCCCGTGACGTCATGCTCACAGTAACGGTTCAGACATTTGCCACCGATGTGGGCCGCGAGCGGGATTCAAACTCCGATCGCCTGGAGTTTCCTCCCCCCACCCAAAGCCGTCTTTGTCTCTCTCCCTCTGCGCGCGAATCAACTCAGAGATTTGTGAAACTCCCGAAACCCGCTGGGCCAGGGGGGGGGGGGGGGCTTGACCAGGATATGGCAGTACAGTACAACAAGTGGGATCCGGGAGTGAATCCGCGTAAACGGAGCTGCGATTCGCTGACGGACCCACCTCTCTTCGGCTCGCCACTTCACGCGGAGAAAAGCGCGCGCGTCATTAAGCGAGGGAGAAACACTCGATCCCAACCGGACGGAGCATGTGAGAACATCCGCGTGCGTGCAGTAACAACCGCCTCCTGCTGGCGAGCAGGCTGGAAGTGAGATGGAACAGATGGAGATGATACTCTTTGGTTCTTTCGGTAAAGTCACGTAGGTAGAAAATAATAGATCACGACGTTTCGGTCGCAACGCAAGCGATCGTCATCAGGTGAGACAATCACTGCAGGGAGCCTGCTTCAGCAGTTTCACGAAAGCTTCAAATCAATAGACGTTGTTGGGTCAGATCGCGTGAATTTAAATGCGTCCTTCAATCCGCCGCCACCACAGGTACGATTTGTACCTCTCATTACGAGCGAACCAGGCGGATTTCTTCAAAAGTCTAGCTATCGCCTGATGATGCCAGTTGCAATTACTGGCGAAACGTCGTACTCATTGTGGGTTTTACTCTCCAACACACCGGCTAGTGCTGTACTGATGTAGGGCTGTTATGGAAGGGCTGTTTGTACATAGGATTAAACGGCGAACAAACACAGTGGGCGGAGCTCCGGGAGTAAACGGGGGGGGTGCCCGCAACGACGTCCGCATCGGGCTGCCCGGCGGTTGTGATCCGGGAGGGGGTATAAAAGGGGATGACAGAGAGAGCTCGGGGCTCAGTATTAGAAGGAAGAAGGGAAGACTGAAGACCCGGGTAGCTAGAGCCCTGGACTCCCCTGAGACGCCGCCCTTGTCAGGGCCGCGCAGGACCGAGCCAGCGGCGTGGTCCCGTGAACCAGAGTCAGCACTCTGGGACTCCGGGTACCGTAGCCCGACTCACCAGTGTCGGGCCAGACAGCCTCCCCTAGCCCGTTAGTGGAGGACTCGGGGGTAGGTCAGGGATAGCTAGGGGTGTATCCCCAGTTATACGGGTGAGGGGGCCGATACCCCCTCTAGTGCTGTCCTGTCGTGACGACTTGTAAAATAAATACACGTGTGCCTCAACCTGGGTGTCAAGCGTCCTCACCGGTACTTCACTAGTAGCGAACTGGCCACGTTTTCATACTCTTAGTTATTTCGGTAAAGTCACGTAGGTAAAAAATTAAATTAAAATTAATAAAAAATAAAATAATAAAAATCACGACGTTTCGGAGGCAACACAAGTCTCCGTCATCAGGTGGGACCGTCACAGCTGAATTTGCTGCATCAAGTGAGGCAGGGATTCAAGATGCAAGCTCTTAAATACAGGTATGCAAGCTCTTAAATACAAGTATTTAAGAGCTTGCATCTTGAATCCCTGCCTCACTTGATGCAGCAAATCTGGCTGTGACGGTCCCACCTGATGACGGAGACTTGTGTTGCCTCCGAAACGTCGTGATTTATTATTTTATTTTTATTAATTTTAATTTCATTTTTTACCTACGTGACTTTACCGAAAGAACTAAGAGTATGAATCCTTGCAGTCACGAAAGCTTCAAATCTAGAATTGGCCACGTTTTGTTTACGCGACAAACCTCACCCATTGGCTGTGTCGGGTTTAACGACGCATTAACATTGACACGATTTAACCCCAAATATAACCTCCGCTATAGGTGGATATTCGTCGACACTTTGCTGGACCAGCCTCTTCCTGACAGAGCCAGAGTTCGTCTCCTCCGCAGCGGAGGGGAGTTACTCAAAATCTGTGCGTGTTTCACCAACCCTCCACAGCGATAGCCACCCACCGCCCATCCGCTAAACCGCGGCCGAGAATCGAACTCAGCTCACTGGAGCGCTGACCACTGCAATACCGCTCTCATATCGATGTCGTGATCACGAACGCATGCTCGAGCCTTAGCCCTGGCTAGGAATCGAACTCAAGCAGGATGGGGTTTAAGGACGCGGTGGTGCGCTAACCGCTGCGCCACCGCTCCAACGCCCCCCCCCCCGCCCCTGTAATTAGGCGTCAGGCCATCCTCTCACCTAGACGTTCCCACGTGAGCCAGGTGCGCTGCAGGGTCGGGTGGCTGTACAGGTGGCGATGGGAGGTGACGGACCCATTGTGATTGGTGCGGCTATTGTTGATATTAATTGGCGTGGGTGGTCGATGATTGTCGGTGGTGGTTCCGAGTGGCTCTCAAACGTGGGCAAAAAAAAATACCACACAGACACACACCTAGAGATGTACAGACACACAGAGAGAGATCTACACACAGAGACACACCCAGAGATGTACAGACAGAGATCTACACACAGACACACACCTAGAGATGTACAGACACACAGAGAGAGATCTACACACAGAGACACACCCAGAGATATACACACACAGAAATCTACACACACACCCAGAGATGTACACATACAGAGAGAGAGATCTACACACAGAGACACACCCAGAGATGTACAGACACAGAGAGAGATCTACACACAGAGACACACCCAGAGATGTACAGACAGAGAGAGAGAGAGATCTACACACAGAGACACACCCAGAGATGTACAGACAGAAAGAGATCTACACACAGACAAACACAAAGAGATGTACAGACACACAGAGAGAGAGAGAGATCTACAAACAGAGACACACCCAGAGATGTACACACACAGAGGGACCTACACACAGACACACACCCACTGATGTACACACACAGAGAGAGATCTACACACAGACACACACCCAGAGATGCACAGACACAGAGATCTACACACAGACACACACCGGCACAAAGACAAAGATCCCCCTAATAGACTGCTGGGGAAAGTGCTGTTAGCGAGTAGCAACACCTGTGAAGGCCGGCACGGCACACGATGGGGTGGGTGTCCAAGCACCTCGTGGCGATGTGTACACACCGCACCAGGTACTCATTTGAGGTTGGGTCGACCTAGGGGGAGATGCAGGGCCGGTTGAGGTCATTATCTGGTTCTAGATTTGAAGCTTTCGTGACTGCAATGATTCATATTCTTAGGTTTTTTCGATAAAGTCACGTAGGTAAAAACATAAAAAAGTAAAATAAAATAAAAATCACGACGTTTCGGAGGCAACACAAGCTTCCGTCTTCAGGTGGTACCGTCACAGCCACGACAGCTGTATCAAGTCTCCGAAACGTCTTGATTTTTATTTTATTTTACTTTTTTATGTTTTTACCTACGTGACTTTACCGAAAAAACCTAAGAGTACATTATCTGGTTGTTAACCGTGAGCGGGAATCGATCTCCGCTTGTCGGATTCGTAGCGCAGCGCGCTAACCGCTACACTACCGCCCCCCAAATGATGTACACACACAGACTCACATGCGGAGATGCAAAGGCACAGAGGCAGGCACCTCGAATGGCACGTGCGCGTGTACATATGGTCTCGTATACATGTGAAATAAAGTCACGTGGGGCTGTGAGGATGACGTCACAGGGGGGCTGTGTGAGATGAAGTCACGTGGGGCTGTGTGAGGATGAAGTCACGTGGGGCTGTGTGAGGATGAAGTCACGTGGGCTGTGTGAGGATGAAGTCACATGGGGCTGTGTGAGGATGAAGTCACGTGGCTGTGTGAGGATGGAGTCACGTGGGGGCTGTGTGAGGATGAAGTCACGTGACTGTGTGAGGATGAAGTCACGTGGGGCTGTGTGAGGATGAAGTCACGTGGGGCTGTGTGAGGATGACGTCACGTGGGGCTGTGTGAGGATGAAGTCACGTGGGGCTGTGTGAGGATGGAGTCACGTGGGGGCTGTGTGAGGATGAAGTCACGTGGGGCTGTGTGAGGATGAAGTCACGTGGGGCTGTGTGAGGATGACGTCACGTGGGGCTGTGTGAGGATGAAGTCACGTGGGGCTGTGTGAGGATGGAGTCACGTGGGGGCTGTGTGAGGATGAAGTCACGTGGGGCTGTGTGAGGATGAAGTCACGTGGGGCTGTGTGAGGATGAAGTCACGTGGGGCTGTGTGAGGATGACGTCACGTGGCTGTGTGAGGATGAAGTCACGTGACTGTGTGAGGATGAAGTCACGTGGGTGTCTGTGTGAGAATGACGTCACGGGGGGCTGTGTGAGGATGAAGTCACGTGGCTGTGTGAAGATGAAGTCACGTGGCTGTGTGAGGATGAAGTCACGTGGGGCTGTGTGAGGATGAAGTCACGTGGGGCTGTGTGAGGATGAAGTCACGTGGGGCTGTGTGAAGATGAAGTCACGTGGGGCTGTGTGAGGATGACGTCACGTGGGGCTGTGTGAGGATGAAGTCACGTGGGGCTGTGTGAGGATGACGTCACGTGGCTGTGTGAGGATGAAGTCACGTGGGGCTGTGTGAGGATGACGTCACGTGGCTGTGTGAGGATGAAGTCACGGGGGGCTGTGTGAGGATGAAGTCACGGGGGGCTGTGTGAGGATGAAGTCACGTGGCTGTGTGAGGATGACGTCACGGGGGGCTGTGTGAGGATAAAGTCACGTGGGTGTCTGTGTGAGGATGACGTCACGGGGTGCTGTGTGAGGATAAAGTCACGTGGGTGTCTGTGTGAGGATGACGTCACGGGGGGCTGTGTGAGGATGACGTCACGGGGAGCTGTGTGAGGATGGAGTCACGTGGGGCTGTGTGAGGATGAAGTCACGTGGCTGTGTGAGGATGAAGTCACGGGGGGCTGTGAGAGGATGACGTCACGGAGGTCTGTGTGAGGATGGAGTCACGTGGGGCTGTGTGAGGATGACGTCACGGGGGGCTGTGAGGATGAAGTCACGGGGGGCTGTGTGAGGATGATGTCACGGGGGGCAGTGTGAGAATGACGTCACGGGGGGCTGTGTGAGGATGACGTCACGTGGGGGCTGTGTGAGGATGAAGTCACGTGGGGCTGTGTGAGGATGACGTCACGTGGGGCTGTGTGAGGATGAAGTCACGTGGGGGCTGTGTGAGGATGACGTCACGGGGGCTGTGTGAGGATGAAGTCACGTGGGGGGCTGTGTGAGGATGACGTCACGTGGGCTGTGTGAGGATGAAGTCACGTGGGGCTGTGTGAGGATGACGTCACGTGGGGCTGTGTGAGGATGACGTCACGGAGGGGCTGTGTGAGGATGAAGTCACGTGGGGCTGTGTGAGGATGACGTCACGAGGGGCTGTGTGAGGATGAAGTCACGTGGAGCTGTGTGAGGATGACGTCACGGGGGGCTGTGTGAGGATAAAGTCACGTGGGGCTGTGTGAGGATGACGTCACGTGGGGGCTGTGTGAGATTAAAGTCACGTGGGGCTGTGTGAGGATGATGTCACGTGGGGCTGTGTGAGATGAAGTCACGTGGGCTGTGTGAGGATGAAGTCACGTGGGGCTGTGTGAGGATGAAGTCACGTGGGGCTGTGTGAGGATGACGTCACGGGGGGCTGTGTGAGGATGACGTCACGGGGGGCTGTGTGAGGATGAAGTCACGTGGGGCTGTGTGAGGATGAAGTCACGTGGGGCTGTGTGAGGATGACGTCACGGGGGGCTGTGTGAGGATAAAGTCACGTGGGTGTCTGTGTGAGGATGACGTCACGGGGGGCTGTGTGAGGATGACGTCACGGGGGGCTGTGTGAGGATGAAGTCACGTGGGGCTGTGTGAGGATGACGTCACGGGGGGCTGTGTGAGGATGAAGTTACGTGGGCTGTGTGAGGATGACGTCACGGGGGGCTGTGTGAGGATGACGTCACGGGGGGCTGTGTGAGGATGAAGTCACGGGGGGCTGTGTGAGGATGACGTCACGTGGCTGTGTGAGGATGAAGTCACGTGGGCTGTGTGAGGATGACGTCACGTGGGGCTGTGAGGATGACGTCATGTGGGGCTGTGTGAGGATGAAGTCACGTGGGGCTGTGAGGATGACGTCACGTGGGGCTGTGTGAGGATGGAGTCACGTGGGGGCTGTGTGAGGATGACGTCACGGGGGGCTGTGTGAGGATGAAGTCACGGGGGGCTGTGTGAGGATGACGTCACGTGGGCTGTGTGAGGATGACGTCACGGGGGGCTGTGTGAGGATGACGTCATGGGGGGCTGTGTGAGGATAACGTCACGGGGGCTGTGTGAGGATGACGTCACGGGGGGCTGTGTGAGGATGACGTCACGGGGGGCTGTGTGAGGATGAAGTCACGTGGGCTGTGTGAGGATGACGTCACGGGGGGCTGTGTGAGGATGACGTCACGTGGGCTGTGTGAGGATGAAGTCACGGGGGGCTGTGTGAGGATGAAGTCACGGGGGGCTGTGTGAGGATGACGTCACGTGGGGCTGTGTGAGGATGAAGTCACGGGGGGCTGTGTGAGGATGATGTCACGGGGGGCTGTGTGAGAATGACGTCACGGGGGGCTGTGTGAGGATGACGTCACATGGGGCTGTGTGAGAATGAAGTCACGGGGGCTGTGTGAGGATGAAGTCACGGGGGCTGTATGAGAATGAAGTCACGGGGGCTGTGTGAGAATGAAGTCACGGGGGCTGTATGAGAATGAAGTCACGGGGGCTGTATGAGAATGAAGTCACGGGGGCTGTGTGAGAATGACGTCACGGGGGGCTGTGTGAGAATGAAGTCACGGGGGCTGTATGAGAATGAAGTCACGGGGGCTGTATGAGAATGAAGTCACGGGGGCTGTGTGAGAATGAAGTCACGTGGGGCTGTGTGAGAATGAAGTCACGGGGGCTGTATGAGAATGAAGTCACGGGGGCTGTATGAGAATGAAGTCACGGGGGCTGTGTGAGGATGAAGTCACGGGGGGCTGTGTGAGGATGAAGTCACGTGGGGCTGTGTGAGGATGGAGTCACGTGGGCTGTGTGAGGATGGAGTCACGTGGGCTGTGTGAGGATGGAGTCACGTGGGCTGTGTGAGGATGAAGTCACGTGGGGCTGTGTGAGGATGAAGTCACGTGGGGCTGTGTGAGGTTGAAGTCACGTGGGGCTGTGTGAGGATGAAGTCACGTGGGTGTCTGTGTGAGGATGACGTCACGGGGGGCTGTGTGAGGATGAAGTCACGTGGGGGCTGTGTGAGGATGGAGTCACGGGGGGCTGTGTGAGGATGAAGTCACGTGGGGCTGTGTGAGGATGGAGTCACGTGGGCTGTGTGAGGATGGAGTCACGTGGGGCTGTGTGAGGATGAAGTCACGTGGGGCTGTGTGAGGATGAAGTCACGTGGGGCTGTGTGAAGATGAAGTCACGTGGGGCGGTGTGAGGATGAAGTCACGTGGGGCTGTGTGAGGATGAAGTCACGTGGGCTGTGTGAAGATGAAGTCACGTGGGGCCGTGTGAGGATGAAGTCACGTGACTGTGTGAGGATGAAGTCACGTGACTGTGTGAGGATGAAGTCACGTGACTGTGTCAGGATGAAGTCACGTGGGGCTGTGTGAGGATGAAGTCACGTGGGGCTGTGTGAGGATGACGTCACGTGGGGCTGTGTGAGGATGACGTCACGTGGGGCTGTGTGAGGATGACGTCACGTGGGGCTGTGTGAGGATGACGTCACGTGGGGCTGTGTGAGGATGAAGTCACGTGGGGCTGTGTGAGGATGAAATCACGTGGGGCTGTGTGAGGATGAAGTCACGTGGGGCTGTGTGAGGATGACGTCACGTGGGGCTGTGTGAGGATGACGTCACGGAGGGCTGTGTGAGGATGACGTCACGTGGAGCTGTGTGAGGATGAAGTCACGTGGGGCTGTGTGAGGATGAAGTCACGTTGGGCTGTGTGAGGATGACGTCACGTGGGGCTGTGTGAGGATGACGTCACGGGGGGCTGTGTGAGGATGACGTCACGGGGGGCTGTGTGAGGATGAAGTCACGGGGGGCTGTGTGAGGATGACGTCACGTGGGGCTGTGTGAGGATGACGTCACGGGGGGCTGTGTGAGGATGAAGTTACGGGGGGCTGTGTGAGGATGACGTCACGGGGGGCTGTGTGAGGATGACGTCACGTGGGGCTGTGTGAGGATGACGTCACGGGGGGCTGTGTGAGGATGAAGTCACGTGGGGCTGTGTGAGGATGAAGTCACGTGGGTCTGTGTGAGGATGACGTCACGTGGGGCTGTGTGAGGATGACGTCACGTGGGGCTGTGTGAGAATGAAGTCACGTGGCGCTGTGTGAGGATGAAGTCACGTGGGCTGTGTGAGGATGACGTCACGTGGGGCTGTGTGAGGATGACGTCACGTGGGGCTGTGTGAGGATGAAGTCACGGAGGGCTGTGTGAGGATGACGTCACGTGGGGCTGTGTGAGGATGAAGTCACGGGGGCTGTGTGAGGATGACGTCACGGGGGGCTGTGTGAAGATGAAGTCACGTGGCTGTGTGAGGATGAAGTCACGTGGCTGTGTGAGGATGAAGTCACGTGACCGTGTTCAGTCCCGTGCCATTTGAGACTTCCACCAAATCTTCGAACCGTGTGCCCGCTGGGATCTCAGCAGCGTGGCTAGTTTCTCGCCACCATCCCACGATCCTCACGCACCGGGAGAACTTCATGCAGAGTTGACCCTGAATCTCCCCTTAACGGGGGGTGGAGGAGGGGGTGGGGAGTGGGGGGGGGGCTAGACGAGGGGGTGGGATGTCATTGTTGTTGATCCAGAGACCACCACTTCTTTTGACCTCCAAAAAAAATGGCAGTCGGCAGCCTTTTGAAATGCACGCATATTCACGCGCGCGCATCGGAAATATGAAAGGGGCGAGGAGGTTGCGAGTGTGAATGGTCATTAGGGTGGGTGGTGGGGGGTGGGGGAGCCGATGTGAAAGTGTTTATTGTCATAATTATAAATATGAATGATATTGTTCTTAAAAGCAGCCCGAATTACCATAAGCTCTTGGCGCTCGCTGAAGTCACAGCCCTGAGAAAAAAAAGCGCGTGCTGGTATTCACCGGGTGGTGGTGGTGGCTGTGGTGGTGGTGGTGGTTGTGGTGGTGGCGGTTGTGGTGGTGGTGGTGGTGCTGACAGTGGTCGTAGGGGTGGTGGTGGTGGTGAATATAGCAGTGGTGATGGTGGGAGAATGGATGATGATGGCGGTGATGGTGGTGAGATTGGTAGTGGTGGTGGTGACAGTAATAGAAGGGAGGTTGGTGGTGGTGATGGTGGTGGTGGTGATGATGGTGATGGTGGTGACAGTTGTAGAATGGAGGTTGGTGATGATGGTGATGGTGGTGACAGTTGTAGAATGGAGGTTGGTGATGATGATGGTGATGGTGTTGACAGTTGTAGAATGGAGGTTGGTGATGATGATGGTGATGGTGGTGACAGTTGTAGAATGGAGGTTGGTGATGATGGTGGTGATGGTGGTGACAGTCGAGTAGTATGGAGGTTGGTGGTGATGATGTTGGTGGTGATGATTATGGTGGTGGTGACAGTTGTAGAATGGAGGTTGGTGATGATGGTGGTGATGGTGGTGACAGTCGAGTAGTATGGAGGTTGGTGGTGATGATGTTGGTGGTGATGATGGTGATGGTGGTGACAGTTGTAGAATGGAGGTTGGTGGTGATGATGGTGGTGATGGTGGTGACAGTTGTAGAATGGAGGTTGGTGGTGATGATGGTGGTGACAGTTGTAGAATGGAGGTTGGTGGTGATGATGGTGATGGTGGTGACAGTTGTAGAATGGAGGTTGGTGATGATGATGGTGATGGTGGTGACAGTTGTAGAATGGAGGTTGGTGGTGATGATGGTGATGGTGGTGACAGTTGTAGAATGGAGGTTGGTGGTGATGATGGTGATGGTGGTGACACTGGTCGTATGGATAATGGTGCTGCTGATGATGGTGGTGGTGGTCGTCTTTGTGCATGCATGCCTTCATAGCTGCTCGCTAACAGTACTTGCCCGAACAGTCTGCTAAGGCTATACAGGGGCATCTTTGTTTGTCTTTGTACATAGTGAAGAGCGGCGGTGCAGCGGTTAGCGCGCTGCGCTACGAACCCGGCGACCCGAGTTCGATTTACGCTCACGGTCACCAACAGCAGTGACGGATGATCTCAACCGGTCCTGGGCTTCCCCTAGGTCGACTCAGCTATCAAACGAGTACCTGGGTCCGGTGTGTAGTAAACATCGCCACTGGGGAGACAAAGGCGGCCGGGGCCTGGTGCTGGCTGGCCACCCTCCATGCCTCGTGTGCCGTCCCGGCCTTCATCGGTACTACTCGGGAACAGCACTTGCCCCGACCAGTCTGTTAGGGCTACACGGGGGACCTTTGTTCCTTGTCTCCGTGTGGAAGTTTGTGTGTGCGTGTGTGTGCGTGCGTGCCTGTGTGTGCGTGCGTGTGCGCGCGCGTGTTAATTCATCCACAGAACGAAAACAAAAGAGCGAATTTGGGCAAAGGGGGCGCAGTTGGTAGGGAGGGGGGGGGGGGTGGGAGGGGGT
This sequence comes from Lethenteron reissneri, assembly GCF_015708825.2. Taxonomy (NCBI): domain Eukaryota; kingdom Metazoa; phylum Chordata; class Hyperoartia; order Petromyzontiformes; family Petromyzontidae; genus Lethenteron; species Lethenteron reissneri. The sequence goes on from NC_083779.1 coordinate 7,012,473, forward strand.
GGTGGGGGGGGGGGTGAGACGGGGGTTGTGGGGGTCCGGATTGGAGGGGATGTTGGTTCGTGTCATTAAAGGCATCACCACCCCCTCCCTAACCACCACCACCGACCCCCACTAGAAGATGCAAAGACAAAGATCCCCAGCATAGCACTCAACAGACCCTTGGGGCCGGCGCTGTTAGCGAGCACCTATTAAACCCGGCAGGGTGCACGAGGCGCTGGTGCGGCCGGAGGCAAACCGTGCCCGACCAGCCACCTCTGCTCTGCGTTGAAACACTGAGCCGACCTAGGAGAGGTCCAGTGGCCGGTTCGTTTTTTTTCTTTCTTGTTGATAGCCCAGCGCGCTAACCATTGCGCCACCGCTCCCAGTATCTGACAAAGACAAAGATCCCCCCGTATAGCCTTAACAGACTGTTGGGGCATGTGCTGTTAACGAGCAGCACCTATGAAGGCCGGCACAGCACACGAGGCATGGAGGATGACCAGCACCACGCCCCGGCCGTCTTTGTCTCCCAAGTGGCGATGTTTACTACACACCGCACCAAGTACTCGATTGAGGCTGAGTCGATCTAGGGGAGGCCCAGGACCGGTTCAGATAATCGTCACTGGTGTTGGTGGCCGTGAGCGGGAATCGAACGCAGACGATAAACAGGTGGTGGTGGTGGTGGTTGTTGTTTAGTTTGGATTTGGGATTTTGAATCTGTAGGCGGAGGAGACCCCTGCCTGAGATTGAGTGGTTCGGAGGAGAACGAAAGAGAGACGGGTGGGGGGTAGAGAGAGAGGGAGGGTGGGGGGAGGTTGATGAGGTGGGGGGAGGGGCTGGGGTGGTGGTGGGGGGTGGACAGCCATGTGGGCATTGCGGTACGGAGAGAAATTTGCGACGCGCTCTTCAATGCGTGCGCGCCTCGCGCATTCAAATAACACGGTGGGTGGTGGGTGGGTGTCTGGGTTGGTGGGTGTCTGGGTTGGTGGGTGGGTGTCTGATTTGGTGGGTGGGTGGATGTCTGGTTTGGTGGGTGGGTGTCTGGGTTGGTGGGTGGGTGAGTGATCGAGTGAGTGGGTGATGACCGCGCAAATGAGTTCGTGGATGAGTGACTGAGTTTGTGAGTCAGTTGGTCAGCGAGTGAGTGGTTGTGGTGGGTGATTGCGAGTGAGTGGACGAAGGGAAGGGGTTGATTCGTGGATTGGTGGGTGGGGTATATAAAGTGGTAGTTGAGTGGGTTTGTATGTTGGTCAGTAGATGGGTTCGTGGCGAGTTTGGCCGGGTGTGTTGATGGTTCATCTGTTGGCGAGATCGTTTGGTAGCTTGCTGGTTTCTTGCGTGGGTGAGTGGGTGGGTAGGTGATGTCGTGGGTAGGCAAGTAAGGGGATCAGAATTGTGTTGGATAGATCGGTGGCTAGTTGTGGCTTGTGGAGCAGTGGGTGTTTGTGTTGGTAGATGAGGGGATCAGTTGATGGGTAAGGTGAGTTTGACGTGTATTGGTTGGGTGATTCATCTCGTGGTGTTTTTTTTGGGTAGGTGGGTAGGGTTCGCTGAGTGAGCGAGTTGGACCTTTGCTGGGTGGACAAGGTTATTGGATTGGTGGTTTTCCTGCGTAGGTGAGTCGATTAGTGAGCGCATTGGACTCCTCTTTGATGAACGGGTGGTCAGTTAAGTGGGCAGATTATTTATTAATTTGGTCATTTGTCGGGTGAGTGGGTGGATGAGTGGGTTGACGAGTGAGTATCCGGATGGGTGAGATTTTGTGTTGGGCAGCTGAGTGGTGTACAGGCTGGGCAGACAATTTGGGTAGCTCGTTTGTTGGGTGGGTAGGTTGATGAGTGAGCATCCGGATGGGTGAGATTAATGTTGGGTAGCTGGGTAGACAATTTGTTAGCGTGTTTGTTGGGTGGGTAGGTTGATGAGTGAGTATCCGGATGGGTGAGATTGATGTTGGGTAGCTGGGTAGACAATTTGTTAGCGTGTTTGTTGGGTGGGTAGGTTGGTGAGTGAGTGAGTATCTGGATGGTTGAGATTTGGTGTTGGGTAGCTGAGTGGTATACAGGCTGGGCAGACAATTTGGGTAGCTCGTTTGTTGGGTGGCGAGGTTGATGAGTGAGCATCCGGATGGGTGAGATTAATGTTGGGCAGCTGAGTGGTGTACAGGCTGGGCAGACAATTTGGGTAGCTTGTTTGTTGGGTGGCTCTGTGTGAGTTGTGTGACTGGAGGAGTGGGGGGTTGAGGTGGCGGTGGCGGTGGTGGTGGCTGCGCGTGTGTTGTGCGCGCTGTCTAATAATGCAGAACGCGAGCTGCGCGCATTGAATGCCCGGGCAGCGAAGGCGGCTTGGCGAGGCGTGGGAACAGCTCACGCCGTGTGTTCACACCACGCGCAATGCACTCGCAATTAGGGCGCCTTTATGCCACTGTCTCTCTCTCCTCCTCCTGCTCCTCCTCCTCCAACTTCCTCATCACCATCATCATTCTGGTCATCTTCCTACAATGTCATCCTCCTTCTCCTCCAACCTCCTCCTACATCATTATCATCATCATCATCTTTCTCCATCCTCCTCCTACAACCTCATCATCCTCCTACTGCTCCTCCTCCAACCTCCTCATCACCATCATCATTCTGCTCCTCTTCCTACAACCTCTTCCTCCTCCTCCAACCTCCTCCTACCTCATCACCCTCCGCCAACTTCCTCCTACATCATCATCATCCTCCATCCTCCTCCTACAACCTCATCATCCTCAGTTTAACACGTAGGCTTTCGCGACCAGTATTATTCATTATCAAGGTTTTTGGGTTAGATCGCGTTATTTATAAATGTGTCGCAACCCTCCACCACCCGACACGGCCAATCAGTATACAATGTGGTGGATGGCTTCACTATTCTGGAAAATCGCCCGAAGATACTGGATGTAATTTCCAGCGAAACGTCGTACTACTCAAATTGTAAATGTTGTGGATTCACTCTTCCAAGGCCGTAGCCATGGAGTCAACATTGGGGGAGACCAAATCTTCCAGGGGGTCTGGGGTCCACCCCCCTTGAAAAAAAATCCAAATTTGAAAACGTATTTCCTGCCTAAATTATTTTAAAAATTCACTAACACATAGGATGGACTTTTTATTTATTTTTTACAATAATGTCTAATAGTGTATTACAATGCTCTATTTTTTTTACCTTTTCTTGTTTCATTGTATGTAATGGCAGAGATTAGGGATTAATAAAGTACAACCATAACCACAATAATATAAACAGAAATATATGCATTGTTATATGAAGACAAGTTCAGACATTGTGGCCAAGGTTTAGCAAATTGTTGTTTTTATTTACATAACATAGCAATTTTTTTTTTATAGCAATATACTGGGGGGGGGGGGGGGGGGCATTTTGAACATATTTAGATATTACAATTACGGCTTTGCACTCTTCACACACACCGATGGGCTGAAGTAGTCAACAATTTGTCTTTTCTCAACGTGACATATTTTTTACTGATTAGCCGTGTCTGGTGGTGGAGGGTTGCGATACATTTATAAATAACACGACTCATCATCCTCCTGCATCTCCTCCTCCTCCTGATCCGCCTCCAACCTCATCATGGTACTCCTCGTCATCCTCCAACCTCATTGTCCTTTCCTCTAACCTCATAAACATCAACCTGCTCCCCCAACGCATCCTACGAATCCTCCATCATCATCATAATCCTCATCTATCCTAATCATCCGTCTACTCCTCCAACCTCAGAAGCGTCCACCCCGTCCTTGATTAAAACCTCATCCAACCTCATCCTCCTACCCTTCCTCCTCATCCTCGTCCCACGGCACCGCCCGTTCGCTGTGTGCGGTGCGACACGAAGTTGGCCTGCAGCCCAATGCTCGTGCAGGAATCGACGCCGCTTCCGAATGAATGCGCAGGGCCACGATGGCTTTGCATGGAGCGGTGGGCGCCGTGGTTAGCGCACTGCTCTAAACTAAAATGTATGAAAACATTTGTTTTCACTTGACCAGGTGCAAGGTTTCCCCGTGCTTGAGCTATGTAGCTCTTTTTTTCAGAAGCGACCGTAGCTATCGAAAATGATCGCTCAACGAAATGGGCTAATCGTCGTCATCATCATCACGTGGGGATGTAACGCAGCCGAATCCTCCAAACGCGGTGACGTTGATTCTAAATGTGGAGGGGAAAACCCGGAGGGAGGACCCGGAGAAAAATCCACGCGACCACGGGGGGAGAGAGAGAGGGAGATACACGCAGACTACAAATATACAGCAGCAGGCGTCAGAGTCGGGATCGAACCCATATCGGGCGAGGTAGTTAACATCTCCTAGCCCCACCCTAGTTCGATTCGCAGCCACGGCTAACATCAGTGGCGGCGAGTGCTGTCAAAACGCGTGTCGGGTCTCAGCTAAGCAAAGGACTGCCGCGGTGTAATATCGATACACCGCCGCTGGGGAGACAAAGGCGGCTGGGGTGGTACAGGCCACGCCACCCCCTAGTTGCGCCATCCAAGCCTGCATAGCTGCTAGCGACGCTAATAGCACTTGTCTCAATAGTGTATGAGGTTATACGGGTATCTGTGTGTGTACTTTAGTATATGGGGAGGGGGAGCGGTGGTGCAGCGGTTAGCGCGCTACGCTACGAACCCGGCGACCCGAGTCCGATTCCCGCTCACCAGTGACGATGATCTGAAACGGTCATGGGCCTCCCCTAGGTCAACTCAGCCTCAAACGAGTACCTGGTGCGGTATGTATTCATCGCCACTAGAGAGACAAAGACGTCCGGGCGTGGTGCTGTCACACCTACCCCCTCGTGTACCGTGCCCGCTAACGTATGTGTGTTGAGCTTCTTTCGCACCATACATCATTCTGGTCATCTTCCTACAATGTCATCCTCCTCCTCCTCCAATCTCCTCCTACATCATCATCATCTTTCTCCATCCTCCTACATCATCATCATCTTTCTCCATCCTCCTCCTCCTACATCATCATCCTCCAACTGCTCCTCTTAAGACAAAAAGCAGTTCTTCAAGAAAGACGTTTCAATCGAGATGTAACAGTGCATAGCGTCAGTGGCGTCCTAACGTCGGAAGGAGGAACGTTCCAGACGGCCGCAGAAGCGCGTCTGAAAGCGCAGCGCGATGCTGCGGTGACCACCGCCTTTGTCCGATGGCCCAGCAGCCAAAGGCCGCTGCTGCTGCTGCAGCTGCGAGGATGTCCGGAGTTCGCGTGATAGTTCACGCTACTTGACCCACTTGCCCCAAAAGTACGAAGGGGGGGAGGGTGAATCTTTGTGTTCGTACGGGTACAAAAAAAGAGAGAGACGTTTGGCGTGTAGGTACGAGACGGAGTTTATTACCAGGCGAGAGGACAGTGGTTTGGACAAATACATCGTCGTCATCATTAATACAATACTTTCCATCATCAGAATCATTACAGCAGGGGCGGTTTCTTCATTAGGGCGATTGGGCGACGCACCACCAATGTCATTCAACCACAGAGTCACGCTAGCCGTCACTGTCAGCCTCTGGATATAGTCCAATCAGCGTCATGTCACGTTCTGTGGAGTACCGCCTCTTTTGGGGCGATTTCACTACGGCTGAGAATCGCCCCGAGTGGTCCCATAGACTTACATTGAAACATGTTTTTTTTCGAACGGGAGAGCTCCAATGCATACTCTATGGCTTCCGGGAGGGCAAGCCCTAACGTGCTTACGTCATCATACGTGCTAACGTCATCATACGTAAGCACGTTTCATCCAACAATATAATTTATCGCTACCTAGTGGAATCTTTAATAAAATAAACTTGAGTGGTTTGTTTTAATAGTGAGTATATAAACAAACAAGATGTATTGTAAGAGTCACTTTATTTTTCATTAATATTAAAGAAGTGAAGTTGCCTTTACATGCTTAAGCTGTTAATTTATTCATTGCATGGGTGGACCTTATCCTTATCAATCATCCAGACATTTGCCCCCCCTGAGAGATTTTTCAGGAGCCGCCACTGCATTACAGCCATCATCATCGTGAACGTGGGTTTTCAAACTTATCAGCAGAGAAATCACCATCGTCAACACCACCACCACCAGCCATGATCGATATTCACTGCATATCAAAAATTGTTCAAAATGTTCTAATTGTATGTGAAGTATAAATGTTAATGCTGGCGCTGTGAGTGGCGGATCGGTGCCATAGAATGCGCCCACATTATGTAAACTACAATTGACTTGAGTCGTTATGCCATGATCTATCCACTGCTGGACAAAGGCCTCCCCACCGAGCCGTCGCCATCTCTCGTGGTCTTGTCATTCAATAATCCCTCGTTGCTGATTCCCGTGGTGCCCTGGGACACGGTCTCTCCTCTCGCCTCCTCTCCATTGCAGCTCCGTCGTGCATCTGGGGCGCTGCCGTGGCGAGATGTTGACAACCTCGCCTGGTATACAGGAGGTCGTGGGTTCGATCCCGACCCTGACGCCTGCTGCTGTATATTTCGAGTTTGCGGTCTCTCTCTCATCATCATCACGGTGGCTAGGAGATGTTGACTACCTCGCCAGGTATGTAGGAGGTCGTGGTTCAATCCCGACCCTGACGCCTGCTGCTGTATATTTGGAGTTTGCGGTGTCTCTCTTTCATCATCATCACGGTGGCTAGGAGATGTTGACTACCTCGCCTGGTATACAGGAGGTCGTGGGTTCAATCCCGACCCTGACGCCTGCTGCTGTATATTTGGAGTTCGCGGTGTTGTTTTCTTTCATCATCATCACGGTGGCTAGGAGATGTTGACTACCTCGCCTGGTATACAGGAGGTCGTGGGTTCAATCCCGACCCTGACAACGGCTGCTGTATATTTGGAGTTTGCGTGTCTCTCACCCCGTGGTCGCGTGGATTTTTCTCCGGGTCCTACGTGCTTTCCCTCCACATTTAGAATCAACGTCACGCGTTTAGAGTATTTGGCTGCTATGAATTTCCACGTGACGACAAGCCACTTCTTTGAGCTATCATTTGTGGCCAGGTCGCTTCCGAAAAAGAGCTACATCGCTTCAGTGGGTAGATGCTGCTCGCTAACAGTTTAAGGCCATATACGGGAGGTTCTTTGTATTTGTGCCGTCAGGATGTCTAGGTCTATCGAGTAAAACACTCACGTTCCACTCAGTGGGAGAGGTGGGATTGTGTAATTGTGCTGGAACATGGAGCTAATTGCTTGCGTCTACCCAATCACCACCAAAGACAAAGATCCCCCCGTATAGCCTTAACAAACTGTTGGGGCAAGTGCTGTTGGTGCGTGGCACATATGAAGACCGGCACGGCGCACGAGGGGGTGGGTGGCAAATACCACTCCCGGCCGCCTTTGTCTCCCTCGTGGCGATGTTTACACACCGCACCAGGTACTCAGTTGAGGCAGAGTCGACCTAGGGCCGGTTCAGATAATCATCACTGGTGGTGTTGGCCGTGAGCCGAGTTCGTAGTGCAGCGCGCTAACCGCTGCACCACCGCTCCACACCACCACAACCACCCCACCCCCTCTCTGTCTCTCCCTCAATGGGTTCCCATTCACAGATTGTCTGGTGATGATGCTGCTGGCAACGATGCACAAGCACAGTACAATTAACAACACCAAAAGCAACTCCACACATTCATTAACAACAACAGCGTGTGGTGGCGTTACCGTTGGAGATGCCACGGTGGCCTGGAGATGTCAACTCCCTCGCCTGGTATACAGAAGGTCGTGGGTTCGATCCCTACCCTGACGCCTGCTGTATATTACGAGTTTGTATGTCCCTCTCCCCGTGGTTGTGTGGATTTTTCTCCGCGTCCTTCGAGTTTCCCCCTCCACATTTTGAATCAACATAACGCGTTTAGAGGGTTTGGCTGCTATAAATGTCCACGTAATAAACCACTTCGTTATCATTTGTGGCCCGGTCGCTTCTGAACAAGAGCTACATAGCTCAATGGGGGCCTGACCTGGTAAAATAAAAATATGTTTAGGTATGTAATAGGCGACGTTTCGGGCAATGGCCCTTCTTCATAGCACAACGGCACGTGAATGTCACATTGTTTACACATTGAAGACCGGTCATCGGTTGCTCGTTGTGGTTCTGATTATTCAGATGATGATCATTAGCCACCGTTCACGGGGCTTGCGTATCCGCGATTGTGGTTCCACGAAACGAAGACAGGATGAAATTACTACTCCATGAGCGAAATCAATAAACCAATACACTTGAAATAAACAAGTGTTTCACTCGACCTTTCAGTCGTAAGCATTTAGATTAGCGCACGGTGTGTTGCCAAACGTTACTCGTATTGACTTTCTAAGAACATAATTGTGGGTTAAGAATGTTCCACTATAGTTATGCCGAATGCATACCTGTAAACCCCTTATTACAGACCAATTCAGACCTGATTGGTCATCCCGTGTCCTTATGAATCTCAACGTTCATCCTACAAAGTCCCATCACAAGGGAGAACACACAATCACCACCAGTACACTCACCACTACACTCACCACTGTATACCTGCCAACCCCTATCAGTGCCCTACCTCATGACAGACCAATTCAGACCTGATTGGTCATCCCGTGCCCTTATGAATCTCAACGTTCATCCTACAAAGTCCCATCACAAGGGAGAACACACAATCACCACCAGTACACTCACCACTACACTCACCACTGTATACCTGCCAACCCCCTATCAGTGCCCTACCTCATGACAGACCAATTCAGACCTGATTGGTCATCCCGTGCCCTAATAAATCTCAACGTTCATCCTACAAAATCCCATCACAAGGGAGCAATACAAACAGACAAAAACGAATGCTTTGCCCGTATTGAAACGGCTGTATGCGGTATGGACCTGAAAACTCAATTCCCCTGTACAAGAATACGGGCTAAACCGTAGTATGGGTTGACACGGTGTGCAAATGTGGCTCGGCTCTGTAGCCCTTGGAGAACACGGATTGAAAACATGCGCACATGGCCGTGAATGAGCCACACGCGTTTGAGAGGTGTCAAGATGAACCAAAACATATGAATCGCTATTAATAATAAGGCCCACGTTTTAACTCGTCTCCTATCTATTGTTTGTAGTGCGTGTCTGCGGTCTACGCGTGCACGGTTGTGGTTCAAACGTTTATCGTCAGGTTTTAAATGGCATGAGCTTCATCAAATCGATATTAAATAATTTCATCAATGCAAATTCCAATCAACACATTTGTGCACGAGACATAGTAAAACACACACACATATATACACAGAAGTATGCGTTTCAGATTAATTAATCTAAATATTTATATTTTAAATCCTGAGAGTGTATTAAAATTTCACAACATCGTTTAATAAATCGTTCAATTTTTTTCAAATTATATATGAAATGTGCGGTGTTGTTCGTAGGCCGCGATGCGACCACGGTCCTTTCCTAGCGGCGCTGCCGGGAGAGACGCGCCTTAGCCGGTACTGCCGGGACACCGAATAGGGTCAATTTTTCGCCCGTGTCAGTCTCTCATTGTTCATGTGCAGCGCTTTAATGAACGTGCCCGGTGTTTCTCACGTCTCTTAACAGCAACACAACTCAACACGAGAGTTGCGTTCACATTGGAACAGCCTTGGGAAATCTTGACTTAAAGCTCTCGGTCTTACGGTAATTTCACGTGGATAGGTTCAAAGAAAATAACAAAAAAACTACGACGTTTCGATCGCAACACAGACAATCGTCATCTCCTGATTACGATTGCTTGTGTTTCGATCGAAACGTCGTAGTTTTTTGTTATTTTCTTTGAACCTATCTACGTGATTTTAGCCTTGGGAAAGTTATCGTTCGTAGGCCGCATATGCGACCACGGTCCTCGGCTAGCGAGCCTGCCGGGATGGGCGCGCCTAAGACGGCAGCGCCGGGGACGCCGCGACCGGGGCTTACAAGCGGTTTTATTTAAACTTTTCGTTTTTGTCTCAAAGTTTTGTGACAGTCTTTGATTAATATAAAACAAATGTTCAGAATAACAATTCGATTTTACGTTAAAATTTCGTTGAGACAATCATAATTATCACTTAGTTATTTGGTGTTGATGCTGCTGCATTGGCATTGGTGCAAAATTACCAAACTGAAATAGGCGACGTTTCGGGCAATGTCCCTTCGTCATGGCACATCGGAAGCAAATTAACTGACGTCTTACAACACTTAACAATGTCTATTTGTCGCTGCACGATTCAGTAATTGTTCCAAAAAACCTCACAGCATATAAACACAAAAACACTCGTCAACCCAAAAAACCAATTATGATATTTTGCTACTGGCAAAGGAGGTTCCAATGGTGTAAATGCTTACCCCGAGCTCTCATACTCTGATGGTGCATTGTCTTTGAGTTGTGTCATCTGGTCCAACACCATGTGAGACTAGGCTCTAAGAAAAGCTGTCTCAGGTGTTGACCAATCAATTTCAAGGACAGTGCATGCATTATTAGAGTTGTGGTTTTTTTTTGCATTCCGACCGCAGGTATTGTGATCAATGCAAACATGACTCCTTGTAAAAAAGGTGTCAATTTTGTTGCCAGATAAAAGGGTAAAAAACAATTATCAATTACCATACGGTTTAGCCCGTATTTTCGTCGAGGGGAATTGAGTTTTCAGGTCCATACGGCGTGAAACCGTTTCAATACGGGCTAAAATGTGTTGTGTTTGTGTTTCTCCCCTGTGATGGTGACTTTGTGGGATGAACGTTGAGAGTTCTAAGGACACGGGGTGGCAAATAAGGTCCGAATTGGTCTGTAATAATAAGGTAGGGAACTGATAATGAGTTCAGTTTCATTTATTAGGTCTCCCCCTATGAGCCATTCGGCTCTTGAATCGGGTGCAACCGCAACAAACAAAAACATGAACAAGAAACATCTTAAAGTGACTACACGCAACAGAAAAATCCAGGAAAAAACAACACAAGTCTTCCAGAAAAAGTACCGTATGCACGACATGTTAATGTATATACAGCCTACACAACGAATCTAACAATTGCTTTGTGTTGCGTATGCTATAGCTTTGCGTCGAATTAGAAGCCATATCTAAACAATTTTTTTTTTAATTTTACCAGTTAAGCTATGTAGCTCTTTTTTAGAAGAGACCGAGGCTGTCACAAATGATTGATAACGGCTCAGCTAAGTGGCTTATCACGTGGACATTTATAGCAGCGGCCAAACACTCTGAACGCGTGACGCTGTTGTTGATTGTAAATGAGGATAAAAAAACGGAGGACGCGGAGAAAAATCCACGCGACCACGGGGAAGAGAGACGCAAACTCAAAATCTACAGCAGCAGGCGTCAGAGTCGGGATCGAACCCACGAACTCCTGTATACCTGGCGAGGTAGTTAACATCTCCTAGCCACAGTGATGATGATGAGAGAGACACGCAAACTCCAAATATACAGCAGCAGGCGTCAGGGTCGGGATCAAACTCCTGTACACCAGGCGAGGTAGTTAACATCTCCTAGCCACAGTGATGATGATGATGAGACACGCAAACTCCAAATATACAGCAGTAGGCGTCAGGGTCTGGATCGATCTTACGACCCCCACCATACCAGGCGAGGGAGTTAACATCTCCTAGTCCACCGTGGTGAACCCCAAACTTGACTATACTGTATCTGGAGTCGTGTGGTTTTGTGCTACACGCGTGGCGGATATTTCTCAGACACACCTGCCACTCAAAGCGCCATCATCACATTCATACTCAACGTCGAATTAGAACATTATTAATAACGAGAGAAACATGTTTTACAGTTTAAAATTTTAAACATAAAAGCCAAGCTGTGGCTGGGAGTTAGTTGCTGTATGTAAGTGCTTAAGGTTATGAGTAAGGTTATGTTTGTTGTCGAGTTGTGACTTGACTGGACCAGTAGTGATGATCTGACAGAGGTCATTGCAAATGAACATCTGGCAGTTCACCAGCAATGGATCACGCAAACCTCTTGACTCTGCTGCTGCTGCTGCTGCTGCTGATGATGATGAGACACCGATTGTCGAAACCCATAAAGCGTTTACCTGTGTTGAACCAAACGCTGCTGGTGATAGGCCCTCCAGAAGGCTGTGTCGCTGATGGAATGTGTAAAACAACTATTAGGATTTTTTTTAAGTGGAGAGAACAAACGCAGGCACGAGAAGGCGTCTGCTTCATTTAAAATATTACCCACTTCAATAGTGCTGCTTGTCGCTGGCCGCTTTGCGTTTAAGATCTGACATTCGCGATTTGAGGGCAGAGCAGTGGCGCAGTGGTTAGCGCTCTGCGGCTACGAGCCCCGGACACCCGAGTTCGATCCCCAGCCAGGGCGAGCAATCACTTAGCCTCACATCACACACGTCGAACCTGCCGATCGACCGTGGTGTAAGCACGCATACTGCTGCATGGAGAGAGGGAGGTGGAGAGATTTTAAGCGAGGTGCATCAATGTGTCAACTTACCATCGCACCACGACAGCAACTCGTACAAAGAAAAACACATTTTTAAAATCGATTTTACGGTGCAGAATCACTTACCTGTCGGTCTAAATCAGCTCAAGCCTCCTGTAAACTACGTGACTCCTGTGTGACCACACCCAACTCCGGACCCTCTCCCCGCCCACTGTGAGAACAGACGCCGATCCTTCTCCGTTGTGTAGCAGCGTGGAGCTCCTCATGCAGCCTCTCCCACCCTCTCGTCTGTCCTGCACCCTCTCCTCGCCTCTCCTCCCGTTCCTCTGCTCCTTCTCCGTTCTTTTCCTCTCATTTCCAATTCTTCCTCCTCTCCCTTCCCTCTCCCGTTCCTTTCTCTCTCCCGCACATTACATCCTTGACTCTGCTCCCGTGCCCGGGGTCCACCACAGGAGTATAAAGTAGCGAGTTTTGATATTACAAAGTCCACGATGCTCACGGATAACCAACCAATCATTTGACCTTTCAAAAGAGTATGCGATGGCGTATGTAGTAGGTATGTTGAACTTCTTTCGCACCGCACGTAGCCAACCGTGCTGATCGGGAGGTGCACTGACCATGATGTTTATGCCAATTAATCACCCCAGGAAAGTCTCACAGAGTCCCAAGACTCATTTTCAGCAGGGCCCCGCTGCTTCATTGCCATGTTTGGCTATTAATGAATTCCATCAATTCATTCCACGAGTGATGAGAGCAACACCCAAAACTCCAACGCGGTTGATATTCGCAGGTAGACTCCCGTGCGAGTACCAACTGGGCCTCAAAAAAGTCTCGCTTTAGCTTCCGAGGATGGGGAGATGGAGACGCGGGCGAAAGGGAAGTTGTTCCCAAGCGTACCGCGGACGCCACGACGTTCCGTGGCCGCATGTCTGGCAGGTTCGACGTGTGTGGTGCGAGGCTAAGTGACTGCTCGCCCTGGCCGGGGATCGAACTCGGGTGTCCGGGGCTCGTAGCCGCAGAGCGCTAACCACTGCACCACCGCTCCGCCCTCAAATCGCGAATATGTCAGATCTTAAATGCAAAGCGGCCAGCGACAAGCAGCACCATTGATTCACTGCTCGCTTGAGCAAGGCGCGTGCCAACTACTTGAGAGCATGGGTGGAAAAAACCCGATTTTTCCAGCGACAGGCATCGGGTTTTTTCTTTAATACAATTAAACCCGACTTCGGGGAATTAAAACCTGGTTTAATGAATACGAAACTCTGACCCAAGGCTTAGGCTGCTTCCTCATCGGTGCTGCTATCGTACTCGGGGCCATCGGGCACGGGGTAGTCGTAGAATGCGGTAGGCAGGTTGGTCTTGATAAATACGAGCTTTTCCACAATCGTGGGCGCCGCCAGTGAGTTCCTTAGCTTGGAATGGATGAAGCCCATCGTTGAGAAGTTGGTGAAGTGCGGTTCTGCAATTAGAACCAATTAAACCGGATTTCTCTCAATCTCAGATGATCGGATTTAATATAAAAAGACAATTAAACCCGATTGTAAAAAACCCGACTGTGCCACCCTTGAGAGTCACGGCCAGTCACGCCGCAGTGACGTCACAGGAGCGCTTTGAACCCGTGACGCTAAACTGTTGTTTTTTTAGAGTTACGGTCAAGGCCCGACTCTCCAGCCCTTCCCCCCCCCCCCCCCCACGTGTCTGAGCCCCCCCCCCCGCCCGCCCCCAGTGTGTCTGGGCCCCTGCCCCATTGTGTCAACTCCTCCCCCCCCCTCCTCCCATTGTGTCTGGACGCTGCTGTCCCACACTGGTCTGGTCTCCACCCCCCCGTCACCCGCATCCCCCTCCCCCCCCCCATGTCTGGAACGTTCTCCCAGTGTCTGAGCCATCCCTTCTCCTCGCCCTCGCCCCAAGAGAGTCGAGATCCACCCGTTCCCTCCCTCCCTCCCTGCCTCCACACCCCAGCGTCTGAGATGCGACCTTCTCTCCCATTCCCTCCCATCCAACCCCCTATTGTCTAACTCCCCCCTTCAACCCCAATGTCTACCCCCCCCCCTGCCTCACCCAACCCCCCAATCTCTCCCCCTTCCACCCAACACCCCAAGCGTGTCCCGATTCCCCGCGCGTCTCCGCCGAGGCGACGACGACGACGACGATGATGATGTCTCCGCTGCTGGACCGTCGCTATCCTCTTGCGCGCTCCATGTGGCGAGTATAAGCGTTGTTACTACTTTCGGTTATCTAGCTTTATGATAGGCTCTGCAATCACTCATACAGCTAGGTAACCAAAGAGAGTACACAACCTCTGCACATCCCTCCCGGTCCCTCTCCGTTCTTCCTTCCATCGATTCCGGTCGCGTGCATGCTCGCGGGAACCGGAGTCCCCTCGCCGTCCTCTGTTCGTTAGAAGGGGGGCGGCAGCGGGTGGTTCCATCATCCGGCCCAGTGCCCTGCGCGAGAAAAAGAGATGGGGGTGGAGGGTCCGAGATGAGACGGCGTGACGATTGAAAGCGAAGCGCGCGTCTCACGATCACCGTTAACTCCGACGACCATCGAGCCATCATCACGACGCAACGCAGAAGACGAGCCAAACGCAGAATATGCCCGGGGTCTGATCTTCCACGGAGCTCCATGGTCCATCCTAAACCACATCCGCTTCTCAAACCGTGGTCGTCGATGCGGATACCCAATGCACAAATGGACAATTTAAAAACTCTCCAGCAGTAGCGGTGTGCGACTGTGGTCATCCGTAACAGACCGTCGTGCAACGTGTAACGGGACGCAATGCCCCGATCCACAAATACAAAGGAGACATCACAGCCATGATGATCACACTACTCCGCTGCTCCCGAAGTGGTTATCATCTGGGCGTGACCACCTGAATGTAAAATTGTAGTCGTTTGCTCCGCAACTGCATGATCAGCCGTACGACACGAAGAAGATGACGCCCCGCACCTCCGAGAAGCACGGTTGGCTACGTACGGTGGCGAAAGAGGATCCAACGTGCATCCAACTCAAAATAATCGTTAGAGCGGTCGTGGTGGTTATACGAAAATCAAGAAAACAGACAATGCCTCGCTCCCCACACACTAACACACAGACACACACACACTAACACACCCACAGGTACACACAGACACACACACTAACACAAAGATCCCCCATGTAGCCTTAACAGACTGTAGGGGAAAGTGCTGTTAGCGAGCACCTATGAAGGCCGGAACGGTACACGAGGGGGTGGGGTGGCCAGCACCACGCCCGACCGCCTTTGTCTCCCTAGTAGCAATGTTTACACACCGCACCAGGTACTCATTTGAGGCTGAGTCGACCTAGGGGAGGCCCGGGACCGGTTCAGATAATCGTCACTGGTGTTGGCCGTGAGCGGGAATCGAACCCGTGTTGCCGGGTTCATAGCGCAGCGCGCTAACCGCTACAATATCGCTCCCCACACACACTAACACACACACAGACACACACTAATACTAACACACACAGTAACACACAGACACACACACAGACACACAGTAATACTAACACACACAGTAACACACAGGCACACACAAAGGCACACACACAGGCACACACACAGGCACACACTAACACACAGATACACACACTAACACACAGACACACACTGACACACACTAACACACACACAGGCACACACACCCCCTAAACTTCCACCCCCACCCGCATCCTCACGTCGTCACGTCACAGGCGCACCCTCTGACTTAGCAGCAGGTCACACTCAAGGGCTGTCTGGGTCATAGGGGTTGGGTGTGGGGTGGGGGAGCTGAGAAGGGGAACTTTAATTGGGGATACACCCACCTCATTAAGCCTTTGGGTTAGGGTTAGGGATATACAGTTCTGTGGCGGTGGGGGTTAGGGATAGACTGACCCTGGGGTTAGGATCAGGGATAGACTGTGACCCTGGGGTTAGTGTTAGAGTTAGGGATAGACTGTAGCAGGGTAGGTTAGGAATATGCTGTGACCCTGGGGTTAGGGTTAGAGTTAGGGTTAGAGTTATGGATAGACTGTAGCAGAGTGGGTTAGAGTTAGACTGTGGCCGTGGGGTTAGGATCAGGGATAGGCTGTGGCCGTGGGAGTTAAGGTTAGAGTTAGGTGATAGACTGTTGCAGGGTGGGTTAGGGTTAGACTGTGACCCTGGGGTTATGGTTAAGGGTAGACTGGCCGTGGGGGTGATGGATAGACTTTGACCCTGGTGTTAGAGTTAGGGATAGACTAGCAGGGTGGGGGTTATGGGTGGGGATTAGTGCTCGGGACAGACTGTGGCGGTGTTGATCGTGAGCGTGGTGGGGTGGAGCAAGGGACGTGCGTTGAGAATGCGACCTTAGCGCCGGGGGTGTTGGTGGCAGTGCGGAGGAGCGCGGTTGTTGTTGGCGAGAGACCGCACAGAGAACTCCAGCCGCAATTTTAACAAAACCATGACGCAAATGGCCCCCTCAATACCCCTCCGCCGTTGTGGAGACTATAAACAACATCAACACACCAACTCTCAATGTCTCTGTCCGCCTAACAAAAAATATATAAAGGTATTCTTTACATATCCAATCAGCCCCCCGTGTTGATTCAAGAGAGCCTGACTGCTGATGAGACCGCGCGTGCAAGAGTTTAGCTTGTGACCGAATCAACGCGGCCGACATGGGCTGATGGGGATGTGTAAAGAATACTTGTATTTATGTAGAGAGACGGGGATATGCGAGGTAGACGCAGCGGTCATTGACCGCTCGTCTTATTTTGTAATCCAATTCGGTGGAGCGGTGGCACAGCGGTGGGCGCACTGCACCGCGATTCCCTGCAGGCTGAGAACAAAAGCAGTCACAGCGCGCACGGCGGGAGGGTTCTGGGTCACGGAGCGGGGGTTGAGCTACTCCTCAGTCACTGCTGGCTCAGAGGCCTTTGCTCAGTTCGCGTTCAGGCTTGGGTCAGGCATTTGCTCAGGCCTTGGTGAGGCCTGGCTCAGGCCTTGGTGAGGCCTGGTTCAGGCCTTGGTGAGGCCTGGCTCAAGCATAGGCCTGGCTCAAGCCTAGTTTCAGGCCTGGCTCAAGCCTAGTTTCAGGCCTGTTTCAAGCCTAGTTTCAGGCCTGTTTCAAGCCTAGTTTCAGGCCTGGCTCAAGCCTAGTTTCAGGCCTTTTCTCAGGCCTTGGTGAGGCCTGTCTCAGGCCTTGGTCAAGCCTGTCTTAGGCAAAGCCACGGTGCTAAAACTTTAGCCCAGTAAATATTCAGACAAAGTATCCTTCAAATAAAACCCACGCATCGGAATATTTCTTCTTACACAACCACACGGCCTTCACGGAGTGCATCATTTCAGCCAGCAATGTTTCAAGACAAGCAAACACTCTGGACTGGTTTAGACCTCCAATGTCTCATCAGCGGCAAGGTCTCCCTCACCGGATGCAGTGTTGGTGGAACGGCCGATGTGACAGACACGAATCGTTTAACCCGAGCTAGCTCTGGATTAATGGTCATAGCCAAGGTCGGGGATTTTCCACGACATTGACTGAGCCTGAGCCGAGCCACGGCTTTGTCAGCTCCTCACCTAACGCTGCGTCTTTCTGAAAGCAACCTAGGAGCGTGCAGCTCATGCTGGGCCGAGCCTGAGCCGTACCCGACCCGAGCCAAAGCTGTAACAGATCCTAACCAGAGCCGTGCCAGAGCCGTGCCAGAGCCGAGCCAGAGCCGTGCTAGAGCCGTGATAGAGCCGAACCAGAGCCGAGCCAGAGCCGTGCCAGAGCCGTGCCAGAGCCGAGCCAGAGCCGAGCCAGAGCCGTTCCAGAGCCGAGCCAGAGCCGTGCCTGAGCCGTGCCACCACTGAACATTTCGCCTTAAAGAGGAATTCCACGCATTGTTCATCGGGTTCCGTTACCCAGGCATGTGGTCGCGCTTCATCCTTGCGGTGTCGGCGCACGTCCTGTAATCCAGCGCTGGCGTCACTCACCAATATCATCGTCGTCGTCAATTGGCTGAAAACGTCTCTGTGTGTGTGTATATGTAGGGGACCGTAGAGCTTTGCAATGATTGTTGGTGGTACCGGTTGCTCACCACCGCGTGGCTGCTGCTGCTGCCCTGCTCGTTTGTGATTCCGGCTCTGAGAGAGCGAGCGGTTGCTGTATGGCGGCGGCACAAGTTGATGTTATTATTTCTCAATGCAAAGGGAGGGGAGAGTTGCAAGTCGTTGTTGGCTTTAATGGCCAGGACGTTTATTTTGAAGGCGCCCATTTATCGTCTTTTACTTTGGTCTGCCACGGGTAAAACATTGCACAGTGGGCGTACCGTTAACGAGATGTTGACTACCTCGACTGGTGTACAGGAGGTCGTGGGTGCGATCAAGGACCCTGACGCCTGATGCTGTATTTTTGGAGTTTGCGTGTCTCTCTCTCTCCCCGTGGTCGCGTTGATTTTTCTCCGGCTCCTTCGGTGTTTCCCTCCGCATTTAGAATCAACATCACCACGCGTTTTGAATATTTGCTGCTGCTGCTGCTATACATTTGCACACGATGCCGATGAGCCACTTCGTTGAGCTATACAGCAGCTCAGTAGTGGACCTCACCTGGTAAAATGAAAATAAAATAGTTCGAGTTTAACGCTAAATCACAGCCCTTTGCCAATCCACTGCTGGATGAAGGCCTCCCCCGCGCCATGAACAGACTTCACCACGCTGCTCGGTGTGGCTCCCCCTGATTTAATTCGCTAAAACTTAATGTTTTTTTAAAGTAAGGCTTATTTAAAACAGAAATAAATGTGAAAGGGAGAGGGGGGGGGATGTCAGGGGTCAATAAATTTGGGGTCAAAAGACATCTGGATCACCCCATCCAGTAACACATTCGTTAAGAGGGAGTTAAATGAAAATTAAATAATATGCGACGTTTCGGGTATCGGTCCTTCTTCAGAGCACGTAAATCGAGCCCAATGACGATAAGATGCGTTACTTGTCTCCTGATGAACAGTTTGTTTGCTATTCTTAGGTTTTTTCGGTAAAGTCACTTTACCAAAAAATCCTTGCAGTCACGAAAGCTTCAAATCTAGAATTGTTTGCTATTATTGAGTGACAGAAAATCACTTAATTAATCGTTCAAATATGTTACTACATAAAAGGGTCATTGCCCGAAACGTCACATTTCTATATATATTTGTTTACATTCTAAAGGCCACGCGGTGTAGTTGTTGGCACGTCAGCATGTACACGTCGGCACATTGACACGCAAACACACACACACGGTAATAGATTAATACATACACACGTACAGGCTCACGGCAATACATACACACGGGATTACACACAAAGATAAAGATTCCCCGTATAGCCTTTAACATGCACACCATTGTGTATGACAAATTGCATTCACAAAGACACATCCATAGCTAGACACATACACACCGATACATACTGTACAATATTTTGCAAATACATAAACGCCTACGCTCCTACGCTGGTACATATATAGACATAGATGGATACACCTAAGTGTACACACATTTGAGGCCGTCCATAAATGACGTCACGCGATTTTGGACGATTCGATTTTTGACCGCCCCCCCCCCCCCCCCGTTACACGGCGTCACAAAAAGTCAGACCCCCCCCCTCAAATATGACGTCACAAAGCTATGCCCCCCCCCAAAAAGTATATATATAAAACATGCTTCAAATCGCCTTAAACTATTGTCATTGTAGTGCGTATTTAATGTGGCGCTGCACTCTGATGTTGTAGGAGAAAACATTTATTAAAAAGTCTATTCAATTATGTAGAACGTGTTGTCTATATTTATTTAAAGTTGCGCATTTTGATGTGACGTCACATTTCTCATCCCCCCTCCCCTCGTCACACATCGTCACAAATGTCTGACCCCCCCCCCCCCCCAGGTGCGTGACGTCATTTATGGACGGCCCCCAGGTTCGTCGCCGAGTGCGTTAACCGCTACACTACCGCTACCCACATATACCCCATATGAACACCTACACACGCACATCACGCATTCATACAAAGATCTCCCAGTATATCCTAAACAGACGTCTGGGGCAAGTGCTGTACGCAAGCACCGTGTGTGTAAACAACGCCACTTGGGGAGACAAAGGCGGCCGGGCGTGGCGCTGGATGCTCAGCACCACGCCCGGCCGTCTTTGTCTCTCCAAGTGGCGTTAGCGAGCACATTCGAAGGTCGACATGGCACACGAGGGGGTGGGTGGCCAGTCCCGGACGTGCGCGCGCGCAATTCAAATCGCCACGCGTGCAATGATATAATTAACGCGTTAATTAGCTCTAGATTTGAAGCTTTCGTGACTGCAAGGATTCATATTGTTAGGTTTTTTCGGTAAAGTCACGTAGGTAAAATTTTTTATAAAAGTAAAATAGAAATAAAATAAAACTCACGACGTTTCGGATGCAACACAAGCTTCCGTCTTCAGGTGGAACCGTCACAGCACGATTGCTATATCAAGTGAGATAAATTCCAAGAAAACAGTATTTGTATATCTTCTTGGTTCTTTCGGTAAAGTCACGTAGAAGGGAAGTAATAAAAAAATAAAAATAAAATATAATTTTATGTTTTATTCATCTTCTTGGTTCTTTCGGTAAAGTCACGTAGAAGGCAAGTAATAAAATAATAAAAATAAAACATAATATTATGTTTTATTTTTTAAATAATAAAAATAAAACGTAATATTATGTTTTATTTTTATTATTTTATTACTTCCCTTCTACGCGACTTTACCGAAAGAACCAAGAAGATGAATCCCTGCAGTCACGAAAGCTTTGAATCGATAAGTATTTGTGTATATACCGGTTGAGGGTGGGAGGAGCCAAGATAGGCTCTGAATATTATTTTTGTGATGTTCGTGCGCCTGAAGCGTTGGTTCAGCTCTCTCGCCGCCGCTCAGTCGGAAGAAAAATGATCATGGGCCAGATTTATCAGGGATGAGACCGGGATGTCTCTTCTCAAACTCCAGTCCTGGCAGAAGCACCACCACCACCACCGTCTTCCCGCGTCTACCAAATTACTCCTCCCCATTCAAGTGCAAATTCAATCTTGATTTGACGCTTTCGTGACTGCACGAATCCATACTCTTTGGTTCTTTCGGTAAAGTCACGTGGGTAGACAATTAAATAAATCACGACGTTTCGGGCGCGACACACAAGCGTCCGTCATCGGGTGATGATCGGGTGATTATCGGGTGATGATCGGGTGATGATCGGGTGATGATCGGGTGATGATCGGGTGATGATGGACGCTAGTGTTGCGCCCGAAACGTCGTGATTTATTTTTTATTTCATTTTATACCTACTGACTGTATCGCTAAGAGCACTTGCCCGTTGAACACGAAGTGTTTTGGATTTCGCGACCGATATATTAAACAGTCTGCCTCAGCAGCAGACCATGCTCTCCCACCTGATGATGGACGCTTGTGTTGCGCCCGAAACGTCGTGATTTATTTCATACCTACGTGACTTTACCGAAAGAACCAAAGAGTACAAATTAAATCGTTCCACGCTGCACGCACCAGATGATTGTTAAACACTTTCCACGCGACGCGCTAAGCAATACACGCTGTCGGCTTTAATGGAGATTGAGATCTCAGTGCGATTGTGTGTGCACGTGTTCCGTGCACGTGACGCAGATATCGTTAATTACTTAGACATAGATACAGAGAGACATGGAAATACGGGGAACATAGAGATACGGAGACACGGGGCTACGAGGAGACTGATAGATACGACAAGAGATAGACGGAGACACGGAGGTACGGGGACATGGAGATATGGGGCTCAGGGGACATGGATACACGAGACAGAGACATGGAAATACGGGGATACAGAAGTACATGGAGATACGGGAACACGAGGACAGAGATATACAAGGGACACCGAGACACAGAGACATGGAGACAGAGAGACGGAACTATGGGAACAGGGAGACCCGGGAAGGACACTAAGTCGATACTTATTCCACTTGTAGTCCGTAAAGCGAGAACAATCCATCATTCCATATTCCTATGACGGGGTATAGGCGTGATCTATTTCAATGAAACAGAACTACGAAGCAACAATCACAACGCACAGAGCTCTGCAGGCTCACAGAGCGGTAGCTATATTTTACCGACCCCGACCAAAGGACGACGACGATGATGATGATGAGACTCATCACACGCGGTACGCTCTCACGTCGCGATGATCCAAACTCGCGCGTCGGGCTAAACCGGCTACACCTGCCGCAATTATCCCTCCGCGACCGCGTGTGTAAAAAAATATAGTTCTATTGCAAAAGGCCCGATTCACCGCGCACGGATACATCCGCCTCTCCCCCCCCCGCCACCGACACACCTGTGATTTCGATTTAAAGCTTTCGTGACCGCAGGGATTCATCTTATTGGTTCTTTCAGTAAAGTCACGTAGAAGGGAAGTAATACAATAATAATAATGAAACGTAACAAAGACAGCGTCTGAATGAAACACCACCAGCCTGGTGGTGTTTCATTCAGACACTGTTTTTCCTGTTTCTTCGCCTGAGGGCGGCTGCTTGCGTTGTGGCCGAAACGTCGTGAGAATTTTATTACGTTTCATTTTTATTATGATTTTATTATTTCCCTTCTACGTGACTTTACCGAAAGAACCAAGAAGATGAACGCCTGTGATTGCTGCTGCCGTGGACGTTCGAGATCCCTCTGGATTTGAAGCTTTCGTGACTGCAGGAATCCATACTCATTGGTTCTTTCGGTAAAGTCACGTAGGTAGAAAATGAAATAAATCACGACGTTTCGGGCGCAACACGAGCGTCCGCCATCAGGTGGGAAAGCGTTAAAGATCCCGTGGATGTTAAAGATCCTGTGACGTCATTCGCAAGACTCGGATGAAGGCATCTCCCCCCCCCCCTACGCACGCGGAGTCGCCCATGGAGCGATGGTCTGAACGTGGGGGGTTCGTGGCAAGGCCGTAGCCATGCAGTCAACATTGGGGGGGCTAAATCTTCCAGGAGGTCTAGCCCCCCCCCCCCCCAAAAAATATAAATGAAAACGAATTTCCTGCCTAAAATATAAAAAGTCACTAACACATGGCATGGACTTTCCATTTATTTTTTACAATAATGTCTAATAGTGTATTGTATAAAAGTTCAGTTTTTTTCTTTTTTTGTTTCATTGTATGTAATGGCAGAGATTAGGGATTAATAAAGTACAACCATAACCCACAATCATATGAACAGAAATCTATGCATTGTTATATGAAGACAAGTCCAGATATTGTGGCCAAGGTTCAACAAATTGTTGTTTTTATTTACATAGCATAGCTATTATTTTTTATATTGTTTGTAGCAATATATTGGGGGGGGGACATTTTGAGCATATTTGAATATTGTGGGGGATGTGCCCCCCAAATATATATTATAATTACGGCCTTGGTTCGTGATGGTGTTGATGGTGTATGCATGTTTGAACTTCTTTTGCACCGTACGCAGCCAACCGTGCAAAGGCCACCGAGATGCTATACTGTATCGCTCTCTTTCAGACGCGAACTGGCGATCACTAATGATAGCTCAACGATGTGGGCTCATCATCACCGTGTGGACATCTATAGCAGCCATATCATCTAAACGCTTGGTGATGTTGATTCTCAACGTGGAGGGAAAAAAAACCAAAGGACCAGGAGCGAAATCCACGCGACCACGGGGAGAGAGAGAGACACGCAAACTCCAAATATACAGCAGGCGTCAGGGGTCGGGATCGAACCCACGACCTCCTATAAACCAGGCGAGGTAGTTAACATTTCACCACAGAGAGAGAGAGACGCAAACTCTAAATATACAGCAGGCGTCAGGGTCGGGATCGAACCCACGACCTCCTATAAACCAGGCGAGGTAGTTAACATTTCACCACATAGAGAGAGAGGCACGCAAACTCCAAATATACAGCAGGCGTCAGGGTCGGGATCGAACCCACGACCTCCTATAAACCAGGCGAGGTAGTTAACATTTCACCACAGAGAGAGAGAGAGACGCAAACTCTAAATATACAGCAGGCGTCAGGGTCGGGATCGAACCCACGACCTCCTATAAACCAGGCGAGGTAGTTAACATTTCACCACAGAGAGAGAGAGGCACGCAAACTCCAAATATACAGCAGGCGTTTGCGTTGTACGTCGAACTCTCGAAGAACGTGATCATAATGTACACACCGCTCAGCCAGGATCGTCTGTGGCGTAACAAACAGATGGCAAACAACCTAAAACTAAAACCATAGATTTTATTTTACCAGGCGAGGACCCACTGAAGCCACCTGGCGATCACAAATGATTATAGCTCCAACCCTTGTGGCTTGTAATCGTCGCCACGTGGACACGTAGAGCAGCCGAATACTCCGAGCGCGCGATGTTTATTCTAAAACGTGGGCGATGCTGCTGCGTTGGCAGCGGTGGTGGACAACAGCAACCACCACCATCACCGCCATCAACTCGGGACGTGTGTCAATGGACCTTCTGCACGGCGCACACACACATGTGCTACGAAGAAGGGTCATTGACCGAAACGTCGCCGAATCGATAATTGTTCCTATTAAAGTCATGTTTTGTCCGAATGTACGTACATTAGCCGCGGCGGGACCTTCTTAGAACGTAAGCAATATTTACATCATCACTCGGCCTCGATGTGTCTCGTCGCCCTTCGAGAATATGGCCGTCAGTCACAGTGACGATTATAATCTGCATCTGTGCTGGGCCTCTCCTAGGTCGACTCAGCCTCAAGTGAGGAACCTGGTGCCGCGTGTAAAAATATCGCCACGAGGGAGACAAAGGCGGCCGGGCGTGGTGCTGGCCGCCCAGCCCCTCGTGTGCCGTGCCTGCCTTCATTAGGTGGTGCTCCCTAACAGCACTTGCCCCAGCAGTCTGTTAAGGCTACACGGGGGGGGAGGGGGTCTTTGTGTTACAAGAGACTGAGAAAGATTGGGATTCGCCGTTTTTTGGTGGCATCGGCGAACCAGGCACGCGTTCACGCCTGGGCTCCCGGTACGTTTGTGATGATGATGATGATGACAATGCCACTGATAATCGTAGTGGTGGTGGTGATGGTGGTGGTGATGGTTGTGTTGTTGGTCTTGATGATAGCGGTGGTGTTAGTAGTGATGATGATGGGGTTGGTGATGGCAATTGGCGTTGGTGATGATCACGTTAAAGGTGGTGGTGATGATATAATGGTTTGGGAATGATGTTGATGATAATGGTGTCGGTGATGATGATGATGGTAATGGTTTGGGGATGATGTTGGTGATGATGGTTTTGGTGATTTTTGATGATGTACCCGATCTGGCCAGATGTCGCAACAAGCCAAGCAGGTTTATGTACGTACACACCTGTACACACCTGTATACGTACATAATCCATACACAACCTATAATATACAAAACAAAAGATAAGATTCTCTGTATAGCCTTTGCCAGACTGTTGAGGCAAGTGCTGTTCGCGAGCACCTATATTAAGGCCGGCACGGGACCGCCTTTGTCTCCCCAAATGCTGATGTTTACACACACGGCACCAGGTACATACTAATTTAAGGCCGAGTTGACCTAGGGGAGGCCCAGGACCGGTCCAGATATTTCGTTGCCTGCACGGGTGTTGTTGTTGTTGTTGGCGCCCGCGAGCGATCCGTACGGCGCGATTCCATCACACGTGCGGACATGGTACAGACACGTCACGCGTTCACATGACAACATACATACACACGTGTGACACACGTACAGTCATGCGGCACACACACATGCATGATGCGTACATAATTACCTACCCATACGTCGCACGCTTTACAGAGCGTACGTTCAATCACACGTACGCACAATGCACTACACGGAACACGTACAATAGTCGACACGTGCTCATCGTGAAAACGGCGTGCATCCGTCACGTATGTGAGCTTCCCTGCATCATGGGTGATGCACGTATGTGCCACATTGCTGCACGCGCTCGTGCACAACAACAAAGACAAAGCCCCCCCCCCACCCAGTGTAGCCTCCACAGAACTATTTTGGGGGCAAGTGCTGTCCTTTTTAAATATATAGCGAGCACCTAAATAAAGGCCGGCACAGCGCACGAGGGGGTAACTCCCCGCGCGGACGCCTTTGTCTCCCCGACCCAGAGGTTCGCTCAGTTGCGGGCTATAGGCACGAGAGGGGAGAGAGGACGGGGGGGGGGACTACCTCCGATCTCATCGAGATGTCGCAACGCCGCCGATGAGAGCGGTGGAGAGGGGGGGGGGGCTGGGAAATCTCCATCGCCGGTGCGTTCACTGCGCCACACAAAAGGCAAAGATGCCCCGTGTAGCCTCGAACAGACTGTTGGGGCAAGTGCTCTGAGCGAGTCAGCAGCTACCGATGAACGCCGGCAACGCACACGAGGGAGTGGGGTGGTGGGGGGAGGGGGGTCAGCACCACGCCCGACCGCCTTTGTCTCCCCTTTTGCGGCGATGTTGCATACACACCCGTGCCCGTGTGCTGCACGCGTGTGTACTGTGTGTGTACTGTGTGTGTACTGTGTGTACTGTGCTGCACGCGTGTGTACTGTGTGTGTACTGTGTGTGTACTGTGTGTGTACTGTGTGTACTGTGTGTGTACTGTGTGTACTGTGTGTGTACTGTGTGTACTGTGCTGCACGCGTGTGTACTGTGTGTGTACTGTGTGTGTACTGTGTGTACTGTGTGTGTACTGTGTGTGTATTGTGTGTACTGTGCTGCACGCGTGTGTACTGTGTGTGTACTGTGTGTGTACTGTGTGTGTACTGTGTGTACTGTGTGTGTACTGTGTGTACTGTGCTGCACGCGTGTGTACTGTGTGTACTGTGTGTACTGTGTGTGTACTGTGTGTACTGTGTGTGTACTGTGTGTACTGTGTGTGTACTGTGTGTACTGTGTGTGTACTGTGTGTATTGTGTGCTGCACGCGTGTGTACTGTGTGTGTACTGTGTGTACTGTGTGTGTACTGTGTGTACTGTGTGTGTACTGTGTGTACTGTGTGTGTACTGTGTGTACTGTGCTGCACGCGTGTGTACTGTGTGTGTACTGTGTGTACTGTGTGTGTACTGTGCTGCACGCGTGTGTACTGTGTGTGTACTGTGTGTGTACTGTGTGTACTGTGTGTGTACTGTGTGTACTGTGCTGCACGCGTGTGTACTGTGTGTGTACTGTGTGTGTACTGTGTGTACTGGGCTGCACGCGTGTGTACTGTGTGTACTGTGTGTACTGTGTGTGTACTGTGTGTACTGTGTGTATTGTGTGTGTACTGTGTGTACTGGGCTGCACGCGTGTGTACTGTGTGTACTGTGTGTGTACTGTGTGTACTGTGTGCTGCACGCGTGTGTACTGTGTGTGTACTGTGTGTACTGTGTGTGTACTGTGTGTACTGTGTGTGTACTGTGTGTACTGTGCTGCACGCGTGTGTACTGTGTGTGTACTGTGTGTACTGTGCTGCACGCGTGTGTACTGTGTGTGTACTGTGTGTGTACTGTGTGTGTACTGTGTGTGTACTGTGCTGCACGCGTGTGTACTGTGTGTGTACTGTGCTGCACGCGTGTGTACTGTGTGTGTACTGTGTGTACTGTGTGTGTACTGTGTGTGTACTGTGTGTACTGCGTGTGTACTGTGTGTACTGTGTGTGTACTGTGTGTACTGTGCTGCACGCGTGTGTACTGTGTGTGTACTGTGTGTGTACTGTGTGTACTGTGTGTGTACTGTGTGTACTGTGCTGCACGCGTGTGTACTGTGTGTGTACTGTGTGTACTGTGTGTGTACTGTGTGTACTGTGTGTGTACTGTGTGTGTACTGTGTGTGTACTGTGTGTACTGTGCTGCACGCGTGTGTACTGTGTGTGTACTGTGTGTGTACTGTGTGTACTGTGCTGCACGTGTGTGTACTGTGTGTGTACTGTGTGTGTACTGTGTGTACTGTGCTGCACGCGTGTGTACTGTGTGGGTACTGTGTGTACTGTGTGTGTACTGTGTGTGTACTGTGTGTGTACTGTGTGTACTGTGCTGCACGCGTGTGTACTGTGTGTGTACTGTGTGTGTACTGTGTGTACTGTGTGTACTGTGCTGCACGTGTGTGTACTGTGTGTACTGTGTGCTACACGCGTGTGTACTGTGTGTGTACTGTGTGTGTACTGTGCTGCACGCGTGTGTACTGTGTGTGTACTGTGTGTGTACTGTGCTGCACGCGTGTGTACTGTGTGTTGTGTACTGGTGTGGTGTACTGTGTGTGTACTGTGTGTATGTGTGTGTGTACTGTGTGTTGTGTGTGTACTGTGTGTGTGGTGTGTGTATACTGTGGACTCGTTTGAGGCTGAGTCTACCTAGGGGGAGGCTCGGGACGGGTTCATCAAAGCGTCACACCACACAACCCACACCAAGACAAAGATCCCCCGTATAGTCTTAACAGACCGTAGGGGCAAGTGCTGTTAGCGAGCACCTATGAAGGCCGGCACAGCACACGAGGGGGTGGGTGGCCAGCAACACGCCCGACCGCCTTTGTCTCCCCAGTGGCGATGTTTACACTCCGCACCAGGTACTCATTTGAGGCTGAGTCGATCTAGGGGAGGCCCAGGACTGGTTCAGATAATCGACACTGATGGTGGCCGTGAGCGAGAATCGAACTCGGGTCGCCGCGTTCGTAGCGCAGCGTAGTGCTAACCACTACACCACCGCTCCACACACACACACCCAGACACACACACATACACACCACAACACATCACACAGTACACACACCACAACACATCACACAGTACACACACATATCACAGTACACACCACAACACATCACACAGTACACACACATATCACAGTACACATCACACTACACCAACACACACAGCACACACATCACACTACACACACACACATCACCCTACAAACACACACATCACACACACATATCACAGTACACACCACAACACATCACAGTACACACGCACACAGTGCACACATCACACTACACACACAGTACACACACACACATCACACTACACACATCACACATCACACAGTACACATACATATCACAGTACACACCACAACACATCACACAGTACACACACAGTTCACACACATCACAGTACACACACACACAGTACATACACACATCACAGTTCACACACATCACAGTACACTCACACACATCACAGTTCACACACACACAGTACACACACACACAGTACACACACACAGTACACACACACATCACAGTACACGCACACACACAGTACACGCTACACACGCCCCATGACTTAATTTCAGCCGGGTCTATCCGGGGTCTGCCAGACGGAAGCTATTGTTGGTGCCCGGCACACCACGCCCAGTATATTACACTGAACACTCACAGTACACGCAGCACACTGAACACTCACAGTACACACACGCAAAGTACAGACAAACACACAGTACATACACAGTACACCCACGCAGCATACATACACAGAGTACTTACACAGTACACACATACGGCGCACAGTACACACACACAGTACACACACAGTACACACACTACACACACACAGTACACACACATCACCCAGTACACACACACAGTACACAATACACACACATCACACAGTACACACACACAGTACGCACACACACAGTGCATACAGTACACACGCGTGCAGCACACAGTACACACGCGTGCAGCACACAGTACACACAGTACACACACATCACACAGTACATACAGTACACACGCGTGCAGCACACAGTACACACAGTACACACACAGTACACACACATCACACAGTGCATACAGTACACACGCGTGCAGCACACAGTACACACACAGTACGCACGCGTGCAGCACACAGTACACACAGTATACCACACCACACACACAGTACACACACAACACACAGTACACACACAGTACACACAGTACACACGCGTGCAGAACACAGTACACACGCGTGCAGAACACAGTACACACACACCACACACACAGTACACAGTACACACAGTACACACACAGTACACACGCGTGCAGCACACAGTACACACGCGTGCAGCACACAGTACACACACATCACACACAGTACACACAGTACACACGCGTGCAGAACACAGTACACACAGTATACACACACCACACACACAGTACACACACCACACACAGTACACACAGTACACACAGTACACACGCGTGCAGCACACAGACCGCGTGACCTTTAGGCGCTCTCCGCGTGCTCTTCCCCCCTCCTCCCTCTGCCGGGATCCTCGCGACGAGAGGAGGAGGAGGAGGCGGCGGCGAGCCCGGGGGCTCTGCCGGTGATGGAGGGCGCCGACAGAGACACGGGGACAGGGAGAGACACGGGGTGTAGAAACAGGCAGGGAGAGACACGGGGGTGTAGAAACAGGCAGGGAGAGACACGGGGGTGTAGATACAGGCAGGGAGAGACACGGGGGTGTAGAGACAGACAGGGAGAGACACGGGGTGTATAGACAGGCAGGGAGAGACACGGGGGTGTAGAAACAGGCAGGGAGAGACACGGGGTGTATAGACAGGCAGGGAGAGACACGGGGGTGTAGAAACAGGCAGGGAGAGACACGGGGGTGTAGAGACAGGCAGGGAGAGACACGGGGATAGAGAGACGCAGTGACACAGACAGAGACACGGGGACACAGAGACACGGGGACAAGGAGAGACACGGGGGTGTAGAGACAGGGGGACAGGGAGAGACACGGGGACAGGGAGAGACACGGGGACAGGGAGACGCCGTGCCACAGACAGAGACACGGGGACATAGAGAGACACGGGGGTATAGAGACACAGACATAGACACGGGGACAAGGAGAGACACAGGAGAAACACGGGGGTGTAGAGACAGGCAGGGAGAGACACGGGGACAAGGAGAGACACGGGGATACAGAGACGCAGTGACACAGACAGAGACACGGGGACAAGGAGAGACACAGGAGAAACACGGGGGTGTAGAGACAGGCAGGGAGAGACACGGGGACAAGGAGAGACACGGGGATACAGAAACGCAGTGACACAGACAGAGACACGGAGACAGGGAGAGACACGGGAAAAGGGAGAGACACGGGGATATAGAGACAGGCAGAGAGAGACACGGGGACACATACAGAGACACGGGGACAAGGAGAGACACGTGGATAGAGAGACGCAGTGACACAGACAGAGACACGGGGACAAGGAGAGACACGGGGATAGAGAGACACAGTGACACAGACAGAGACACGGGGACACAGAGACACGGGGACAATGAAAGACACGGGGGTGTAGAGACAGGCAGGGAGAGACACAGTGACACAGACAGAGACACGGGGATAGAGAGACACAGTGACACAGACAGAGACACGGGAGAGACACGGGGATATAGAGACAGGCAGGGAGAGACACAGTGACACAGACAGAGACACGGGGACAAGGAGAGACACAGACAGAGACACGGGGACAAGGAGAGACACGTGGATAGAGAGACGCAGTGACACGCAGGGAGATACGGAGACATAGTAACAGAGACACGGGGAGGAAAATACAGAGAGACAGACGTGGAGACAAGGGATAGAGACAGAGACAGCGAGAGACACAAACACAGAGAGACGCATTTTCACGCACAGACAGAGAGAAACACACACAGACAGACACGCAAAGACAAAGATCCCCCCTATAGCCTTAACAGACTGTTGGGGCCGTTAGCCAACACCTATGAAGGCCGGCACGGCACACGAGGGGGCGGGCGGCCAACACCACGCCCGGCCGCCTTTGTCTCCCCGGTGGCGATGATTACACACCGCACCACGTACTCATTTAACGCCGAGTCGACTTAGCGGAGGTCCATGACCGGTTCAGAAATCGTTACCGGTGTTGACCGTGAGCGGGAATCGAACTCGGGTCGCCGGGTTCGTAGCACAGCGCGTTAACCGCTACACCACCGCTCCCCAGACACACACACATATATATACTACCCACTACCATAAGAGACAGACAGACACACACACATACACATACACGCAGAGAAACACAGAGACACAGATAGACACAGACAGAGAGAGACACAGAGAGACACAGAGAGACACAGACACAGAGAGAGAGACACACACAGACACAGAAATACACACAGAGACATACCGAGAGAGACACACACTGAGAGACAGACAGAAAGAGACAGAGAGACACACACAGACAGAGAGACACACACACAGACAGAGAGAGACACACAGAGAGAGAGACACACACACTGAGAGAGACACACACAGACAGAGAGAAACGCCGAGAGAGAGAGAGAGACACACCGGCAGAGAGACACACATACAGACAGAGAGAGACACAGAGAGACACACCGAGAGAGAGACACACACACACAGGCAGAGAGGAGGAAGATGCACGCGGCAAATGGATCTTGCGCGGCGCGCGGATGGAGAGCGAGCGGGAGAGGGAGGAGAGGGGGGGGGAGGAAGAGAGGGGGGGAGATGTGCAAGAGGGTCATGATGGAGAGAGGCGGTGGTGGTGGTTGTGGTGGTTGTGGTGGTGGTTGTTATGGTGGTGGTGGTGGTGGATGGAGGAATGGATGGCGGGTGTATATTTTGGTGAAATATGGTTAAAAATCGGGTTGGTATACGGGAGGGGGGGGGTGCATCGGGTGACGTACGCGCGCGCACGTGACCAAGCCGAGCATCGCCCTACCGACCAATCAGATCGCTGCACTAATAAAGAGAGATCCGAGTTCTATTCATGACCAGCACCACCACCACCATCACCACCATCATCATCATCAGCACCACCATCATCATCATCAGCACCACCATCATTATCAGCACCACCACCATCATCAGCACCACCACCATCATCAGCACCACCATCATCATCATCAGCACCACCATCATCATCATCAGCACCACCATCATCATCATCAGCACCACCATCATCATCAGCACCACCATCATCATCATCATCAACACCACCATCAGCACCACCATCATCATCAGCACCACCATCAGCAGCACCACCATCATCATCAGCAGCACCACCATCATCATCAGCAGCACCGCCATCATCATCATCAGCACCACCATCATCATCAGCACCACCATCATCATCAGCACCACCACCATCATCATCAGCACCACCATCATCATCAGCACCACCACCATAATCACCAGCACCACCATCATCATCAGCACCACCACCACCATCTTCATCAGCACCATCATCATCACCATCAGCACCACCACCTTCAGCACTACCACCATCAGCACCACCACCATCATCATCATCAGCACCATCAGCACCACCGCCATCAGCACCACCACCATCATCATCATCAGCACCACCACCACCATTACCGGCCATGGTCTATCGACTGCTGGATGAATGCCTCCCCAAACCCCGATCCGGCGACATCAACGATCCACCGTGCGCCACCTGCAAGTCGACGCAATTTCGTCGCTCCATCTCCTGGCGTTCTATAAAACACGAGGATCGCGATGTGGCTGCCATGGAGTATGTTGCGTCATTTTTGTTGCTGTTGTCGTTGCGCGGTTGTCATGCCCGCGAATGCCTCTACATATTTGTATTCGCGAACATAACGACGGGTGGAGCGGTGGCGCAGTGCTTAGTGCAACTAAACTTGCCGCTATGAACCCGCCGACGCGAGTTCGATTCCCGCTCACGGCCAACGTGTGAGGGTGGTTCCCGTCCGGATGATATGCGAACCGCACTTCTCCCCGTTCGCCAAGCCGCGCGCACCCAGCGTGGCCACAGTGGAAGAAACCTCTCATGACCGACGCGCCGTGCGGAGTCCCTAATGCAGCCCACGCTGCCTTCAGAAGGCCGCGGCGTCCGGCCGACGAACGGAACGCGTCCGAAAGAGGACGTCCATCATGCAGGCGCCACGGTGGCTTGGAGATGTTAACTACCTCGCCTCGTATACAGGAGGTCGTGGGTTCGATCCCGACCCTGACGATGCCTGCTGCTGCATATATCTCATCATCATCATCATCACGGTGGCTGGGAGATGTTAACTACCTCGCCTGGTACACAGGAGGTCGTGGGTTCGATCCCGACCCTGACGATGCCTGCTGCTGTGTATTTGTAGTTTGCGTCTCTCTCTCTCTCTCCCCCCGTGGTCGCGTGGATTTCTCTCCCAGGTTTTTTCTACCACGTTTAGAATCAACGTCATGACGCGTCTTAGAGTATTTGGCAGCTATACATTTCCACATGCTGATGATGAGGATGACGAGTCACTACGTTGAGCTATCGTTTGCGGCCAGATCGCTTCTGAAAAAATAGCTATAATACAGCTCAGTTGGGGGCCGTACCTCGGTAAAATAAAATAAAAAATGTGTGTAGAGACAGGGCGATGACACGAGCTCGTGTTGCAGCGGGAACCCCTGCGGGATTGCGAGAGGTGGCAGCGGCGTCGGCGCTTTGGCCATGGAAGCCTTCATTCAGCAGTGAATCGAGCATGGCTCTCGCTATTTAAATGATGGCGACGATGAATGTGTGAGTAGGTGTGTGTGTGTGCGTCGAGGTTTATGTGTGTGTCGAGATGTGTGTGTCGAGGTGTGTGTTTGTGTGTGTCGAGGTGTGTCTAAGTGTGTGAATGTGTGTGTGTGTCTAGGTATGTGTGTGTCTCGGTGTGTGTGTGTCTGTGTCTACGTGTGTGTGTGTGTCTCGCTAACAGCACTTGCCCCTACAGTCTGTTAAGGCTATACGGGGATCTTTGTCTTTTTTATCTTTGTGTGTGTCTGGGTGTGTGTGTGTCGAGGTGTGTGTGTGTGTGTCTATGTGTGTGTGTGTCTTGGTGTGTGTCTTGGTGTGTATGTGTGTCGAGGTGTGTGTGGGGAGCGGTAGCGTAGCGTTTAGCGCGCTGCGCTACGAAGCTGGCAACCCGAGTACCTGGTGCGGTATGTAAACATCGCTACTCGGAAGACAAAGGCGGTCGGGCGTGGTGTTGGCCACCTCATGTGCCGTGCCGGCCTTCATATGTGCTACTCGCTAACAGCACTTGCCCCAACAGTCTGTTACAGGCTACACGGGGGGGGGGGGGGATCTTTGTCTTTTGTAGTCAAAATGTTTCGTGAAACCCGCCACCACCCGACACAGCCAATTAGTCGGGGTGTTTGTCACGTAAACAAAACGTGAGCAATAAGTTACGAGTTCACCACCCCGGTTGTGTGTTGGCGAAATCAACCCACAGCAGCGTTTACAATCGGAGTACGGTGACGTTTCGCTGGCGATTACAACAACAACAACAACAACCACCAACAACAACAACAACCACCACCAGCAACAACAACCACCAGCAGCAGCAGCATCATCCTCGGGCGATAGCCAAAACACCTTTATTACGCATACTCTTCGGTTCTTTCGGTAAAGTCACGTAGGTATAAAATAAAATATTGTGGAATAATATTGGTCGCGAAAGCCTCGGCGTTGAAGTGTGATCACGGATTTTATTATTTTACGACCCCCATCAGCCGGATAGAGATCATGAACATCATCACCGGCATTGGCCGTGATTTATCCACTGCTGGATGAAGGCTGTCCCACCCACCCCAAGCCGTCGCGACGCCACGTGCAGTCCCCGCGCACAAACCACGGAAGCAACAGCAGCTGATGACGACGACGACGATGATACTCGATGGTTGCTGACGACGATGACGACGATGATACTCGATGGTTGCTGACGACGATGACTTCTGCACTCAGCTACCCCGATACAACCATGCCGTGTTCTGGTGGAACGAACGGGTTACTCCACTCAGCTACCCCACTACAACCACGCGGACTCTGGTGGAACGAGTGGATTGCTCCGCTCAGCTACCCAACCCGCGCTCACCCCAACCCGCGCTCACCCCAACCCGCGCTCACCCCAACCCGCGCTCACCCCAACCCACCCTTCCTGCCCGGATGCTGCCGTGGAGTGGCTCGCCACGCTCCACAGACGCCACAACGGAACGCTGCGACTGCTGCCTCTGCTTTGTTCAGACTCCGCACGATGGAAGCAGCAGCGGAGCGGAAAGCGACGTTTCAGGAAACGACCCTAGCTGGCACCTTATTTAGAGCACGCGTACAACATCTGTGGCGACATTCGCCTCGCTAGCCCTTCTAGAACATCATCACAGTCAACACGTGCCGTACAACATCTGTGTACACACACACACGCACACGTGCACACACACGCACACGTGTGTACACACACGCACATGCACACGTGTGTACACACACGCACATGCACACGTGTGTACACACACGCACATGCACACGTGTGTACACGTGTATATAAATATCCCCGTATAGCCCTCACATACTGTTGGGGCAAATTCAGATAATCGTCACTGGGGTTAGTGGCCGTGAGCCGGGATTCGTCGGACAGAGCGCTTAACGCTACCCCCCCCGCCCCTACTTGCACACAGACGCATGTACACACACGCGTATCTGTGTACAACTAGCCATACAAAATACAAGTGTACACACGTGTGTGTGTGTATATGTACGTGTCTATGTGTGCAAGTCTATCCAATTACACGTGGATGTGTACAGGTGTACCGTATGTACACAAATACACATTTGTGCATGTGTATATGTATGTGACGATTATCTGAACTGGCCCTGGGCCTCCCCTAGGTCGACTCAGCCTCAAATGAGTACCCGGTGCAGTGTGTAAACATCGGTACTAGGGAGACAAAGGCGGCCGGGCGTGGTGTTGGCCACCCACCCCATCGTGTGCCGTGCCGGCCTTAATAGGTGCTCGCTAACAGCGCTTGCCCCTACAGTCTGTTAAGGCTATACGGGGGATCTTTATCTTTGTGTGCACACGCTTCTAGACGCATGGGGAGCGGTGGTGCAGCGGTTAGCGCTACGCTGCGCTACGAACCCGGCATTCCGAGTTCGATTCCCGCTCACGGCCACCAACACCAGCGACGATTGTCTGAACCGGTCCTGGACCTCCCCTAGGTCGACTCGGCCTCGAATCAGTACCTGCTGGTGCGACGTGTCGATATATCGCCACTGGGGAGACAAAGGCGGCCTGGTCACCCACAGCCTCGTGCGCCGTGCCGGCCTGCATAGGTGCAAGTCGCTAACAGCAATCTTGATTTTTTTAGCTTTCGTGACTGCAGGAATCCATACTCTACTTTGGTTCTTTCGGTAAAGTCACGTGGGTAGAAAATAACAATAAATCACGACGTTTCGGGCGCGGCACACGTGTCCGTCATCGGGTGATGATCGGGTGATGATCGGGTGATGATCGGGTGATGATCGGGTGATGATCGGGTGATGATCGGGTGATGATCGGGTGATGATGGACGCTTGTGCGAAACGTCGTGATTTATTTTTTATTTCATTTTATACCTACTGACTTTATCGCTAAGAGCACTTGCCCGTTGAACACGAAGTGTTTTGGCTTTCGCGACCGATATCATCCATGAGAGGTTTTTTTTTTTTGGGGGGGGGGGGGGGGTTAGAACGCATAAATATACAAATGTGTCGTTAAACCCGCCACCACCCGATACAGCCAACTGGTAAAATTTGTCACGTGAACAGAACGTGGCCAATTCGTTGGTCGTACAGCACTACTGTGTAGTGTAATGTATAGTAGTGTATAGTGTAGTGTATATTAGTGTAGTGTATAGTAGTGTAGTGTATAGTAGTGTAGTGTATAGTAGTGTAGTGTATATTATAGTGTATAGTGTAGTGTATAGTGTAGTGTATAGTGTAGTGTACAGTAGTGTAGTGTATCGTGGAGTGTATAGTAGTGTAGTGTATAGTAGTGTATAGTCGTGTAGTATATAGTAGTGTAGTGTATAGTGTAGTGTATAGTGTAGTGTATAGTGTAGTATACTAATACAGCAACACCGGTTGTGTTGGAGAGCCAAGCCACAACATTTACAATCCGAGTACCGCGACGTTTCGCCAGTAATTACAACCAGCTTTATCAGGCGACAGCCAGATTAGTGGAGAAGTACTCGTGTTTTGTTCCTTAAATACGAGGCGTAGATGTGATGACAACACTTTGTGCGTTCTTCTTGTGCGAAGTGGGGGGGGGGGGGGTGTTAATGAAGTGACAATGTGATAATTTACTTGAACCGCGTGTGGTATTACCTTTAGCACTTGCCCCAACCGTCTGTTAGGACTATACGGGGGAGCTTTGTCTTTGTATTTTGTATGTATGTTGAACTTATTTCGCACCGTACGTAGCCGACCGTGCTAATCGCAGGTGCGGACACGCACGTGTACACGTGTATGTGTGTGTACACACGTCTACACGTGTACACACGTGTATGTGTGTGTACACGTGTATGTGTGTGTGCACGTGTATGTGTGTGTACACGTCTGTGTGCGTGTACACGTGTATGTGTGTGTACACGTGTATGTGTGTAAACGTGTATGTGTGTACACACACGTATGTGTGTGTACACACGTGTATGTGTGTGTAAACGTGTATGTGTGTGTACACGTGTATGTGTGTACACATGTCTGTGTGTGTACACGTGTATGTGTATACGTGTACACGTGTACACGTACACGTGTATATGTATGTACACGTGTATGTGTGTGTACACGTGTACATATGTGTACACAGACAAAGATCCCCCTTACACCCTTAACAGACTGTTGGGGCAAGTGCCGTTAGCGAGCACCTATGAAGGCCGGCACGGCACACGAGGGGGTGGGTGGCCAGCACCACGCCCGGCCGCCTTTGTCTCCTCAATGGCGAAGTTTACTACACACCGCACCAGGTACTCATTTGAGGCCTTAGTCGTACGTGTGTGCACGTGTTTCTGAGTTATACACCGCCAATTCCCTTCCTCTTTCCTCCACTCGCCCCTCCACTCCTTCCCGTCCCTCCCCACCCACTCTCGCTTCTATGGCTGCTGTCACTCATTCCTCAACCATTGCAGCGATGCCCTTGCCACGTTTTTTATTTTATTTTCAACAACCACGGCAAGCGTTTGGGGTGCAGGTTACTCCGTGGAGAGGGTGGCTTGGGATGAATTCCGAGCTAAAACTTTTCACAGGCGGAAGAAGATCGCATCCCGTGCACGTTGTAGACACCTTCCAATACGTTTATATAATAATCTAAACATTATGGAGCGCTCCTGTTGATACATTTAAATATATTTCTCCCTATATACAGAGATTCGTACATACATCCGTATATTAATTTTCATATCTACTATATTCTTGGTTCTTTCGGTAAAGTCACATAGAAGGGAAATAATAACGTAATAAAAATAAAACATAATAAAATAAAATTCTCACGACGTTTCGGCCACAACGCAAGCAGCCGTCCTCAGGTGAAGAAACAGAGCTGTCGGAAAGACAGCGTCCTAATGAACGCTGTTTTCTTCTCCATTTCTTCACCTGAGGACGGCTGCTTGCGTTGTGGCCGAAACGTCGTGAGAATTTTATTTTATTATGTTTTATTGTTTATTATTTTATTATTTCCCTTCTACGTGACTTTGCCGAGAGAACCAAGAATATGAATTACTGCAGTCACGAAAGCTCTAAATCGAAACTTATATCTACTGTTATATATTGAGATCTTATAAGTAGACGCCAATATATTGATATATTTTCATATATTTTGATTCACAGAGTACTGTACTTTATATTCATATTTATGCTTCTATAGTTTCTTAAATAGACATTCATATATATACAAATATTCCGCTATACAGAGATTCGTAAACAGTATATGTGTAGATATTCCTCTGTGTATACTACTCTATATTTCTGTTTCAATTCCTGTACGCATACTGGGACAATACAAAAAGGACAATACTGCTAATTATTTTGCGTTGCTATAAATGATGTCATATGTACGCATATATAAAACCCTTTATATACACACACACATATATATATAACACCATATATCCTTCATAGCGCATGATGTGCCTTGCAGGACAAAGGGATATTGCCCGAAACGTCGCGTGTTTTATTTTCTTGGGGTTGTCTTGGATTAATTGTTAGTTTAATTCTTAGTTTAATTGTTAGTTTAACACGCAGGCATGAACTAGTGTCCAAGCGGCACGTTTGGTTTACGTAACAAACCCTTACCGATTTGCTGTGTCGGGTGGTGACGGGTTAACGACACATTCATGTTTACGCGATCTAACCCAAACACAATATTAATACGGATTATTTTTGTTGTCTTAGACGGTTGTTGTTGTTGTTCTGCTGCCTTGCGCCATGCTTGTTAACACAATCTGCAGGGATGTACGGTACGGTACCGTCCAGGTGCCATTTCTACTTTCCATACTTAATGAACAGTTATGAAAATGTCTTTGTTTTTTAAAGGCGACTCTCTTACACTCTACTCCGTCTTACTCTGGGTCGGCCATCGAACAAAGAGAGGCCGCGCTTTCCGATGCGCGTCTGCGGCCGTCTGGAACGCTCTACCTTCCGATATTAGGAAGCCCCTGTGGAGCGGCGATGCACTTTGAAATCATCATCGTCGTCGTCCAGATTGACAAACTAATTTTCTTTAGAACTGCTGGTTGTTGTTGTTGTTTAAATGTGTTGTCCCCCCCGCCCCACACACCATCGATTAGCGCAGTTGGTTACGCGCTGTACGAAATACATTCAACAAACATAAGTACGAATCCTTTTATTGTATTATGTTGTTGTTGCTGCCGTTGTTGTTGTAACTTGTTTGTCTACGGGCAGAGTGGCTTGAAAACAAACAAAAAGCCTCTTAGCTCAGTAGGCTTTACTAAATAAACTTCTGATTCTTATCAACTTCTGACCGTACGGGACATCTGTGACCAAGGGCTATTATTGTTTATACATCCCATCAGCCACACGACATACTGGATGTTGGTGCCGTATGGCTCGTGATGTCCGACGTTTCGCGCTCACGCCACGTGCCGAGAGGCGGCGCCGCAACCGCCTGGGAGCTTGAATTCCTTGGCAATGAGAAGCTCGCCCCCGTCGTACGGGCAGCGAAACGTCGGACACCGCGTCGAGAACAACACGCGGTTTCAACCCAAACAAACACACACATACACACGGGAGTGAGACAATTACCGTGTAAAATTACATATGCGTCTTCTTGGTCTGAATGACTCTGCCTTCTCGACAGACCTGTTCTCCACCTGAAGACGGCTGCTTGCGTTGTGGCCGAAACGTCGTGAGAATTATTTTATTATGTTTTATTTTTATTATTTTATTATTTTCCTTCTACGTGACTTTACCGAAAGAACCAAGAAGATGAATCCCTGCAGTCACGAAAGCTTTGAATCGAAATTTTACATATGCGTGTTAACAATGTCTGTATATATATGCTTTATAATTGTACATTTTTTTATTAATAAATTTAGACCAAGATTTCTCTTTAAATTAAAATATTGATTTCGTCTGATTGGAGGACTCTTTAAATGTATAGCAAAAATAATTACATCTGCATTTACAGACCTTTGTCAATGAACCACTGCTCGGTTAAATGCCTTCCTGCGCGCTCGAGTGCCCGGTTGTAGAGCTACATTGACCATACTTCACCACACTGGTCAGCAGCAAATTGGCGACATATGAGAGTGTGGGGGGGGGGGATCCTAGGCCTGGGTGTCAGATACCATCACTCGCCACTGATGTGAACCGTGGCTCGGATTTCGAACTCGGGTAGCCGGGGTTCACGGCGTAGCGCGCTAACCACTGCGCCACCGCTCTCTAACACTCGCCGGTGATGTAAGTGATCATGATATACACTCTAGAAGGGTTGGAGTCGAGGCCGAATACGGACGGGCGTGTGCACGTTACATTGATGTTTCTGGATCGCGCGAGAGAGAGACGAAATGTCACGCACGGATGTTACCGTCTGTTATTGCTCACGACTGCGAGAATGGGAAGGAAAAAAAAATCGCTTGCGAAATCAAAACCCCAAAATATTCTCGTTGATCGCTCTCACTCCGGCGGGCAGACTCGAGGTGTTCGAGTCTCTTCGCCAGGCAAAGACAAAGATCCCCCGCACAGCCTTGGCAGGCTGTTTAGGGCAAGTGCTGTTAGCGAGCAGCACCTATGAAGGCCGGCACGGTGGCACACGAGGGGGTGGGGTGGCCAGCACCACGCCCGGCCGCCTTTGTCTTCCTTTAGTGCCGATGTTTACACACGGCATCGGGCACTCATTTGAGGCCGAGTCGACCTAGGGGAGGCCCAGGGACCAGTTCAAATAATCGTCACCGGTGGTTGTCGGCCGTGAGCGGGAATCGAACTCGGCTTGCGGGGTCCGTGGCGCGGCGCGGTGCGGCGCGGCGCTAACCGCTGCGCCACCGCTCTCCACACGAGTCTCGCCCGCACCGGTGGACCGAGTAATTCGCCTCCCGTGAAGCGAGTGCGACGCCGAAGCCGATAGAAAGTGGGGTAAACAGCCGTTCCCATTCGATCCGACGACGGTATTTTAGTGTGCGCGTGTCTGCAGCACGCGGCGTTACCTGCAGCACCGCATGGACTGCGTTGACTGCGCGTGACCCAATGGTCCCGCCATGCGCCCGATCTCGCAAATGGTTCGAAAGCTAAGCAGGCGTTGAGCCTGCAATTGCCGCACGGGATGGGAATTGACGGCGCATATAACAGGTGCCATATAGGCTGCGTGGGAGATAACCACAGCGGGCGCATTGGGCAGCCGACGTTCAGCCGACGTTCAGCCGACGTTCAGCCGACGTTCAGCCGACGTTCAGCCGACGTTCAGCCGACGTTCAGCCGACGTTCAGCCGACGTTCAGCCGACGTTCAGCGGAGCGCTGCTGCCACCATCCCAGCCTTCACAAAACGGCACAGCGCATGACACCGGCCTGGTGAAGTATGGACACGCGGCATGACTGATGATCTTTGTCTTTAGTTCGTTGTCCTTCCACCCCCCCCTCCCGCGGCATGGCTGATGATTCTGGTGATTATTGGTATACTGTACATACACAGCATGGCTGATGATGATGGTGGTTGGTATATATCTGCGGCATGGCTGATGATGATGATTGGTATACATACACGGCACGGCTGATGATGGTGGTTGTTATACATGCACAGCATTTCTGATGATGATGGCGGTGATTGTTATACATACACAGCACGGCTGATGACGATGGCTGGTATACA
Source organism: Lethenteron reissneri (assembly GCF_015708825.2). Classification (NCBI taxonomy): domain Eukaryota; kingdom Metazoa; phylum Chordata; class Hyperoartia; order Petromyzontiformes; family Petromyzontidae; genus Lethenteron; species Lethenteron reissneri. Next base: position 7,055,922 of record NC_083779.1, read on the forward strand.
TACAAGGCATGGCTGATGATGATAATTGATATACTTACACAGCATTGCTGATGATGGTGATGATTGTTATACATACACGGCATGGATGATGATCATGGCTGGTATACATACAAGGCATGGCTGATGATGATAATTGGTATATATATACAGCATGGCTGATGATGGTGATGATGATTGTTATACATACACAGCACGGCTGATGATGATGATGGTTGTTATACATACACAGCACGGCTGATGATGATTGTTATACATACACAGCACGGCTGATGATGATGATGATTGTTATACATACACAGCACGGCTGATGATGATGATGATTGTTATACATACACAGCACGGCTGATGATGATGGCTGGTATACATACACAGCACGGCTGATTATGATGATTGTTATACATACACAGCACGGCTGATGGTTGTTATACATACACAGCACAGCTGATGATGATGGTTGTTATACATACACGGCACGGCTGATGATGATGGTTGTTATACATACACAGCACAGCTGATGATGATGATGATTGTTATACATACACGGCACGGCTGATGATAACGACGGCTGGTATACATACACGGCATGGCTGGTGGTGGTTGGCCCACACACACACTCGGCGTGTAGTAATTTTGCCTTATTGTACCGATGCAACGGGCACGCGTGAACGCGGGTGTCGTAGCGAGACGCGTTTGCAGGGGAAGGTGCCACGAAATCCGCCGTTTCTTTTTAATTGGACCCGCCACACATTTACGGATCCGCAATTTCACACTTATTTTCTGAGCAGGGGAGGGAAAAAAAATCAAATAAAGAGCAAATATAATCAGACATTTGGCAGCCTCGGCAAATCGCACGTGAATAATTGTCATCTCCAAAGAGGCCCAAAATGGATTCCCCCGTGTCCATCTGTGCGGCGCTTTCATTGAGTGTCACTCTGTGAACCCGGATTGGTGGTTCCGCGGTTCCCGTCACGCGAAGGCACACACACTGGTCTAGTTCATGGGCAATGTGTAACACGTGCGTGCGCGTGTGTGTGTGGCCTGCCGTTGGGTTGACTCAGCCTTAAATGAGTTTCTGGTAGTGGTGCGTCTCTCTTTCCGGCCTCAATAGGTGCTCGCTAACAGCTCTACGAAGCCGGTCGACGCGAGTTCGATTCTCGCTCGCGAGCCTCCCCTAGGTCAACTCAGCCTCAAATTAGTACCTGGTTCGGTGTGCAAGCATCGCCACTGTAGAGACAAAGGCGGCCGGGCGTGTTGCTGGTCACCCACGCCCTCGTGTGTCTTGCCAACCTTCATAGGTGCTCGCTAACAGCACTTGCCCTAACAGTCTGTTAAGGATGTCAGGGGGACCTTTGTCTTTATGTCTCAGTGACCCTGCATGGGCATCTGTCTTTCTCTGCGTCCATGTCTCTGTCTCTGCCTCAATGTGTCTGTGTGTGCGCGCGTGTCTGTCTCAATGTCCTTGTCAGACATAGACACACACGCATAGAGACACAAAGAGACACACACGTGTGCCTTTGTGTGTGTGTGTGTGACTGCATGTTACCCATTGTGTCACGGCACGCGGGATGAGACGGGGGTGAGGGGTGGAGGGGTGAGGAGGGGGGAGGGGTGAGGGGTGAAGAGGGATTCCCACGCGATCAGGGGGGGTGAGGGGCGTGGGAGTGTCTGGGGTTGAAGTTCAAAGTGAATGAGCGTCGTGGTGTGATCTGGCAGTGTTATTGACAGACAGACCTGCTCAGACAATCAGAGGGGACCAGACACGCGTACAGACACTCGATCGGAAAGATATCAGACAAACTAGAAAGAGAGACCAATCAGACAGACAAGTAGAGCGACACACAGGGTGTTATAGAGTCAACAAAACTTCGAATCGTAATCCCCGATTCTTAACGTGGTTGATGAACCTTAACATCCATCCATCCCTCCACCCACCCTCCAATCTCTCCCTCTACCCACCAATCCCTCCCTCCACCCACCAATTCCTCCCTCCACCCACCAATCCCTCCCTCCACCCACCAATTCCTCCCATCCCTCCACCCACCCTTCCATCCCTCCACCCACCAATTCATCCCTCCCTCCACCCACCATTCATCCCTCCCTCCACCCACCAATTCCTCCATCCACCCACCAATCCCTCCCTCCACCCTCCAATCCTCTCCCTCCACCACCAATCCCTCCCTCCACCCACCAATCCCTCCCTCCACCCTCCCATCCCTCCCTCCCCCACCAATCCCTCCCTCCACCAACCCTTCCATCCCTCCACCCACCAATCCCTCCCTCCACCCACCAATCCCTCCCTCCACCCACCAATCCCTCCCTCCACCCACCAATCCCTCCCTCCACCCACCAATCCCTCCCTCCACCCACCAATCCCTCCCTCCACCCACCAATCCCTCCCTCCACCCAATCCCCCTCCACCCACCACCAATCCCTCCCCACCCACCCACCGCTCTCTCCCAATCCCTCTCTCCCTCTGTCCGGAAGGGAGGAGCGAGCGAACGCATTAGGTGGAGGGGAACCGACCCAGTCGTCACACCCCACTCGACTCACTCACACCACCCAGACTCACTCACACCACCCAGACTCACACCACCCCGACTCACACCACCCCAGACTCACACCACCCCGACTCACACCACCCCGACTCACACCACCCCAGACTCACACCACCCCGACTCACACCACCCCGACTCACACCCGAATCACACCACCCCGACCTCACACCACCCAGACTCACACCACCCCAGACTCACACCCCCCCCGACTCACACCACCCCCGACTCACACCACACCGACTCACACCACCGACTCACACCACCCCGCCTCACACCCCCCCAGACTCACACCCACCCCGACTCACACCACCCCAGACTCACACCACCCAAGACTCACACCACCCCGACCACACCACCCGACCTCACACCACCCCGACCTACACCACCCCAGACTCACACCACCCCAGACCACACCACCCCAACCTCACACCACCCCCGACTCACACCACCCCGACTCACACCACCCCGACTCACACCACCCCGACTCACACCACCCCAGACTCACACCACCCCAGACCTCACACCACCCCAGACTCACACCACCCCGACGCACACCACCCCGACCTCACACCACCCCAAAACTCACCACCCCAGACTCACACCACCCGACCTCACACCACCCCAGACTCACACCACCCGACTCACACCACCCCGACCTCACACCACCCCAAGCTCACACCACCCCAACTCACACCACCCCAGACTCACACCACCCCGACCTTACACCACCCAGACTCACCCTCTCTCTACTTCGCGCTGAGTGAGACGCATCTTAACTTTAGGCAACGTCTGGGCAACGTCAGAGGTGACTTCGGTAACAGCCGTTTGGGTGACTTGCCAGGCTGCGTTACGTATAGTCCAGGCGGCTCGTTCAACCTCCAAGCGAATTGGTACAATTTTAATGCAACTAGTTGCGACTCGGTGACATGTCTGGGCGACCGAGCACAACTCTGATGCAACAATGAATTGCAACGTGTGGGCGCGATCGGTTGCAAGGTCTTCGGCGACTTGGTGCAACTTTCAGGCAACGGTGTTCTAAGCGATTTCATGTGCAGTTGATGCAACTTTATTACGTCTAGGCGACCGAATGCACAAAGGACATGCGGCGACCGGTTGCAAGGGTACAGGCGATCTGTGACCGCAATTTGCGACGGTAAAATTGCAGGCGACAAAATTGCAGGCGACACAATTGCAGGCGACAAGTTGCTCAAAGCCGACGAAATCGTCAATTGATTGCGAGTGGGAGATCTGTTGCATGCGGTTGCACGGGCGACGCGAAGCAACTCTGCAGGACAGGTAAGTGCAAGGCGCGTTTACATTGTACGAGTTTATTGTTCATTACAAAGACAAAGACCCCCCTCCCTACCCGTATAGCCTTAACAGACTTGTGGGTCAAGTGTTGTTACAGAGCACCTATTAAGGCTGGCACGGCGCAAGGCGGGGGTGGTGTGGTTAGCGCCACGCCCGACCGCCTTTGTCTCACCAGTGCCGATTTTGTTTGTTTGTTATTTACACAGCATAAAATACACACGCTTGCATACAATTTCATGCACAAATATGCATACGAATAGGCGCAATGACAGGCTGTTGGAGGGCAAGTGCTGATAGCAAGCACCTATGACGGCCCAATACAGCACACGACCGGGGGTGGGTGTGGCTAGCACCATGCCCGGCCGCCTTTGTCTCCCCACTGCTGATATTTTTACACACGGCACCAGGTACTCGTTTAGGTCTGAGTCGACCTAGGGGATTCCCAGGTGTACACGCTGGCAACAGACATTTCTACACACAACACTACACATTAAAAAAAATCGACGCGTTTCGCAATAGCTATAATGTAATGCAACATATCAAAGACAAAGATCCCCTATATAGCCTTAACAGACTGTAGGGGCAAGTGCTGTTAGCGAGCACCTATGAAGGCCGCAACGGTACACGAGGGGGTGGGTGGCCAGCACCACGCCCGACCGCCTTTGTCTCCCTAATGGCGATGTTTACACACCGCACCAGGTACTCATTTGAGGCTGATTCGACCTTGGGGAGGGCCCAGGACCGGTTCAGATAATCGTCACTGTTGGTGTTTTCCGTGAGCGGGAATCGAACCCGTGTCGCCGGGTTCATAGCACAGCGCGCTAACCGCTACACTACCGCTCCCCACATATCACACCCAGACTAACACACCTAGACATACACACACACACACCTACACACACACCTACATAGACACACAACAACAACCGCCATTCGCCACTAAGTGGCGGTGACGTCACCACGACGCTTGTGCCAGGCCAAGTGCACCTTGAGGCCACGTGAAGTGTCGAACGCCCGCTGGCAGGAGGTCACGGGGCAGACCCAGGTGCCACGGGTCGACTGACCGAGATAACCGAGATGACTGGCTGATGCACATAGACACACACACACATAGACATATACACACCTAGACACACACACACACCTACACATACACCTACACACACACCTAGACACACACACCTAGACACACACACATAGACACATAGACACACACACCTACATAGACACACACACCTAGACACACACACCTAGACACACACACACCTAGACACACAGACACACACACACATATCACACACACACTTACCTCTGACATCGCTGCTGTAGGGTTTGGGTGGGGGGTGGTATATGGGAGGTGGCGGTGGGGAGGGAGTTTAGGGGAGGGGCTGGAGGGATGGAGAGAGAGAGGAGAGAGAGGGAAAGAGAGAGAGAGGAGAGAGAGAGACGAGAGAGTGTGCGCATCTCCCGTCTCGAGCGCCGTCTCTCGTCCACGATCTCATCACGGCACTAAGGCGCGTCCGCGGAACGTGCGGGAATTTGAAGGGAGCGAAGCGGCGCCGAAGGGGGGGGGGGTGATGGTGCGTGGTGGGTGGGGGGGCAGATTGGCGGAGGGATACACGCGGTGATGAGGAAAGGGAGGGGTAGAGGTGTGGGTGGTGACGTCATAGACCATCTCTCATTTAGGCTCCTCCCCTTACGCCAAAGCCCCCCCCCCCCCTAACCCGCATTTTCCCCCTTGCTAATTGTGATGAGGGTTATAGCAGCAAATGCAATTGTTGTACTGCGCTTCTATGCTCCCACGTCCTTCATCAAGCTGCACTGACCAGCGTGGTGAAGTATGGTTACTAACCTACCCACCCACCCACCCCCCCTACACACACACACACACAATGGATACACAACAATCTAATACGTATCGTAGACGCAGACGCAAATACACACGCGATTCAAGGTAACAAAGACAAAGGAGAGATCGTACCAACAACAACAGCAGCAGCCGCCGTTGAGTGGCGATGACGTCACCACGGCGCTTGTGCCAGGCTAGGTGCACTTTGAGGCCACGTGACGCTTCGAAGGCGCGCTGCTGGCAGGAGGTCACGGTAACGACTCAGGTGCCAAAGACAAAGATCCCCCGTGTAGCCTGTCACAGACACTTGGGGCAAGTGCTGTTAGCGAGCAGCAGCACCTGTGAAGGCCGGAACGACACACGGGGGGGGGGGGGGGGTAGGTGTGGCCAGCACAACGCCCGGCCGCCTTTGTATCCCGAGTTGCGATGTTTACACGCAGCACCCAGGTACTCATTCGCGGCTGAGTCGACCTAGGGGAGGCCCAGGACCGGTCCAGATGATACGTCACCATGCGTTGGTGGCCGTGAGCGGGAATCGAAGTCGGGTCGCCGGGTTTCGTAGCGCAGCGCCAACCCGCTGCACCACCGCTCCACCACGCGTTCACACTCCCTCCACACTCACCGCCCTTCATCACCAAACACCGCCAACCCTCACCACGCCTCACCACGCCTCTCACCACGTGCGCGGACTATGTCGTGGCGTGTCAGCCGCTTCACTCAGCGCTCGCGAACGATTTCACTCCGCGAAATTGCACGCGACGCACACAACACCGCATTATATATATATATGCCGTGCCGTATTTGGGTATCTATAGATCATCACAAACATCATCTACATCATCATGGTCATCATCGATAACTGTCAGAATAGGTGGAAACACTATCATCGAATCATCCACATCAAGAACATCAAAAATGTAATCATCAGAATCATCATCTTCATCACCAATAGCATCATCAACGTCGTCTTAATTACTTGGTCACCAAAGACAAAGATCCCCCGTATAGCCTAAACAGACTGTTGAGGCAAGTGCTGTGAGCGAGCAACAACCTATGAAGGTATATTCCTTTGGGTCTTTAGGTAAAGTCCACGTAGATAGGTTCAGATTCATTAAAAAACATTTTTTTACCTATCTACGGTCAATTTACCGAAACACCCAAGAATATGAATTCCTGCAGGTCACGAAAGCTTTAAGTCAAGATTTAACCTATGAAGGGCCGGCAGGCTACACGAGGGGGTGGGGTGGTCAAGCACCACGCCCCGGCCGCCTTGTCCTCCCTAGTGGCGATGATTGTACAACATCGCAGCAGGTACTACATTTGAGGCCGAGTTGACCTAGGGGAGGCCCAGTACCGATTCAGATAATCGTCACCGGTGTTGGCCGTGAGTGGTGATCGAACTCGGGTCGCCAGGTTCGTCACGCAGCTCGTTAACCATTGAACTGGGACCACAATTTTTCGTGTGCTTAGCTTGGAGTCGTTTCAGCGCACCTCCGATTAGCATGGTTAGCTACGTACGGTGCGAAAGAAAGTCGACGGACGTACTTACACCATCATCACAAACATCGCAACGACAATATCAATGATTATAATCAACATCACGATCAATGCAGTGAGTCCTCATTTGTGTTTTTATTTATCAGTTTGGCCACGCGGTGGTAGATGAATGGCAGAATTCGTGTCGTTAACCCCTCCACCACCCGACAATTATATTTTTTACAAAATACGCGTCCGGGGCACAAAGACTTTTCAAGTTTGTCGCCAGATTGACACTTACACAGGAGGTCGGGCGAAACGTCGTACGAACGTTGATGCTGAGAAGTCTTAGGTGATCACCAGCGAGGGGAGATGGAGGATGAGTGGGAGGAGGTGGAACAGGAGGAAGGGGGGAGGTGGAGGAGGAGGTGGAGGAGGTGGAAGAGGAGGTGGGGGAGAGGCAGGGGGTGGAGGAGGGGCAGGAGGTGGATGAGTGGCAGGATGAGGTGGAAGAGGAGGTGGAAGAGGAGGTGGAAGAGGAGGTGGAAGAGGAGGATTGAGGCGTTTCGGTCATAAATTGTATCAATACATTGAGGCGTATATGCAATTCATCACATCTGTGCAAACGAAACCATCTCGTCGGGTGTTGGAGGGGGTTAACGTTCGCCTAACCTGAAAAATATATGGATCAACATCATCATCAGCATCACCAACATCACCATCATCACCATCATCACCATCATCACCAGCGTCACCAACAGCATCAACATCACCAGCATCACCAACATTATCATCAACATCACCATCATCACCAGCATCACCATCATCACCAGCATCACCAGCATCACCAGCATCACCATCATCACCATCATCACCATCACCACCAGCATCACCATCATCACCATCATCACCAGCATCACCAGCATCACCAGCATCACCATCATCACCAGCATCACCAGCATCACCATCATCACCAGCATCACCATCATCACCATCATCACCAGCATCACCATCATCACCAGCATCACCAGCATCACCATCCACCAGCATCACCATCATCACCATCATCACCAGCATCACCATCATCACCATCATCACCAGCATCACCAGCATCACCAGCATCACCATCATCACTAGCATCACCAGCATCACCAGCATCACCATCATCACCATCATCACCATCATCACCAGCATCACCATCATCACCAGCATCACCAGCATCACCATCATCACCAGCATCACCATCATCACCATCATCACCAGCATCACCATCATCACCATCATCACCAGCATCACCATCATCACCATCATCACCATCATCACCAGCATCACCAGCATCACCATCATCACCATCATCACCACCACCACCATCATCACCATCATCACCATCATCACCATCATCACCAGCATCACCATCATCACCATCATCACCAGCATCACCATCATCACCATCATCACTGCAGCATCACCATCATCACTGCAGCATCACCATCATCACCATCATCACCAGCATCACCATCACCAGCATCACCATCATCACCAGCATCACCAGCATCACCATCATCACCAGCATCACCATCATCACCATCATCACCACCACCACCATCATCACCATCATCACCAGCATCACCATCATCACCATCATCACCACCACCACCATCACACCAGCATCAACATCACCAGCATCACCATCATCACCAGCATCACCAGCATCACCATCATCACCATCATCACCAGCATCACCATCATCACCATCATCATCAACATCACCAGCATCACCAACATCATCATCAACATCACCAGCATCACCAGCATCACCATCATCACCATCATCACCAGCATCACCAGCATCACCATCATCATCACTACCATCATCACCAACATCACCATCATCACCATCATCACCAGCATCACCATCATCATCATCACCAGCATCACCATCATCACCAGCATCACCATCATCATCAGCATCATCATCATCAGTCATCATCATCAGCCACCATCATCAGCATCATCATCAGTCACCATCAGCATCATCATCAGTCATCATAATCAGCAATCATCAGTCACCATCATCAGCATCATCATCATAATCAGCATCATCAGCATCATCATCAGTCACCATCATCATCAATCATCAGTCACCATCATCAGCATCATCATCAGTCACCATCATCAGCATCATCATCAGTCACCATCATCAGCATCATCAGTCATCATCAGCATCATCAATCATCATCAGCATCATCAGTCACCATCATCAGCAGCAGCAGCAGCAACAATGGACACAATCTATCCTCTGCTAAATGACCTCCCCCCCCCCCCCCCCCAGTCCCTTGATCCCACAATCTTGCAAAGAGTCACACGAGCTGATTTCATCGCTCCATCTCCTGCACCGGACGTCCTCTGTAACGATGATCTTTCCTTCTTTCGCCTGCCACTCCTTGATTAGTCTCGACCCGCCGCCATTGCATCATCATCATCATCATCATACCCCCTTCCGACATTCACTGGGGCGGAAAAAAATGCTCGACCAATGCACGGTTACGCGAGGAGAGCGCCATCATCACCACCACCACCACCACCACAATCGTCAGGTCTATTCACTGCTGGATGAAGGCCTACCCCACCCATCATCCCCCCGACTCCACCTCTCGCAATACCACAAAGCCGCATCCAGTTCTTAGGAGTGAACGCGATTCAATCTCCCCTTCTCGCCGAGCCCACGGATGTGTAGTGCGTGTGTTGAAAGTCTTTCGCACCGTACATAGTCCATCCGCGCTAATCGGAGGTGCGGGAGAAGGACACCAACACTAACGCGCAAAAAATCTGCTCTAAAGAAATGAGTTCGTCAATATAGATGATGATTTAAAAGTGCCACAGCTCCAAGTGGCTTCCTCATGTCGACAGGAAGAGCGTTCCAGACGGGCGCAGAAGCGCGTTTGAAAGCGCCGCGCGATGCGGTTACCACCGACTTTGTTCGATACCTATCGAACTATATATAGTGGCTATCTATATATAGCTCGATAGCTATTGTTAGCCAAAAGCCGCTGCTGTTGCTGCTGCTGGCTGCGGGGATGACCGGAGTTCACGTGATGGTTTATGCTCCTTGATGAAATTGGCGAGGTATTGTGGTTCGTTTTTGGCAAGCACTGTGTGGCTCTCGATCGATCGATCAATCAATCAAAGTGTATTATTAAATGTATACAGTATAACGGCTCTCGCAATAGCATCGCCACGAAGCGCTCCCTGCACGTGTTCACGTGACACATTACATCGTTACAATTTGCGATGTGCAAAATCGTAATTGATACAAACGTATACACGATACAGTGGTTCAAATTACCTGTATATGCAAGAGAGCATAACATGATATAATTTAAATCTTGACTTCAAGCTTTCGCGGTAAAGTCACGTAGATAGGTTCAAAGGGTTCAAAGAAAAAATAACATTTCCTGATGACGGCCGCTTGTGTTGCGATCGAAACGTCGTAGTTTTTGTGATTTTTTTTGGTACCTATCTACGTGACTTTACCGAAAGATCCAAAGAACATGATATAAATTTAGATTTAAAGCTTTCGTGACTGCAGGGATCATCTTCTTGGTTCTTTCGGTAAAGTCACGTGGAAGGGAAATAATAAAATAATACAAATAAAACATAATAAAATAATATAATATTTTATTATGTTTTATTATAAAAATAATATAATATTTAATTATGTTTTATTTTTATTATTTTATTATTTCCATTCTACGTGACTTTACCGAAAGACCCAAAGAACATGATATAATTTAGCCCACATTTTACAACCGCAACACATTATTTCAGTAATAAAGGTTTTTTTTTAGGGGAGGGGGGTTAGATTGCGTACATGTGTTGTTAAACCCGCCACAATTGACGCAGCCAACTAGTAAGGGTTTTCACGTAAACAAAAAGTGCCAGTTAGTTACTAGTGTGCTGAAGAGTAAACCCACAACATTTATAATTCAAATACCGTGACGTTTCGCTGGCGATTATGGTAAACTCGTCTCTGAAGGCC
>NC_083779.1:7067651-7139081 GCF_015708825.2 Lethenteron reissneri
AGGTCAGGCTTGAGGACAGTGGTTGAGATGCATAAAATGCCACGCAATTTGGAGTCACTCATCCTTGACCTAAATCGGTTCTTATTTAAGTTCATGACGGAGAATGTTTGCTCACACAAATATGTAGAGCCGAAATAAGCTCAACATTTTCTTAGCGAATGACCGCATTTCTGGAAACCTGCTTTTGTCCAGCTGCCGGTAAAACTTAACAAGAGAACACTGCTGGTGTTTCCCGCGGCACTCATCGTCAAACTGCAGCTCAATGAGCTCCAGCTGCAGCTGTGGAGGAGCATCATCAGGGTCCACGGAGAAGGGAGAAGAGAAAAGCAACATGTCCTTTTCAATAACTGCAAAGTCCCGAAAGCGTTTGTTAAATTCCACAGAAAGCGATGCGATAGCTGTTGCATGACTTTTCATTTGCGCACTGATGTTGTCCTGTGGGAAACTGTCAATGACCTCTTTCAAAGCTGGAAAGTGCGCGGTGCAGGGCTCTGTTTGGGATAAGTGTCTTTGGAAAATTTGCAGTTTGGTTCCAAAGGCCTTGATGTGAGCATATAGCTGGCTCACCACTGCATCTTTCCCTTGAAGATTAACATTCAGCGCATTCAGATGCTTCATTATGTCAACCAAAAAAGCCAGATTTGCCAACCATACAGGATCGGACAGTTCTTCCATTGGTTGTCCCTTCTCATCCAAAAAATGTCCAATTTCCTCTTTGAGAGAGAAAAATCTCTGTAGTGCGGACCCCCGACTTAGCGACCTCACATCGTTGTGATATATTACGTCACCATATTCAGCCTGGATGTCACGCAAGAACTGCTGAAACTGTCGGTGGTATAGAGCTTTAGAGCGAATAGAATTCATTGCCTTTGCCACTGGTTTCATAACATCGTCAAATTTGAGATGTTTGGCGCAGAGAGCCTGCTGATGAATGATACAGTGAAGTTTAATAGCGTTGCCTGCTTCTTCGCTGACTTTATTGCAGATCAGTGTGGACAATCCACTTTGCTCACCAGCCATAGCAGGTGCACCATCGGTAATGATCCCAGAAACTTTACTCCGTGGTAGTTTGAAATCATCAACAGCTTCACAAACAGAAACGAATACATATGTTCCTCTGGTTTGCCCTTTAAGGCTTTTGAGGTCAAGCAGCTCCTCTGTCACGTTCATGTTGTCATCAACTCCTCTTAAAAACATAAGTAGTTGTGCAGTGTCAGATGCATTGGTGCTTTATCGCAGGCTAATGAGAAGTAATCAAAAGACACTCCCCTGTTCCCCAGTTGTCTCTGAATATCTGACGATATGTCCTCAACTCTCCGTGCCACAGTGTTGCGTGCCAGGCAAACATTCATAAATTCTTGCTTCTTCTCGGGGAAAATGTTCTCCACCATTTTTATGACACACTCTTGATAAACGCACCTTCAGTAAAAGGTTTGCCATGTTTAGCTATTAACATGGCCACTTCGTAGCTGGCTTTGGTGATGTTTTCCTTTGACTCACAGGCCGGCGTGAAGAATCGCTGTTGCGATGCCAGAGCAGCTTGAAGTTGCTTTACTTTTTCAGCGCGGTCACTCCCTGTTAGCTTGTCGTATGTTGTAGCATGTTTAGTCTCGTAGTGTCTCTTTACGTTGATATCCTTAAACAAGGCATCCGTCTCTTTACAAATTAGACAAACATAATTTCCTTAATTTCCAGTGAAGAAGTATTGTAATTCCCACCGCTCCTGAAAGCAGCGGCCCTCACTGTCAACTTTTATCTTTTTTTTTGCAGTCGCCATGGCAGAATTATTCGAGAAGGTTTCGCGGCACGGATGCAGAGCCAGATAGCATTAGAATGGTGCTGCCACCGTGTGGCGGAAGAAGGAATTACATCTTTAAAGTTTTATGATTTTTTTTATTCTGACAGCGCTAACGAGCCATAAATAACACATTATAAGACCGAAGCTGCAGGCCGTATAAAATCTGACCGTGGGCCGTGATTGGCCCCGGGCCGGACATGCTTGCTGTAGGCCCATACATGGAGTAATAAGGGCATGGCTTTGCTCACGTAAGGAATACTGGATTAAATGCTCGCTTAAATGGGAATCGACCGATTTTTTTTTTGCTGTGATATTTATAATTTATAAAAAAAAATCGTTAAAGTGATTCCTATCACGTGATTTCTGAATCCAAAGAGACGGTTTGTAGATCGAAAAATCCCCCCCCCCACGTGAGGTCGCCCACTTGACGCTGATTGGCTTCCTTCGATACGAACGTCGTTCATCCTTCAACGTGTCGCCGATTCGTTGAATCCCGTTACGGCGCGGTCAGCAGTCACGTGGTGGGCGAGGGAACGCGTGCGCAGCCAATGGATCTCGCGAGAGTCTTTAATGCCCCCCCCCCCATCCCTATGCAAAGACAAAGATCCCTCACGTATAGCCTGAGTAGACTGTTGGGGCAAGTGCTGTGAGCGAGCACCTGTGAAGGCCGGCACTGTGGCACACGAGGGTGGCTAGCACCACGCCCTGCCGCCTTTGTCTCCCCAGTGGTGATGTTTACACAGCACCAGGTACTCTTTGAGGCTGAGTCGACCTAGGGGAAGCCCAGGACCGGTTCAGATAATCGTCAGGGCACCACGGGGTGACCAGCCCCACCCTGCCCCCCCCACACAGCCCCACCCAGCCCCTTCCTGCACGACGGACGGACACAATATCTCCTGTGGGCTGGTGTAACCAGGAGGTTCCTACCAGTATAAGATGGGTACCTTGTTATTCTAGTGGTAGTGCCTTGTGCCGATAATCCCGACTTCCCAAGCCAGCACTCGCGTTGCCCACCAACTCACCAAATCCAGACGCGTTTCTCAGTCGGAACTGGGTCGATGATCACCTGCAGCTTTTTCAGATCCGCTCTTCCAATATTAGGAAGCCACTGAGCTATGCACTTTTAAATAATCTCGGTTGACAAAACTCCTTTCTTTAAACTGCTTTTTGTGTTTAGTTTGTTGTCCTTCCCCCGCACCTCCGAGTAGCCACGGTTGGCTTGCGTACGGTGCGAAAGAAGTTCCACGTAACATACACCGCAGTTGACAATCTAGGTGCCACAGTCGATGTCGTTTGCTGCGCCTTGTCAGATTGTCTGCTGGCAACTAGACGCGCGTTGCACCAACTCTGTGGCGAAGTGGTGGCAGCAACAGCGCCTCGACGCAACATAGGTCCCCTGGGTTAGATTCCTGTCTTGAGTTTGATGTTCTCGTGCGAGGTTGCAGTCTCTCTCCCCCTCTTCTGCACGAGTTTGCCTCTGGGTTCTCAAGTGTCCTGCCGTAGCAAAAAAAAAAATGGTAGTGATCGGGGTCGGTGGTAATGATAGAATGAGTGATACGGTAAGTGGCGGTGATCGGGTTCGTGGTAGAGTTAATACTGGTAGGAACCTCCTGGTTACACCAGCCCACAGGGGATTATTCTGTCTGTTCGTCGTGCATCCAAAAATGGGAGGGGTGGGGCTGGGCTGGAGAGGGGAGGGTGGGAGGGGCTGGGTGGGGGAGGGGCTGGGTGGGGAGGGGAAGGTGGGGCTGGGTGGGGAGGGGCTGGGAGGGGAGGGTGGGGCTGGGTGGGGGGTGGGATGGGTGGGGCTGAGTTGGGGGTGGGGCTGGGGTGGCGTGGTTGGGGCTGGGTGGGGAGGGCTAGTCACCCCGTGGTGCCCTTATAAAACTCAACGTTTAACCTACTCACGCCGGCTGGTGCCCGCCCTCACGGGTCGGGCATATTTGCGGAATACACCACGCCGCCGTTGACCCTGGCCATTGACCGAGCAACCCAACGTTCCTACCAGCTCCCTCTGCAGAATGTGTTAAATGTTCACCAAAGATCGCCCGTGTAGCCCTTAACAGACCGTTTTGGGCAAGTACTGCTAGCGATCAGCACCTACGAAGGTCGGGCACGGCACACCAAGGGGTGCGTGGTCGGCACCACGACCCGGCCACCTTTGTCTCTCGAGTGGCGATGTTTTACCACACACCACACCAGGTACTCATTTTAGGATGAGTCGACCTAGGGAAAGGTCCAGGACCAGATCAGATAATCGTCATTGGTGTTGCTGGCCACGAGCGGGAATTGAACTCTGGTGGCCAGGTTTCGCATGCTCGTTCACCGAACACAGCAACCGCCAGTCACCATTGAGTGCGGCGACGTCCTCACGGCTGTGCGCACTTCAAGGCCACGTGAAGTGCAGAGCGCCCGCCGGCCAGGTTATGGGACAGATCCAGGTGCCATGGGACAACCGACTGAGATGAGTGGCCGATGCACCACCTGTGTACCCTACTGTGCTAACTTCCTGTGTTTTAAGCCGACCGGCACTCCACTCGTTGTGTGGCTCCTCTGCCCGCTGTTGTCGCTGGAGGGTGACTGCCTCCAAATGCCCAGTAGCAGCAGCGTCCTTTACAAGCCTCCTGAGGCCGATCTTAACACTGCTGGTACCAGTCATCGGCAAGTCCACTCAGCTCCACATCCTCCTGTACCACATCACTCCATCTCACTCTAGCCCGTGCCCTGCCCAATTAGCCCCCTCTATCCGGCCGAATAAAAGCTGTTTAGGCATGCAGTGGCTGGGCATGCGGGCTACATGACTCGGCCAACACAGCCTTGCCTGCCGGAGGAGCTCACCGATGGGACTTTACCCAAGCTTTTAAAAGATTCGTGAGCTCCTCACACAATCCAGCCTGGTTAAACCCATGATGGATCGTAGGCAGGCCAGCCACCACCGTGTCAGAAGATGTGGCGTGGCCAAATTTGATTCCCGGAACGTCGTTCATCTCGGACTGTGCCGGCTGTAAAATGAAATCACCGACCACCAGCAACAATAGAAAACCAAAGAAAATCCTTTATTAAAAAAAAAAAATTCGAACGTTGCACCGTTGGTAACGTGCGCGGGGCTCTCTCGTCAAAACGGAGACAAATAAATTACACTGAACATAAAGAGAGACGCCAGAGGGAACAAAACAATTCAATTTAAAATGTTAACTATTTTTATGCAAGGGGTGACAACAGTGTGGGTGGTGGTTGTGCAGTGGGGGGGGGGGGGGGGTAGGGGGCGATTTTGAAGGAGATTCACTCGGATTGGGGATGGGAGTCCTGGGAACTGGGAGGATTATGGGAGCTGGGAGAATGATGGCGAGTGATGGCAGCTGGGAGGATGATGGGTGAGCAATTGCAGCTGGGAGGATTATGGGAGAGTAATTGTAGCCGAGAGGATGGCGAGCGAGAGTTGTGGGGTAGTGACCGGAGAGGCACAGCATCGAACGAGGAGACGGAGTGAATCCAGAGGACGTGCTGGAATGATTTTGCAAATTAAAATCAATTCCTCGGACACGGGATCTACAACGCCTTCACAATGTCACGTGCCGCTACGATTGCACCGAATTATTATTTGACAGTCCGAAATCAAGGTATCAAGAGCCAATTCTCTTTTACGGGGATATATTTATAGTCTGGGTTTCACACCATCAGAGAGGGTGGCTTGCTACAACCACCACGACAACAACCCTGCATCTTCAACCGTGAGTGCAGAGCGGGTGACTCGGCCGTGGTGGTGGAGGAGGGCCAAGCAGGGTGGGAAGTGGGAGAGGCGAAACGCGACAGCAGCGTAGGCGCGGAGTGGGGCCAGCAGATCGCGTCGATATACGCTGGGGCTGGTGGAGGGAGTGGTGGGATGGATGGCGAGGGAGTGGGTGAGTGAACGGTGTGTATCGGGTGCTGGTGGAGGACGAGGGAGTGGTGGGATGGATGGTGAGGGAGTGAGCGAGTGGACTGCGTGTATCGGGGGCTGGTGGAGTAAGAGGGAGTGATGGGATGGATGGTGAGGGAGTGGGGCGAGTGGACTGCGTGTATCGGAGGCTGGTGGAGGATGAGGGAGTGGTGGGATGGATGGTGAGGGAGTGGGTTAGTGAACGGTGTGTATCGGGTGCTGGTGGAGGATGAGGGAGTGGTGGGATGGATGGTGAGGGAGTGGGTTAGTGAACGGTGTGTATCGGGTGCTGGTGGAGGATGAGGGAGTGGTGGGATGGATGGTGAGGGAGTGGGTTAGTGAACGGTGTGTATCGGGTGCTGGTGGAGGATGAGGGAGTGGTGGGATGGATGGTGAGGGAGTGGGTTAGTGAACGGTGTGTATCAGGTGCTGGTGGAGGATGAGGGAGTGGTGGGATGGATGGTGAGGGAGTGGGTTAGTGAACGGTGTGTATCGGGTGCTGGTGGAGGATGAGGGAGTGGTGGGATGGATGGTGAGGGAGTGGGTTAGTGAACGGTGTGTATCGGGTGCTGGTGGAGGATGAGGGAGTGGTGGGATGGATGGTGAGGGAGTGGGTTAGTGAACGGTGTGTATCGGGTGCTGGTGGAGGATGAGGGAGTGGTGGGATGGATGATGAGGGAGTGGGTTAGTGAACGGTGTGTATCGGGTGCTGGTGGAGGATGAGGGAGGGGTGGGATGGATGGTGAGGGAGTGGGTTAGTGAACGGTGTGTATCAGGTGCTGGTGGAGGATGAGGGAGTGGTGGGATGGATGGTGAGGGAGTGGGTTAGTGAACGGTGTGTATCGGGTGCTGGTGGAGGATGAGGGAGTGGTGGGATGGATGGTGAGGGAGTGGGTTAGTGAACAGTGTGTATCGGGTGCTGGTGGAGGATGAGGGAGTGGGTGGGATGGATGGTGAGGGAGTGGGCGAGTGGACTGCGTGTATCGGAGGCTGGTGGAGGACGAGGGAGTGGTGGGATGGATGGTGAGGGAGTGGGTGTGTATCGGGGGCTGGTGGAGGGTGAGGGAGTGGTGGGATGGATGGTGAGGGAGTGGGTGTGTATCGGGGGCTGGTGGAGGGTGAGCGAGCGAGCCGCCGCTGCTCCGACGAGGCTCCACTCCGCCACCGCTCCTCCTCCTCCTCGTCCTCCTCCTCACTCCGCAGACGTTGAGCCGGAGGCTGTGACCAACGAGAGGAGACACAGGGAGGGGGCCCGCATGTCACGGCGAGCACTAGCGGGGAGCGGGCCACTGAGGATGAGCGACAGAGAGAGAGAGAGAGGGGGCGCACGGTGGATCAAAGTCGGCGCCGGCTGCGATTTAAAATGTGCTCTCAAGCATCACGAATTGACCGATGGTCTCGCACGGTCACCCAACGATTCACCGACACACTCGTAGTGGGCTCGCGTAGAAACCCACACGCACTCGCAGAGCTGCGATTAGACCGGGTGCCCCCCCTTCCCCCCCACTCAAGTGTAGCGGAGTTGACCATCTCAGTCGGGTAACCAAAAAAACTCGCGTAAAATTTGACGTGCGTGCAGCGGTTAGCGCTACGCTACGCTATGAACCCGGCAAACCAGGTGCGATTTCCCCACCCGCGTCCAACACCAGTGACGATTATTTGAAACGGGTCCTGGGTCTCCCCTAGGTCCACTCAGCCTCAAATGATTACCTGGTGTGGCGTAAACATCGCCACTCGGGAGACAAAGGCGGTCGGGCGTGGTGCTTGCCGCCCACCCTCTTGTGCGCCGTGCCGGCCTTCATAGGTGCCACTCGCTAACAGCACTTGCCCCGACAGTCTGTTAAGGCTATACGGGGATCTTTGTCTTTTTGTGGCGAGTGCATGGTGAAGCGAGTGTGATGAGCGCTTGGTGAAGTGAGCGCGCGGTGAGGTGAGCGGTGAGATGAGGCGAGCGGTGAGGTGAGCGAGCGGCGAGGTGAGCGCGCGGCGAGGCGAGCGGTGAGGCGAGGGTGAGTGCGTGGTGAGTGTGAGCCCATGGTGTCTGGGCGCTCACTCTTGCCATCGCAGGCCACGATCTTCACTTTGTCGACCTTGACGAGGTCGGTGACTTCGCGGAACTCCACGTCGTTGAGCACGAAGGTCCACACGTTGTCACAGAACCGTACGTGTTCAGAGAGCCCTGCACACGGGGGAGGGGGGTGCCGGGGACACGGGCAGGAGATGGGGCACGCAGGGAGAGATTGGCATGGGGACATTGTGGAGACACGGAGGGGGGGGGTGGGTAACAAGGAAACAAATAATTAGGCAAGTAAAGACCCCAATTAAAATCAATGCTTCACACCTCCCATTAGCACGGTTGTCTACGTATGGTGCGAAAGAAGTTCAACATACAAGTGCTGAATTGCGTGCGTAGGAATACATTTAGGAAGAGGGTACGAGTCGAGGGGGCTAAACGGCAGAGCCTGGGCGAGAGAACACGTGGGCTCATGTGATACAAGATGCAGAGCTGATCAGACTGCAGCCACAACGGAAAGCGGAGGAGCGATGCTCGCAACGTCGAGCGGAGCGCTGGACGGCGAGAAACACAGTACAGTGGGTGGCACGCATCTGCCAGTCATCTCAGTCAACACCTGGGTCTGTCCCCATGACTTCCTGCCAGCAGCGAGCCTTACACGCTTCTAGCCTGGCACAAGCTGTTGTGCGTCTCTGTACATTTGTGAGTGTCTACGTGTATGTGTGCGTGCCTCCATCAGTGATCTCAGTCAATCCATAACACGGAGTCCGTCCCGTGACCTCCTGCCAGCGAGCCTTCCAAACTTCACACAACGGCCTCAAAGTGCACCGAGCCTGGCACGAGTTCCGCATTGACATCACCGCCACCACATAGCGGAGAAGGGCGGTTGAGCATTTGTGTGTGGAGCGGTAGTGGCGTGGTTAGCACGTAGCGCCAACACTAGTGACGATTATTTGAACTGGTCCTGGGCCTCCCCTAGGTCAACTTAGCCTCAAATGAGTACCTGTTGTAGTGTGTAAACATCGCCACTTGGGAGACAAAGGCGGTCAGGCTTGGAGCTGGCCACCCATCCCCTCGTATACCGTTCTGGCCTTCATAGGTGCTCGCTAACAGCACTTGCCCCTACAGTCTATTGAGGCTATATTGGGGGATCATAAGTTTTTGTTTGTGCAGGTGTGTTTGTGTACGAGTGTGTGTGTGTGTGTGTGAATCGGCCAGTTATCTCAGTCGACCCATGGCACCACCTGGGTCCGTCCCATGACCTCCTGCCAGCGGGCGTTCGACACTTCACGTGGCTTTAACGTGCAGATATAGCCTGGCACAAGCGTCGTGGCGACATCGCCACCACTTAGGTGGCGAATGGCGGTTGTTGTGGAGTGCGAGTGTGAGCGCGAGCGCGCAAAGCCAGGCTTACGCGGAAGCTGATGCGGTTGCGCACGCGCTGCGCCAACGCCGCGTTGATCGCCTTGTCGAACTGCAGCAGCACCTGCAGCGCCAGCTGAGGACTCATCTGCTGGGACTGGACACCCACACACAACCACCACAAACCCTCGTGAGCCACATCGCACACGCGGCGGCAATCGGCGGCACGCTCCCAAAAGGAGGGGGAGGAAGTGGCATCTTTACCAAAGTAGGGAAACGAACAAGAAGAAGAGGTTTGTCCCCTTTCCGGCAATAAAACAGGAGTCGTTACGATGTTCAAACACCAAATTAGAAACCTTTTGCAAGGAATCAAGTCCGCATTGACCACGCGCGCTTGTGGTGAACGTGCAAACAAACGCTCTGATACTGGTAGGAACCTCCTGGTTACACCAGCCCACAGGGGATTATTGTGTCCGTCCGTCGTGCAGGGAGGGGCTGGGTGGGGAGGGGCTGGTCACCCCGTGGTGCCCTTATAAAACTCAACGTTTAACCTACTCACGCCAGCTTGTGCCCGCCCTCAATCGGGCATATTTGCGGAATACACCACGCCGCCGTTGACCCTGGCCATTGACCGAGCTACTCAACGTTCCTACCAGCTCCCTCCGCAGGAATGTGTTTATGGAGAAAAACTACGGCACAATGGGCTGTAGGATGTCCCTCAAAGTCCACATCCTTGATGCTCATCTTGATAAATTCAAGGAGAACATGGGAGGAGCAAGGCGAGCACTTCCACCAGGATAGATTGGACTTTGAACACCGCTACCAAGGACAGTGTAACGAGAACATGATGGGAGACAACATTTGGGGGCTGATTCATGAAAGTTATTTACAGTATAATCGTCAATCTCGAAAAACTACTCCCTTCTAAATCTTTCGTAGTCATTTTTGTATTACTGTAGTATAAATACATGTTAATTTTGATTCATGTGTGAACGAAAAGACACAAATTCCACCCGTTTTCTCATTGAAAATAGGTCAATTTCAAATTATCACTGTCCTGGTCACAAAAGCAAAGTCTGTGGGGAATAATAGACATTTTCTATACTTAGGCATAAGCAATTAACACTTACTACCCAGGAACAACAATAATGTTACATAGTGTAACAAACGCATTGTCTTTGAAACTGATTGGCCTACGCCAGAGATAGCCAATTATTATTGCTACTAAGTATTGTAATTACAATGACATAGGCACCGTTTGTTAGTTGATATGACCATACTTTGGTTTTAGTCGGTAAAGTCACGTAGGTAAAAATAAAAGATTGTTTTTTTTACCTATGTAACTTTACCAAATAAAACCAAAGAGTATGGATTCTTGCAGTCACGAAAAACTTCAAATCTAGAATTGATATGACCATTACGTCACGATGTTCATTCCAAGTCCACCATGATACTATTAAATGACATTGACCGCAGGTATTTCGATCTTGCCTCCTGCCGGTCCCCAGAGCCAGAGACTCGGTTATTAAAAAACAACTCACACTCGCCAACAACAACAACACCGCCGCCTTAAAATACCAAATGATAACGTCAGCGATCATACAGCAACATACACCGGGCTTACGTTGGGGATGCGTTCCCGAAAACGTGTGACGACGAATATCGAAACGACGTCCGTCGAAGCGATATTTGCAGGGGAATAGCGGGCGACGGATAACGAGTAAGGACGCCGCAGATGCCGCCAGCGACGCAAGCGTGTAGCTGAGACGACGCAAATCAGGCAGCGGTGTTCATAAAGCGACGGCGCATTTGCGAAACGACATCAAAGGGGGGGGGGGAGGGGGAAAGATGTGAATTGCGTTTTTATTTTATGTACGAGGCGGTGTTGACGATGCGCGTTGGATTTCTTCCGCACCGTACGTAGCCACCCGCGCTAATCGGGAGGTGCCCCGTCAATCTCGACGACAAATTACAAGTGCAGTCCCCAGAGGTTTACTAATATCGGAAGGAAGAGCGTTCCAGACGGCCGCAGAAGCGCGCACCCGAAAGCGCCACGCGATGATTCGTTTACCATCTTGACGAGTTCTATTAATCGTGCACCACTGCCAAAGCAGCACATGTATTTGTTTAATCACAAAGATACTCCGCTAAGGCCGAGCCGAGGGAACCTTCAGGCTACTTCCCCCCTCTCCACCAAAATTCTTCTTTTGCCACCGAACCTTAGCCGCAGTTGAGAATCGAGCCCAGGTAACGCTCACGAGAATGTACAAACGGCGACTAAAGTAAGACCATGTGAACAGAAAACTCCTTTTCACCACACACACACACACTGGCACGCATCAACCAACATACTTTAACGGCCGGGACCTGCTGTGCCCACAGGTGCAGATTAATAGCAGCGATCAGAGATACTAGTCTGAACAGCAAGCGCACAAGTCTTGCTATAACACACCGTCCTAACCCCTGAAACCAAACCCCCCAACTCGACCAAGCGTGCCCTTTAACCATAACAGCTAAACCCTACTCCCTAAACTATAACACCCTACCAAGCACGAAACAGCATAGCGGTAAGAAAAATTCTGCACATAGAACTGGCACTATTTGGACACGTGTAGGATGGACAACAAGAAAATGTAAAGTGTGTTGTCGTTCAGAAAAATTTAATGAACTGGAAAGAGAGGAAGACCTAACAGAGAATGGGCTTGACGACATCGTGCCAAAAAGATGCGGCCACTACTACTTGAGCCATATTGGCACAAGGCAGAGGGGAAAGTACAAACAACAAATGACGAAATGTGCAGTGGACATACCCACTACGGTGGGATCGTGATGATGATGCACTACACTGTACACTACCATACACTATACACTACCATACACTACACTACTATTATGTGTACTACTCGAGACATATTGGCACAAGGCAGCGGAAAGTGGAAACAACAAAATACGAAACGTGCAGTAGACATCTACTGCGGTGGGATATCTGCCCATGGATCGTGATGATACACTACACTATACACTGCCATACACTACACACTAGCATACACTATACACTACACACTACAGAACTATGATGTGGCCACTACCACTTGAGCCATATTGGCATGGATCGTGATGATGATGTACTACACCGCACACTACCGTACACTACACACCACTATACTACTATACACTACAGAACTATGATGTGGCCACTACCACTTGAGCCATATTGGCATGAATCGTGATGATGATGCACTACACTTTACACTACCATACACTACACTATACACTACCATACACTCCACTACTATGATGTGCACTACTTGAGACATATTGGCACTACAAGGCAGCGGAAAGTGGAAACAACAAATGACAACATGTGCAGTGGACACGTCGACTGCGGTGGGATATTTGCCCAGGGATCGTGAGGATGAAGCTGTAAACCCTAGGCCCAAACCCGGGCAGGGGTCGCAAACCTGCGGCTCCGGAGAAGCGTGCGGTGGCTGTTCAAGGCCCTCTGCTTCGTGACGACGACGTTATTTATCGAGGGACGCCGTCTCCGTATTTCGCCGCGGTGCATCGTGGCTGTGATCTTGAAATTATTGGAGGGGGTTGTTTTAAATTTTCTAAAGGTGAACAAAAAAATGTGGCTCGTCTCCTTATTTTGATCGCCAACCCTCTGCCCCACACCATAGCACGGTTTGGCTACGTAGAACGCGAAAGAAGTTCAACATACATACGTTACCCCACCTCCAAAATCATAACCCTACCCCACCTCAATTGCGCGTGTTTACCTAAGAAAGCATCACGGAGTCTGCCGACTATTTTCCCAAGAGTCCTGCCAAGTGTTGTGCAGTAGGTGTACGACACTTGCAATGTTACGGTACAGCGACTCATCGACTTGCAAACATTCGACTTACGAACTTCCAGAGATACGAACAAACCTGTCCATACGTCCCGTTGCCCCGTTCGGACCGTGAAGAACCAGTGGCATCTACATCTACAGGAGATTATACAACTTTTAAGGCCGTTCCCCATGTTTAGTGTACACGCCATAACGTGTTTGTATTCGACAGGAGTAAACTTGGACTTATGAACAAACTAGACTTGTGAACAAAAGTCTGCAACCAGATTCGTTTGTAAGTAGAGGAGTCTCTGTAATCAATCGGATAACCCCAACCCCTCAACATAACCCTTTGAAAATTTAGCAAAGAATGCTGGTTTTTTGAGGTGTGGGGGGGGGGGGCATTTTCGCCGATAAGACCCTCAGCAGTACGAGAGGCCACCACACATTTGAAACCATTGGGGGTTTGACAGCTGCACGATGATGATGGGGGGTGTTTTCACTCTTTGTTGTCGCGGGCCCACACTAAAGGCCACCCAGGGGTCGCCAGTGGCCCGCGGGCCTCGTACAATGAAGAACGCTGCGATGTACTAAACTAAATGTTTTATTGTACCAGGCAAGTCCCACTTTGAGCTACGTTGCTCTTCTTATCGGAAGCGACTCTGGCCATCGCAAATGGCAGCTCAACCAAGTGGCTCTAACATCATCACGTGGACATTGATGGCAGCAGCAGCAGCCAAATCTACAGCAGCGTTCTTCGCCAATTTTCAGAGGGGGGGGGGGGGGCATTTTCACCGATAGAACCTCAGAAGTGCGAGGGGCCATTGAAACCATTGGGGGTTTGACAGCAGCACGATGATGATTGGGGGGGGGGTGTTTTAACTATTTGTGTGTTGGGGGGGGGCACACGTCAGGGGCCGCGCTAAAGGCCACCAGGGCCCCCCCCCGCCACTCGCCCACGGTGGCCTCGCTCGCGACAAAGGATGCCGCTTCAACCGAACCCGGGGGGGGGGGGGGTAGTAGGAAGTTCGACAACCAAAATAGCCCCCCACTCCCCTCAATGTTTCATGAGCCGCACTGCAACGTCAACAACGTCACGTAGCGGCAGTCCTTAAAGATCCGCATGCGGCTCCAGGACTGAAGGCTGTGCCACCCCTCACACCACCCCCCCCCCCCCCCCCACGAGTCCTAACCTCATGCAACCGCAATCCCATTCTACTCCAAGCCTTGTTAGCCCTTCGTGAAAACGGCACCGACCCCCCCACCCCCGCCGTCATCCTCCTCCATCAGCCGGATCGTTCAAGTAGCTATCAACCCCTTATCAGTGCCTCCCACATTATTACAGACCAAGTCAGACCGTATCGGTCAACCCCGTGGTGCCCTTACGAATGTCAACGTTCATCCTACACAAAGTTCGATCACAAGGGAGAAACACAAACACATGGGCATTTGTTTTAACTCAATTTCTCTGCACAAGAATAGGGGGTAAACCGAACGGATTCACAGGTATGCCACTATACACTACTACTCTTTGGTTCTTTTGGTAAAGTCACGTAGAAAGAGAAAATAATAAATTAAAATACTAGCATACGTTTCGATTGCAACAAGCAATCGTCGTCAGGTATGAATGAAATAAAAACACAAATCTAGTATACTTAGAAATGTAATGTAATACAACTGAGAGTCGGATAACATAACAGTCAACTCTACCTGGTTGATTACGTTCTTCCTGAGAATGCTAAATTTGAGAGAGAGATAAAACACAGAAAATAAAACACACTATACACTACTATAAACTACACTATGCACTACACCACGATTAACTACTACACACCCGTCAACCACTTATCAGTGCCCCATCTTATTACAGCCCAACTCAGACCTTATTGGTCACCCGGTGCCCCTTTTAAATCCAAACGTTCGTCCTCCACAAAGTACCATCACAAGGGAGAAACAAATAGACAAAAACAAATTATTCGCCCGTATTGAAACGGATGTACGCCATGTGGACCTGAAACCTCGATTTCCCTGTACAAGAATATGTCCTAACGCGTTTGGATTGTGACAGCCGTGTGTTTGTATACCAACATCGGCAGAGACTTTATTTTAAAAAAGACGGTCGTTTCCTTGGGCAGGATTAAAAAAAACACATTTCGTAAGATCAGTTTAACATAAATGTTTTTGGGTTAGATCCATATTCCCACCCTTTTTTGGCCCCTCTCTCCCGATACTTTCCATTCATTGGCTACCACATTCTGATGAGCCCCCCCCCTCTCCTCCCCCCTCAACTCGCTTTTAAGGGATTACATCTTGAATCATTGCCTCACTTGATGCAGCTAATCTGGCTGTGACTGTCCCACCTGATGACGGAGACTTGTGTTGCCTCCGAAACGTCGTGATCTGTATTTTATTTTATTATTTTATTAATTTTGATGTTTTACCTACGTGACTTTACCGAAAACACCTAAGAATATGATTCCTTGCAGTCACGAAAGCTTCAAGTCTAGAATTAGGGTTAGATCCATTTATAGATAACGCGATCTCACCAAAAAAACCTGTATTACTTCGTAAGATCACCACACCAAGCCTCGTGTGGTCTCTAAACTCCAACCACGACGACTTGTGCATCTCAAACGGAAGGGCTCCACATGAAATACTTCAGACTGCGTGTTAGTGAACACCATGGGCATTGAATCTCCACCCCCCCCCCCCCCACAGCCTAGCGAGTAGCAGCATCTACAAACTCCGGCACGGCACACGAGCGGACGCGGGGTGGTGGCCAGCCCCCACGCCCGGCCGCCTTTGTCTCCCCAGCGGCGATGTCTACTACACACCGGGTAACTCACTTGAGGCCGAGTCGACCTAGAGGACCGAGACTCAGAACTCACCTCGTATCGTGCCTAGCCCGGGGCGTCGGCGGCCGCGAGTGGGGCCCCCCATCACCACCACGACCACCACAACTCACGACCACCACCACCACAACTCACGACCACCACCACCACAACTCACGACCACCACCACCACAACTCACGACCACCACCACCACAACTCACGACCACCACCACCACCACCACAACTCACGACCACCACCACAACTCACGACCACCACAACTCACGACCACCACAACTCACCCACCACCACCACCACAACTCACGACCACCACCACCACCACAACTCACGACCACCACCACCACCACCACAACTCACGACCACCACCACCACCACCACAACTCACGACCACCACCACCACCACCACAACTCACGACCACCACCACCACCACAACTCCCGACCACCACCACAACTCACGACCACCACCACAACTCACGACCACCACCATAACTCACCACCACCACCACGACCACCACCACAACTCACGACCACCACCACCACCACAACTCACGACCACCACCACAACTCACGACCACCACCATAACTCACCACCACCACCACAACTCACGACCACCACCACAACTCACGACCACCACCACAACTCACGACCACCACCACAACTCACCACCACCACAACTCACGACCACCACCACCACAACTCACGACCACCACCACCACCACAACTCACCACCACAACTCACGACCACCACCACAACTCACCACCACCACCACAACTCACGACCCACCACCACAACTCACGACCACCACCACCACCACAACTCACGACCACCACCACAACTCACGACCACCACCACAACTCACCACCACCACCACAACTCACCACCACCACCACAACTCACGACCACCACCACAACTCACGACCACCACCACAACTCACCACCACCACCACAACTCACCACCACCACAACTCACCACCACCACAACTCACCACCACCACCACCACCACAACTCACGACCACGCCACCGTTGAAACCACCGATAATCAAACAACAACAACAGCAGCGGCCACACACGTCCCGAGTGTTACGCGAACTCCACTCGCCGCTCCTCGGGCCTACGTCTCCGCGCGGAGCCTCGGCCTCGCCTAGCGCCCGCCGCCGCTTAGGGTCCCCGCCACTCGAGCGGGCCCGGGGGGGGGGGGGGGAGGAGGAGGTCGCCTCTCTGTCTGTCTCGCACGCGGCGGACGTCGCCTTCACCTGGATGAGCTCGTCCAGACTCTCCTGGAGGCTGTTTCCCAGCGTCGTGTTCCTGTACAGCTGGTAGGCCATGGCGGAGGTGAGGGGGTGAGGAGACGGAGCCCTCACGGGTAGGGAGGGGTAGTGGTGGGAGCGAGCGGTGAGGATGAGAGGTGAGGGTGAGCGGTGAGGGTGAGCGGTGAGCGGTGAGGGCGAGTGGTGAGACCAGCGGGTGAGTTGAGAGCGGTGAGCTGAGCGGTAGCGTGGAACCAGCAGAGAGGTTATGGCGTGAACGGAGCGCGTCTGGGAATCGCCGTCACCTTCGCCTCCTCCTTATATAGGCGGACGGCGCTACGGTGCCCGGCGAGGGACACCGGGTGAAGACAAAAAAAACCGCGATTTTTAAATAAAAAAACTTGGAACGCGATCGCATGCAGATGCGTTTCAGTTTAACCCCGACTCGGCTCTAAACATGCTTCAAATCGCTTTAAACTATTGTCATTGTAGTGCGTATTTAGTGTGGCGCTGCACTCTGATGTTGTAGGAGAAAACATTTATTAAAAAGTCTATTTAATTAAGTAGAACGTGTTGTCTATAGTTATTTCAAGTTGCGCATTTTGATTTGACGTCACATTTATCAACCCCCCCTAGGTGCGTGACGTAATTTATGGACGGCCCCTTATGATGATTACTGCGGTGATACTGCCTGCAACGTGAACCCGTTGAACCCAAGTTCGATTCCCGCTCCGCTCACGGCCACCAACACGAGTGACGATTTATCTGAACCGGTCCTGGGCCACCCCTAGGTTGACTCAGCCTCAAATTAGTACAGTCACCTGTGCGGTTTGTAGTAAACATCGTCACTGGGGAGACAAAGGCGGCCGAGCGTGGTGCTGGCCACCCACCCCCTCGTGCGCCGTGCCGGCCTTCATAGGTGCTCGCTAACAGCACTTGCCCCGACAGTCTGTTTAGGCTATACGGGGGATCTTTGTCTTTGGAGATTGCATGGAGCACAGGCGGTGCATCTGTCAGTCATCTCAGTCAACCCGTGGCACCTGGGTGTCTGTGCCGTGACCTCCTGCACCTAGCCTGGCACCGTAGGGGAGCACAGGCGGTGCATCTGTCAGTCATCTCAGTCAACCCGTGGCACCTGGGTGTCTGTCCCGTGACCTCCTGCACCTAGCCTGGCACCGTAGGAGGCACAAGCGGTGCATCTGTCAGTCATCTCAGTCAACCCGTGGTACCCGGTCTGTCCCGTGACCTCCTGCACCTAGCCTGGCACCGTAGGAGGCACGGGCGGTGCATCTATCAGTCATCTCAGTCAACCCGTGGCACCTGGGTCTGTCTCGTGACCTGCACCTAGCCTGGCACCGTAGGAGGCACGGGCGGTGCATCTATCAGTCATCTCAGTCAACCCCGTGGCACATGAGTGTCTGTCCCGTGACCTGCACCTAGCCTGGCACCGTAGGGGGCACAGGCGGTACATCTGTCAGTCATCTCAGTCAACCCGTGGCACCTGGGTGTCTGTCCCGTGACCTCCTGCACCTAGCCTGGCACCGTAGGAGGCACAAGCAGTGCATCTGTCAGTCATCTCAGTCAACCCATGGTACCCGGTCTGTCCCGTGACCTCCTGCACCTAGCCTGGCACCGTAGGGGGCACAGGCGATGCATCTGTCAGTCATCTCAGTCAACCCGTAGCACCTGGGTGTCCCGTGACCTCCTGCACCTAGCCTGGCACCGTAGGGGGCACAGGCGGTGCATCTGTCAGTCATCTCAGTCAACCCATGGCACCTGGGTGTCTGTCCCGTGACCTCCTGCACCTAGCCTGGCACCGTAGGGGTCACAGGCGGTGAATCTGTCAGTCATCTCAGGCAACCTGTGGCACTTGGGTGTCTGTCCCGTGACCTCCTGCACCTAGCTTGGTACCGTAGGTGTCACAGGCG
Organism: Lethenteron reissneri; assembly: GCF_015708825.2. Lineage (NCBI taxonomy): Eukaryota > Metazoa > Chordata > Hyperoartia > Petromyzontiformes > Petromyzontidae > Lethenteron > Lethenteron reissneri. The sequence continues at coordinate 7,086,604 of NC_083779.1, forward strand.
GTGAATCTGTCAGTCATCTTAGTCAACCCGTGGCACCTGGGTGTCTGTCCCGTGACCTCCTGCACCTAGCCTGGCACCGTAGGGGGCACAGGCAGTGCATCTGTCAGTCATCTCAGTCAACCCGTGGCACCCGGTCTGTCCCGTGACCTCCTGCACCTAGCTTGGCACCGTAGGGGGCACAGGCGGTGCATCTGTCAGTCATCCCGTGGCACCCGGTTTGTCCAGTGACCTCCTGCACCTAGCCTGGCACCGTAGGGGGCACAGGCGGTGCATCTGTCAGTCATCCCGTGGCACCCGGTTTGTCCAGTGACCTCCTGCACCTAGCCTGGCACCGTAGGGGGCACAGGCGATGCATCCGCCAGTCATCTCAGTCAACCCGTGGCACCCGGTCTGTCCCGTGACCTCCTGCACCTAGCCTGGCACAAGCGCCGTTGTAGCGTCACCGCCACACACACTTGCCGGGGAACGCAATCCACCGCGTTAAACGGGGACTTGCCGTGTTCCCTTCGACGCCCACCGCTCCCCGTCTCCCGAGTTTGCGTTTGTACCCACGCGCCCGTCGTGTGGTGGGGAAGAGGGGGGGGGGTGAGCGACGCCATGACAGGACACAGGCAGACACGCGTAGACGAAAGGGTGCAGGCAGCAAATTCGTGTTTTAATAACAGCCGCGGCTCGTACATTTGAACACTCACCACCCAGTCAACCACACGCCAACGTTTGCCTAACGTTGACCCAATGTTGGCCTCAACGTTGGCCCAAACATTGGCCCCACGTTGACCCCACGTTGACCCCACGCTGGCCTCACATTGACCACAACGTTGACCCCAACGTCGGCCCCAACATTTGGCCCAACGTTCCACATGTTACTGGCCACCACGAGCATGGAGGGGGGAAATTAAACAAAACCAATCGGCAGCCTTTTATTGATCAAGCGAGAAGGGTTTTACCACAGCAAAGGGGATGGAAGTCACCGTCTGTCCGGCTCTCTTTTTATATCAATCCACTGCTGGATGACAGCCATGTCTTGTCAGTCACGGTCGGGGGGGGGGGGTGGGTGCGGGGGTATGGGGGGGGTGTCTTTGACCATACTTCACCACACCAGTCAGTACAGGCTGGCGAAGGCTTGCGAGGCCACTTAGCACCAGTTCAGAATCCACTCGCCGCTGATGATAGCCAGAGCCCGGGGTCGAACTCGGGTCAACCCTTTTGACTGGGTCCATCAAATCGTCAATTTACGCGGCCCGGCTAACCGCTGAGCCACCGCTACCACCCAGGCCCAGCCCAGGGGTGTACAAACAGAATCCTTAGGTTTTTTTCAGTAAAGTCACGTAGGTAAAAAAATTAAATTAATAAAAGTAAAATAAAAATAAAATTAAAATCACGACGTTTCGGAGGCAACACAAGCTTCCGTTTTGTGTTGCCTCCGATACGTCGTGATTTTAATTTAAATTGTATTTTTATTTTACTTTAATTAATTTAAATTTTTACCTACGTGACTTTACCGAAAAAACATAAGAATATGAATCCTTGCAGTCACGAAAGCTTCAAATCTAGAATATACAAACAGACTCCGGAGGGGAAATCACGAGCGCATTGCAGACGCGGCGTGGCCGTGAGCGCTGCTACCGGCGGTGGCTATGAGATGTTAACTACCTCGCCTGGTGTGCAGGAGGTCGTGGGTTCGATGCCGACCCTGACGATGTCTGCTGCTGTATTTTTAGAGTTTGCGTGTCTCTCTCTCATCATCATCATCACGCTGGCTAGGAGATGTTAACTCCCTCGCCTGGTATGCAGGAGGTCATGGGTTCGATGCCGACCCTGACGATGTCTGCTGCTATATATTTGGAGTTTGCGTGTCTCTCTCTCATCATCATCATCACGGTGGCTAGGAGATGTTGACTACCTCGCCTGGTATGCAGGAGGTCGTGGGTTCGATGCCGACCCTGACGACGCCTACGGCTGTATATTTGGAGTTTGTGGTGTCTCTCTCTCTCATCATCATCATCATCACGGTGGCTAGGGGATGTTGACTACCTCGCCTGGTATGCAGGAGGTCGTGGGTTCCATGTGGACCCTGATGATGCCTGCTGCTGTATATTTGGAGTTTGCGGTGTCTCTCTGTCCCCCCCCACCGTGGTCACGCGGATTTTTCTCCGTGTCCTCCGGTTTTCCCCCCACCAAACATTTCGAATCAACGTCACGCGTTTAAGAGTATTGTATTTGTCTGCGGCTGCTGCTGCTGTCAATTTCCACGTGATGACAATGACGACGAGAAGCCACGCTTTGTTGAGACGCCATCACTCGTGATGACCGGGTCGCTTCAGAGAAAAAGAAGAGCTAAATAAACAGCCCAGCGGGGTCTTCGCCAGGTCAAATACAATTTAAATTAAAGTCTTGACTTAGAGCTTTCGTGGCTGCAGAAATACATATTCTATGGGTCTTTCGTTTCGGTGTCGCAATCGAAAGGTCGTGATATTTTTTTTCGTATTATTTTTCTATCTACGTGACTTTTACCGAAAGACCCATAGAATATTTAAAATAAAGTGTTTACATTTTAAATCGTGGCCCCCCCCCCCCCACCATTGGCCGCACAAAATCGGGCCACCACCGCCCCCCCAACCCCCCGAGCTCCGTTGCCGCTCACGGCCACTCCCAAACATCGGTGTCGATTTGCTGAAACACCTTCATGGGCCAACCCCCCCCCCCCCACTCGATCGACCCGGCCTCAAATGAGTGTCTGGCCGTGACTCAAAGCTTTTGTGACTGCAGGAATTCATCTTCTTAGAATTTTTCGGTCAATTCACGTAGATAGGTTCGAATAAACTAACAAAATAAAATAACAAAATAAAATAACCAAAAAACAACGACGTTTCGACCGCAACACAAGCGATCGTCATAAAACGTCGTAGTTTTTTGTTATTTTTCACCCATCTACGTGAATTTACCGAAAGACCCAAAGCATATGAGTGGCGTCTGTTAAAAGCTTGCCACCAGGGAGACAAAGGCGGCGCACGGGCGTGGTTTGCTGGCCACCCACTCCGTCATATGCCGCGTGCCGCTGCTCGCGAACAGCACTTGCCCCTACAGTCTAAGGCTACACGGGGGGCCTTTGTCTTTGTTGTCTCCGTTGGGCCCGATTGGAGTTAAGCGGTAAACCTATAAAACGTGCACACAAACCCTACGTTTAAACAGCCACTAGTGTCGTAACGGTTACCACACTCCACTAGTAGCTTGGATGAGTTGAGTTCAAACAATTCAAGAATCTTTAAAACAGGTGTGGCATGAGCCGTAGTTGGAGTTTTTCGACTTTTAATGACAATTTCACGCCGTTATAGGATGTTTTCCGCTCTTCCCCAGGATCGATTGACACATTCACTCATCAATTCATGAACTTGTCAAAACGTCACCGCGCGGACAACGGTGACGATGTCAGCTTATGCCACGTGCCCGCCCACACACACACATGGGGCAGGTTCGGGGAAAGGCGTCAGGATAAAGAGCCGGGTGGCACGGCTGGAATGGGAGTGGCCGGAACGTCGGACCTGGGTGGTGTGGCCGGAACGAGGGACCTGGGAACGCGCCCTTGCCAGCCCGCATCGAGTGTACGAGTCCTTCAACAACCAACCAACTTTTCCCTCTCTCTCTCTCTCTACATTTTATTTAAAACATTTTATTTTTATTTAAGGAAAGTGCTTGAATAATAAAAGCGAACGGACGAGGTTCGCGAGACGTCGTTCCCGCAACGGCGATTCACATCCGCGGCGCGACAAAGCAAAGCAAAGTTGGCGAGCGCGACTCGGGCTCCCGGCGAAGAACGTGGAGTGGGCGGAGAGAGAGAGGTGGGGGGGGGGGGTCACGAGTCGCACAATGACTCGACGTTCAAACTTCACAGCAACATCGTCATCGTTGTTATTAAAACATCATCGTCTAAGTTGAAAGGTAATTTCTCTCCGACTGCTGAGTGTGTTTAGGTTGTCGTCCTTACCCCCCCCTCTCCCCACGACACCCATTCACGTCGAGCGCATCTCCGATTAGCAGGGTTGGCTACGTACGGTTCGAAACGAGTTCTACACACACACACACGTTCCCCGTCAACCAGGGGGATGCACAATACCAGTACGCGCTACACGCGGACAATTAATATTTAAAATAACTTAATTTACATTCCTTTGTCAACCCATTTATGAATGTTCGGCGACTAAAAATCGCGATGTATCTGGATAATGGAATAATTTCTAAATGTAACACGGGTGAACGTTTTATAAGACGCGGGAGGAGGAAATCGAGAGCACCCGGGGGAAAGCCTACGCGTGCGAGGGGGAAACGCTCGATCCCGTACACACGGAAACGGGTGGAGTCCACGTTTTTGCTGTAACCACCTTCGCCTGGCAAAGTCAGGGGGTGGGTGGGGGGGCCCGGCTCCTCCTCAACCCCCACTCACAGGAAGGAAGGGAGGGAGTGTGGAACCGATGGAGATTAGTCCACACACTTTCGCCGTAACCGCCTCCGCCTGGCAAAACCAGGGGGGCCCGGCTCCTCCTCAAACCCCCACCTCACAGGAAGGGAGTGTGGAACAGATGGAGATTAGTCCACACACTCTGCCGTAACCGCCTTCGCCTGGCAGAGCCAGGGGGCACGGCTCCCCCTCGACGCCCACCCACGGCGGAGTAAGGGAGTTTCACAACAACATTGGTGTGTGTGTGGCGGGTGGGGTGATCCACCGACACATTTCGCCGATGTCTCCACAAGTGCTGGACTACCCGAGGCCACGTGCAGAGTGGCCACCGCCGCTCACCACCGGCAGGCTAAAATGAATGTCAAGGTGCTATAGGGATGATGAAGGTGATGATGATGGTCAGTGACTCTTGTCTGTGCAGAGTGCAATCGTCTCCCGCCCCTCTCCCCAATCACGATGCAGACCTCTCACTCACTCCCTCCCCACTCCCCCGGTGAAAATCCTCGGCCGCGAGTTCCCAAAACGACCACAAAGGGGCCGGGGGGGGGGGGTTCAATATCCACCGTTGGTCACCGGCCCCGTTTGCCAATCCACTGCTGGATGAGCGGCCTCTGCCCAGCCCGTGCCGCCGCCGGCGGGTTCCTGGAGGAGAACTTCGCCACGCTGCTCAGCGCGGTTCGCTCCAAGTTCCCCGTGACGCGGCACAACGATATGTGGCTGCGACCGCGCTGCCGAAACCGCCGACGACGGGAGCCCCCCGCCCCCCCCCTTTCGCTGCCCAAGGGCCATCGTCCAGGCTCACGGCCGGCGAGTTCGCAGGCCGCAAACCCCCCCGGGGTGACGAGGGTAGTCGCGCCGCCATCACCCCCCCCCCCCCCCCGGTGCACTTTCGTTGCGAGGGTTTCAAGGGAGTCCAACTGGCGCCACTTGCCAATGACCGGAAACGAGCCCCACGCGGCGAGACTTGGCCGCCTCCGCCGCGGGAATGTGGAATTTCCACCGCTAGCCGCCGGGCGAGGGGCTGTAATTAGGAGGGGGAGTGCTGCCCTCCCCGCCGCCACTACCCCCGCCGCAGCGTTGACCTTCTGACCTTTGTGCTTTAACCCCCCCGACTGGGTTCAGTGGGGGGGGAGAGGGGTCATGGTTTTGGTCAAACGCACGGACGCCCCGAACCCTGCGGATCTCCCTACCCAAAGCCGCCCCCACCCCCTCCCCCCCGAAAATCTTCCCCTCCCCCCCAACCCCACAGACAGCGTGGTAACCACAGTAGTAAACCTGCTGACACACGCACACACGCGCACACGCACACACGCGCACACTCGCCGTGCGATTATTGCCGAGGGTGCGACCCCCTGACCCCTGACCCCCTGACCCCCCCCCACGTGATTGTCTTACGGAGCCCAGCAGCGGCTCGGCTCCCGCTTGAGACCTCCGCTGCTGTCCGGTGGAAGGTGGAGAGGGCTCGGACGCGATCCACCCCGCGGGTACTCGCCACGCGGAGAGAGTCGCCCCGAGCCGAGTGAGTCACCCCGTGGGGAGCTCTCCTCCTGTGCCGTGTGGCTTGAGTATTCCTCTCTCGATGGAATGTGTGTCAGTGTGTCTGTGTGTCAGTGTATGTGTCTGTGTGTCTCTGTGTGTGTGTCAGTGTGTCTCTGTGTGTGTGTCAGTGTGTCTCTGTGTGTGTGTCAGTGTGTCTCTGTGTGTTGTCTGTGGTGTCTGTGTGTGTCTCTGTGCGTGTGTGTGTCTCTGTGCGTGTGTGTGTCTCTGTGCGTGTGTGTGTCTCTGTGCGTGTGTGTGTCTCTGTGCGTGTGTGTGTCTCTGTGCGTGTGTGTGTGTCTCTGTGTGTGTGTGTCTCTGTGTGTGTGTCTCTGTGCGTGTGTGTGTCTCTGTGTGTGTCTGTGTCTGTATACGTGTCTTTATTTGTATCTATGTGTGTGTTTACGTGCACCAGCACCAGTGACGATTATGTGAACCGGTCTTGGGCCTCCCCTAGGTCAACTCAGCCTCAAACGAGTACCTGGTGTGCGGTGTGTAAACATCGCCACTGGGGAGACAAAGGCGGCCGGGCGTGGTGCTGGCCACCCATCCCCTCGTCTGCAGTGCTGGCCTTCATAGGTGCTGCTCGCTAACAGCACTTGCCCCAACAGTCTGTTAATGTTATACGTGGGATCTTTGTCTTAGCGTGTTGGTATCTGTGTGTGTGCGTTTATGTATGCGTGTCTGTGTGCATGTGCGTGCACATAGCCTGGCACAAGCGCCGCGGTGACGTCACTGCCACTTAGTGGCGAATGGCGGTTGTTGTTGTGTTTGTTTGAGTGTGTGTGTGTGTATGTCTTTGTTCATGTGCGTGTGTTGGCGGTTGTTGTTGTGTTTGTTTGAATGTGTGTGTGTGTCTTTGTTCATGTGCGTGTGTTGGCGGTTGTTGTTGTTTGAATGTGTGTGTGTATGTCTTTGTCCATGTGCGTGTGTTCATGTGCATGTGTGTCCATGTGCGTGTGTCTATGTGTACCACGGGGTGTTGTCAGATTCGTGCTGTCTTCTTTGCATGTCCAATTCCTCCCTGGAGCAGACAGACAGACACACAGACACACACGCACGCAAAGACAAAGGTCCCCCATGTAGCCTGTACAGACTTTTGGGACAAGTGCTGTGAGCGAGCACGTATCAAGGTAGCCAGGAGGGTGGGTGACCGGCACCTCCGATTGGCGTGGCTGGCTTTGTATGGTGCAAAAGAGGTTCAACATCTATATATAAAGCTGGACACACCCAACTATAAATGCGCCTTTGCTGTTTTTTTCCTGGATGTTTCTGTTGCGTGTAGTCACTTTAAGGTGTTTCTTGTTCACGTTTTTGTTTTGTTGCGGTTGCACCCGAGTCAAGAGCCGCATGCCTCACAGGGTTATCTCCATATATTTAAAAGGCAAAGTTGTGAATCTGTGTGTCTGTTCAAAATGTTTAGCGTACTTCCCGACATGCAACAAACTGGAAATTTGCCATGTGGGTACTTTCCAGACTGTACACCATGCAAAAATTATAAAAAAAAACATTTTCTTTTTTGGGGTGGGGGGGGGGGGGGAGCTCAATAATGCATATTTTTTTGCACGGCAAGTGAGCTGTGACGTCACATCTGTCATGTTACCCGCGCATGTGGAAGCGTCACGCATTGTAGTGTAGCGGTTAGCGCTACGCGCTACGAACCCAGCGACCCGAGTTCGATTCCCGCTCACGGCCACCACCGGTGACATTATTTTAACCGGTCCTGGGCCTCCTTTAGGTCAACTCAGCCTCAAACGAGTAACTGGTGTGGTGTGTGAACATCGCCACTGGGGAGACAAAGGCGGCCGGGTGTGGTGAATCCAAGTCCCGGGCGAAGCCTGGTTAGTAAAGCCAGTACCTAATAAATGAAACTGAAAATGAAAACTGAAAAGTGAAAAGTGTGGCATTCTCCTTGTACCGTTCGCCCTCTGCCAGAGGTCGCAACCGGGTACCCGTACCCTACCCGATACCCGGCTACCCGTACCCGGCCGGGTATGGGTACGGGTAGCCGTTTGCGACCCTGGTGCGGCCGGGTACGGATACGGGTAGGCCGTGAGTCACTGGTGAGTAACCGTTTGTCACTCATTTTGGGAAGGGGTAGGGTAGGGAACGTGTACCCGTACCTGGCCGGGTACGGGTACACATTTGCGACCCTGGTGCGGCCGGGTACGGGTACAGGTAAGGAATCAAAACCCGTTTGCGACCTCTGCCCTCTGGCGTTCTCTGGTGTGACACTGGTGTTGAGACGAAGCCGTGGAGAAGGCTGCCATCTCTGGTGTAGGCCAATCAGTTTCAAATACAATGCGTGTATTATATTAGTACACGATGCAACACGATGTGTCCCTGGGTGTCAAGTGTTATTTTCTAATTGCTTACGCCTCAAAAGTATAGAAAATGGGCTGTTATTATTCCCCCACAAACTTTGCTTTTGTGACGAGGACTTTACGTGAAGCAATGACACAAATGCACACCGAGTTTTCTCATTGACAATCGGCGCATTGCAAAATATCACTGGCCTGGTCACAGAAGCAAAGTTCGTGGGGAATAATAGCCCAGTTTAAACACGTAGCAGGCTTTCGCGACCAATATTATTCAGAATATAGGTTTTTGGGTCAGATCGCGTTGTTTACAAATGTGTCGTAACCCTCCACCAGCCGACACGGCCAAACAGTAAAAAATGTGTCACGTTTTTCAATCACCAGCGAAACGTCGGACTACTCAAATGTTAAAATGCTGTTGATTCTCTCTTCAACACACCGGTGGGCTAAAGAAGTGAATTATTTTGTCCTTTCAATAACGTGACACATTTTTGACTGTTTGGCCGTGTCGGGTGGTGGAGGGTTACGACACATTTATAAATAACGCGATCTGACCCAATTCGCTCTTGCGAATTGGGGGTCACGTCGGGCAGAGGAGGGGCGCACGACACGGCACGCGACTCGGCGCGGGGCCACGGCCGCCGCCGCCACCACCGGCTCGCGAAGCGACGACCTACCGAGCCTCGGCCGCAGCGAGCAGCAGCTCCTCGTCCACTCTGAGAGCACGGAGGAGGTGGAGGGGAGGGACGAGAGAGGGGGAGGAGAGAGGGGGAGGGGTGGGAGAGAGGAGGGAGGAGAGAGGGAGGAGAGAGGGAGAAAGGGGAGGGGGAGGGAGGAGGAGGGAGAAAGGGGAGGGAGGAGAAGAGAGGGAGGGAGGAAGGGGAGGGATGGGGAGGAGGGAGGGAGGAGAGACAGGAGAAGGGAGGAGAGAGGGGGAGGGAGGAAGGGGAGAGTAGGAGGAGGGGAGAAACAGGGAGAAGGGGGAAGGAGGAGGAGGTTCGAGGAGGAGACGCAGGCAGTGAAGGGAGAGAGGTACAAAGAGAGAGAGAGCCATAGTAACAACAATAAGCAGGGAGAGACAGACCGAGAGAGACGAAGAGAGAGAGAGAACAGGGGTCCATCGAGTCGGGGGGTAAACCGTTTGCGAAATCGTGCAGGTCAGAGCAGAGAAGACCGACACGTGGATCGCAGTCCACGTGCGTGTATGTGTGTACGTGTCCGTGCGTGTACATGCCAGTGCGTGCCAGTGCGTGCCAGTGCGTGCGTGTCTGTCCCTGCGTGCGTGTCCGTGTGTCTGTCCGTGTGTCCGTGTCTGTGCCCGTGCGTGTCCGTGCGCGTCCCCGTGTGTGCGTGCGTGGGTGTCTGTCCGTGTGTACGTGTCCGTGTGTGTCCGTGTCCGTGTGTCCGTGTCCGTGTCTGTGCGTGTCCGTGTCTGTGCGTGTCCCAGTGTCTGTGCGTGTCCGTGTGTCTGTGCGTGTGTGCCTGTCCCTGCGTGCGTGTCCATGTGTCCATGTGTCCGTGTCTGTGCGTGTCCCAGTGTCTGTGCGTGTCCGTGTGCGTGCGTGTGTGCGTGTCCCAGTGTCTGTGCGTGTCCCAGTGTCTGTGCGTGTCCGTGTGTCTGTGCGTGTGTGCCTGTCCCTGCGTGCGTGTCCATGTGTCCATGTGTCCGTGTCTGTGCGTGTCCCAGTGTCTGTGCGTGTCCGTGTGCGTGCGTGTGTGCGTGTCCCAGTGTCTGTGCGTGTCCCAGTGTCTGTGCCCGTGCCCGTGTGCGTGTCCCAGTGCCTGTGCGTGTCCCAGTGTCTGTGCGTGCGTGGGTGTCTGTCCGTGTGTCCGTGTGTGTCCCCGTGCGTGCGTGGGTGTCTGTCCGTCCGCGTCTGTCCGTGTGTACGTGTCCATCCGCGTCTGTCCGTGTGTCCGTGTCCGTGCCCGTGCCCGTGCCCGTGTGCGTGCCCGTGTGCGTGTCCCAGTGTCTGTGCGTGTCCCAGTGTCTGTGCGTGTCCGTGTGTCTGCCCGTGTGCGTGCGTGCCCGTGTGCGTGCGAGCGCCTCACTGCTGGATGCAGTCCGGGATGGAGACGTGCTCCATGGGGATGACCTCCGCGAGCTCCGCCAGCGAGTGCACGTAGCGGACCTTGCGGCTGAACTTGGAGCTGCGCGCACACAAAGCCAAAGGTCCCTCTCCCGTGGAGCCCACACCGATTGCTGGAGGGCAAGTGCCGGCAAACGGCCGCGTGCCGACCTCGACCGTGACCTCGACCGTGACCTCGACCGTGACCTCGACCGTGACCTCGACCGTGACATCGACCGTGACATCGACAGTGACCTCGACCGTGACCTCACCTGATGAAGGGCCTCGTCAACGCCAGCAGGGTCCTCACAAAGAACGACGGGTGGACGATGACCAGCGCCTTGAGGTTCTTCCGCAGCCTGGGGTGGTGGCACAGGATGGGGGGGGTGGGGCGGTTGGTGGTGTCAGGGGGAGCGGCACCCCACGCATCCCTCCTCGCATCCTCGTCATCGATGTCGTCGTCTCCCGTGGCCTCTCGTGGCCTCCCACCATCGCCGTCATCTCCGACCATCCACGGCCGAGCGGGGAGCGCCTCCCTCGTTCACCGTTCACCGCTGCCGCCGCCGCCACTGCCGCCCGCGGTTGGAACCCCGCGGGGCCGGCCCCGGTCAACGCCGGTGAAGTGCGGCACGTGGCTCGGGGTGGGCCGGCGTTCGCGCAGCAGTGGATAGAACACGGCTGCTACTGCCTGCGCTGCCCACACTGCCCACGTTACCCACGTTGCCCACGTTACCCACGTTACCCACGTTACCCACGTTGCCCACGTTACCCACGTTGCCCACGTTGCCCACGTTACCCACGTTACCCACGTTGCCCACGTTGCCCACGTTGCCCACGTTACCCACATTACCCACGCAGCCCACGTTACCCACGCTACCCACGCTGCCCACGTTACCCACGTTGCCCACGTTACCCACGTTACCCACGTTACCCACGCTGCCCACGTTACCCACGTTACCCACGTTGCCCACGTTGCCCACGTTGCCCACGTTGCCCACGTTACCCACGCTGCCCACGCTGCCCACGCTGCCCACGCTGCCCACGCTACCCGTGCTGCCCGCACCGCCTCCAGCGCACCTGCGGTCAATCATGGTGTAGCAGCGCTTGAGCCAGCCCAAGCCCGGCGTGCGCCGCCGTGGCGTGGCGCCGTTGAGGTAGACGATCATGTAGTCCTCGGCCACCAGGCGGTCCAGCGTGCTCACCATGTACCTGCACAGACACGGCCCCACCACGCAGCGACCACCACGACCTTCACCCCCCCCCACCACGACCTTCACCCCCCCCACCACGACCTTCACCCCCCCCCCCCCCCCCACCACGACCTTCACCCCCCCCGCGGACTTCGCACCGCCCACGAGTGAAGGCCGGCACCGGCGCACGGGGGCCGTAGCCAGAACCGCTGCCACCCCCCCCGCCCCGGCCACGCTTGATGCCGGTGTCGATGTCGGAGCGGGAGGATTCCAACTCGAGTTGCCTCGTTCCCGTGAACGCGCAGCGACGATGAAGACAACGGCCCCCCCCACCCTCACCGCCCCCCCCGCCCCCTCCCCACACTCCACCCCCACGCTCCAGTTTCAGCAGCAGCATCTCCAACTGGGCATCGATCAGCCTCCCATTATATCTGTACGAAATGGAAATTCCCCCGGTACAGCTATTGAAGGCTTCACGAACTACGTGGTCAAAATAGATGTTAAATAATTTGGGAGCCAGAGGACATCCCTGTCGCACCCCAAGGTGTACAGAGAATGGCTCTGACTCCCGGCCACGTAGTTTTACCCGGACCCGCTAACCATCATGAAGGTCCTTAATGATCGTGAGCGGAGGTTCAGGGACTCCGAAAGCATCAAGAACCCAAAGCCCAGGCCTATTGATGGTATCATAGGCCTTGACCAGGTCAATAAAGCAGAGATGTAGGTCTTGTTTGAATTCCCTACATCTCTGCTGTAGCAGACGGACAGAAAATATGGCATCCATGCAGGGCCGCCCTTTCCTGAAACCGCATTGGGCCTCTGCAAGCCTCTCCTCAGCGTGCCTGGCAAGGCGATGTTGAATCATCCTTGCCAGGACCTTACCCGGCACACTGAGGAGAGAGATGCCCCTGTAGTTGTTACAGTCTGTGCGGTCCCCCTTCTTAAAGAGGGGGACCACCAGGGCATCCTTCCAGTCCTGCGGAACCCGTCCAATGGTCCAGACTGTTGTTATGATGTCATGTAGGGCAGTCTGTGCACAAACGCCACCCTCCCACAGCATTTCTCTTGGGAGATCATCTCTGCCCGGTGCCTTTCCTGGTCTCAGGCTCTGGATTGCCTTCAGTACTTCCTCAACAGATGGCACCTCAGGCAGCCACTCACAGAGGGTAACTTCTACAAATATTTGAGGCACTGCAGCCTCAGCAGGGTTATCCCCACTTTGTGCCACGATGCTTTCCTGGCCGAGGGATTTCCCCACCCCCAGGACCTCACAGAAATGCTCAGCAAATCTGCAAACCTGTTCCTGGGGGTTGAAGATTGGACCACCGTTTTTTCCCCTAATGATGGTAATAGGTGTGGCGCTGCAGGTTACTTTTTTGATGGAGCTAAATAGGGATTTGCGATCGCGGGCCACAGAGGTAGACTCCATATCCTCAGCAACCCGCGACCACCACCCATCCTTGCAGCACCTCACTGCTCTCCGAACCTCCGAGCGAAGGCTACGGTAAGCCTCCTCATTCTCTGACGTGGGATGCTGTAGCCGATGAGAGTGGGCCTGTCGCTTTCTCTCAACCAGCCAGAACACCTCATCTGTCAGCCAGGGTCTCTGGGGAGGTCTGGACTGCGTACCCAAAGCAGCCATTGCAGCTGCATGAGCCACAGTCCTAAACCTCGCCCATTTACCCTCCACACCAGGAGGAGTGGGAGACGATGCCAACCCCAGCTGCAAGCGATGATGAAATTCTCGCTTGCAACTTCCATCAACTAGCTGAGACCAGGCCACCTTAGGTTGGAATGGGGTCCTGGGTGTACACCCACCACCGGAGTGGAAGAATGGCAGGCGCATCTTACAGATGACAAGTCTATGGTCAGAGGGCAGATCAGCTCCACGGTAGGTTCTGGTGTCAAGGACATGGGCTCGCATCCGCTGGTCCGTCACTACGTAGTCCAGCAGATGAGACACACACAGAGACAAAGAGACACACAGAGACACACAGAGACACACAGAGACACACAGAGATACAGAGACACGTGTGCTCGTGCCACGTGCTCACAGGAAGAGGTTCTCCATGATGTAAGCGTACTCCGGGTCCTTCCCGTCTGGCAGGTAGCACGCAGCGAACACGATGATCGCATTCAGCCCATCGCCGTAGTAGCCTGGAGCACACACGTGCATCACACACACACACACACACGCATCACACACACACACGCGCATCATACACACACACACACGCGCATCACACACACAGTGCTGTGTGAGTATTGTGATGCATCCTGCGCGAGTGTTGTGACACGTGCTGTGACACGTGCTGTGACACGTGCTGTGTGAGTGTGACACGTGATGTGACACGTGCTCCGCCGCCGTGCCACCCGCACCCCCGTGTGACAGGACGCGCTTGTACGGCTCGACGGCGCGCAGGTCCACGCGGTGCTCCGTCTCGCCCAGCAGCACGCGGCGCCAGCCCAGCGCGTCCTCCCGCTCCTCCGCCCCGCTCAGCTCCGGCAGCGGCGCCCTCCGCAGCGGCGTGTCGTCTAGCGGGGAGACGCGCGGGCGGGGGGCACAACAACAACAACAACCGTCATTCGCCACTAAGTGGCGGTGACGTCACCACGACGCTTGTGCCAGGGCCATGTGCACCTTGAGGCCACGTGAAGTGTCGAACGCCCGCTGGCAGGAGGTCACGGGGCAGACCCAGCAGGTGCCACGGGTCGACTGACTGAGATGACCGAGATGACTGAGATGAGTGGCCGATGCACCACCTGTGCCAACTACTGTGCCAACTTGCTGTGCTTTAGCCACCCGGCGCTCCGCTCGTTGTTGTGAGCGTCGCTCCTCTGCCCTCCGTTGTTGTTGGAGGGCGACTGCCTCCAACTGCCCAGTAGCATCCTTCACGAGCCTCCTCCACAGAGGCCGATCTTGACACCGCTGGTACCAGTCATCGTCAAGTCCACGCAGCTCCATGTCCTCCTGTATACCACATCACTCTATCTCTTCTCTAGCCTGTGTCGCGCCCGTTTAGCCCCCTCAATACGGCCGAACAAAAGCTGTTTGGGCATGCGGTGATTGGGCATGCGGGCTACATGACCCAGCCAACACAGCTTTGCCTGCCGGAGGAGCTCACCGATTGGACTTTGCCCAGATCTTTGAAGGATTTGTGAGCTCCTCACACAATCCAGCATGGTTAACCCAGGATAGATCGTAGGCAGGCCAGCCTAAATGTTTCGAACCGGCGAAGATGCTCCATTAGGGGGGTTCACGTTTCACAAGCGTAGAGAAGGGAGGGAATCACCGTGGCCGAGAAGACCTGAAGCTTCATGCGGAGCGACAGACCAGGTAGCTTCCACACAGCATTACGCAAACGATGAAAAGATATTGCCGCTCGACTGATTCTGAGTGAGACCTCTGCTGTCAAACCGGAGCCGGTCATGAGAACACTGCCCAGGTATGGGAAACTTTCCATTCTCTCCACAACTGCCTCATCACCGATTGGGAGTTGTGGGGGTGGAGTGTCCGATGGTACAAAATACCCAGGCAGGTGCTTAGTTTTGGTGGGGCTGATGGTAAGGCCCCACCTCTTAGTAGCACACTCCAGTTTCAGCAGCAGCGTCTCCAACTCCTCCTCTGAGTGAGCAGCAATTACCAGATCATCGGCATACATAATATGGTTGAGCAATCGGGAGCCATCCCTTGACAGCACCCGGGCATCGATCAGCCTCCCAGTGTATCTGTACCAGATGGAAATTCCTCCGGTACAGCTACTGAAGGCTTCACGAACTACGTGGTCAAAATAGATGTTAAATAATGTTACAGCCAGAGGACATCCCTGTCGCACCCCAAGGTGAACAGGGAATGGCTCCGACTCCCAGCCACGTAGTTTTACCCGGGCCCGCTCACCATCATGAAGGTCCTTAATGATTGTGAGCAGCAGGTCAGGGACTCCGAAAGCACGAAGTACAAACCAGAGCCCAGGCCTAGTGATGGTATCATACGCCTTGACCAGGTCATTAAAGCAGAGATGTAGGTCTTGTTGGAATTCCCTACACCTCTGCTGTCGCAAACGGACATAAAATGTCATCTGTGCAGGACCGCTCTTTCCTGAAACTGCATTGGGGCTCCGCAAGCCTCTCCTCAGCGTGCCTAGCAAGGCAATGTTGAATAATCCTTGCCAGGACCTTTCCTGGCCCACTGAGGAGTTGTTACAGTCTGTGCGGTCTCCCTTCTTAAAGATGGCGACCACCAGGGCATCTTTCTGGGGACACACGCGGGTGGGGACACGTGGGCGGGGACACGGAATAGGGCCTTCAATACTCTCATGGATGAAGAAGGGAGATGAGAGGGTTGGGGGGTTGGCATATGGGGGGGGGGGGTATGGGGGGGGGGTGGAGGATGCGAGAAGGTGTGGGGGGGGGTATGAGAGGGGTGGGGGTGTGACTTGGACAGAGTGCCCCGCCCCTCCCCCGCTCACCCTCCCACTCGAGCTCCCCCGTGGGTCCCGTGGCGTCGAGCGACTCGGCGTCGTCCGGCGTCTCCAGCGCGTCCACGTCGATGTCCGGGGTGTCGCCCTCCAGGTCGTCGTCCTCGTCGTCATCATCGTCCTCGTCGTCGTCGGCGCGGTCCAGCGAGAGGCTGATGTCCGGTGCCGTCAGCTTCCGTCTGGACGGACGCGGAGCGGAGGAGAGCGGCAGCGACGACGGCACGGCTGGGCGCACGCAGTCGTCACACCGCAGCATCATCGATATCAGCACCAGTATTATCATCATCCTCAGCACCATCATCATCATCAGCACCATCATTATCATCCTCAGCACCATCATCATCATCAGCATCACAACGATCGACTGAGCGGCACGGACGGCCGTCTCCATGGTCATGGATTGTGGCCGTGAGTGCACTACACACGCACCGCACGCACGCTCCACACGCACCGCACGCACGCTCCGCACGCACGCTCCGCACGCACGCTCCGCACGCTCTACACGCACCCTCCACACACACACTTCGCACGCACACTCCACACGCACCCTCCGCACGCACACTGCACACGCACGCTCCACTGGCTCCGTACCGGGTCTCCCCTCCTCCTGGACCTCGAGGGCGCCGTGTGGCTCCGGGCCCAGCAGGCCGATGGGGCTGCACGCGGCACACAGACAAAGGTCCCTCATGTAGCCTTCTTCAGCCTGGCGGGGCAAGTGCTGTTAGAGAGTAGCACCTGCACCGAAGGCCGGCACGGGCTGCTGTAGTTTCACAGTTGGGAGCGACGTTGCTCTATGGTCTAGCCTAGGGGCACCCCCAGCGGCAGCTGTCCCTGCGCATTCACCAGAATCGGAATATTTATCCGTGGGAAAATCCGATGACCTACGATGCTCTTTTTCACAAGTTCCAACAAAAAACAATACAACAAAAACGATAGGAGTGCAAAGTGTAGAAACGGTAAGTACATCTAATTCTAGATTTGAAGCTTTCGTGACTGCAAGTATTCATATTCTTAGGTTTTTTTCGGTAAAGTCACGTAGGTAAAAATTTTAAATTAATAAAAGTAAAATAAAAATAAAATAAAAATCACGACGTTTCGGAGGCAACACAAGCTTCCGTCTTCAGGTGGAACCGTCACAGCACGATAGCTGCATCAAGTAAGTACATCACCTGAAAAGAAACTAAACATTTTTTTTATTTTACCAGGGTGAAGCCCGTCGAGCTATATAGCTCTGTATCAAAAGGCGACCTGCACAAACGCGAGCTCAACGAAGCGTCTCATCCGGAGGCGACGCAAGATGGAAACGTCTTATGACGTACGAATGCCGCGCGCTCGTGACAAACCTCGGTTACCGAGAGCCGCGCGTTTAGAAAAACGTAGCAACTTGCTTGCAACCACCGCCGCTCTGAGTGCGACCAGATCGCTCGCCATCGTGAACCCCCGTGGTTGGGGGGGGCGAGCGACAGGCTCGGAGCGTCCGCTGTGTCTGCGCGCCGGTGTCTCAAGCGGCGAGACGGAGAGATGGAGACACCCAGACCCAGGGCTCTGACACGCCAGTGGTTACACGGCCATTGTGAAACCTGGCACGCCCATCACAAGCCGAGACAGACAGAGAGAGACGCAGAGATACACCCAGACCTAGGGCTGTGATACGCAAGTGGTTACACGGCCATTGTGAAACCTGGCACGGCCATCACGAGCCCCGCTGAGACAGAGACAGAGAGACACAGAGATACACCCAGACCTAGGGCTGACATGCCAGTGGTTACACGGCCATTGTGAAACCTGGCACGGCCATCATGAGCCCCGCTGAGACAGAGAGAGACACAGAGATACACCCAGACCTAGGGCTGACACGCAAGTGGCTACACGGCCATTGTGAAACCTGGCATGGCCATCACGAGCCGAGACAGAGACAGAGAGAGACACAGAGAGACACCCAGACCTAGGGCTGTAATCCACAGGTGGTGACACGGCCATCGCGAACCCTACGGGGCGAGACCCGCCCAGCCAACGTGGGGTGCGTTCGTTCACAGGCGAACTCTCGCACCGCCCGTCTGCTGGGACGCGTGGAAGTCTCCAGGCTACAACCATCGGCGCCGGTTAGAGCAGCAGCAGCAGCAGCAGCCACATTTGCCGATGCGATTCGTAGCTTTGATCCTCACCCCCTGCCCGTGTACTTATCGACAGTTCAAAGTTAATGCGCCAGGTATATCGAGGGACTACTACTGCTGTGTTGTCTTGGTGTGGCCGTGGACTGTTGTTTTTGTTGTTTGCTGCCTTGCCCAAGCTTCATAAATCTGACATATGCAATTGCATTTTTTTATTTGTAGGGGTGGCAGGGGAAGGATTCCCACCAATAGGAGGGTTAGTGGGAGGGGTAATCGAGGAGATATAAGGGGATAATGGGGGCGGGAAGAGGGGGCCTTTGGCGGGAACGAGATTGGGACGGCTGGGGACAGGTGTGGATGGGAAAAAAGGATTAAAAGACGAAACTCCTGCAATCCTGTGTCGGCTCTCCTTTACATATTTGTATGTCGTGACTTGTTTGCCTTTAGCTCTCGTTGGCACTCCTATCGTTGTTTTTGTTGTCGTCATTTGTTGTTGTGTAACTTGCCGACAAAGAGCTTTATAGCCGGATTCCACCTCCTGCGGTCTCAAAGATTCTGATGAACGCACAGAGAGCGCTGCCACTGGGGGTGCTCCTAGGCTGGACCACACAGCGATAATCAATACCACTACTGGCAGCAGACAGACACACAGGGACAGCTGCCACTGGGGGTGCCCCTAGGCTAGACCACACAGCAATAATCAATACCACTACTGGCAGCAGACAGACACACAGGGACAGCTGCCACTGGGGGTGCCCCTAGGCTGGACCACACAGCGATAATCAATACCACTACTGGCAGCAGACAGACACACAGGGACAGCTGCCACTGGGGGTGCCCCTAGGCTAGACCACACAGCGATAATCAATACCACTACTGGCAGCAGACAGACACACAGGGACAGCTGCCACTGGGGGTGCCCCTAGGCTAGACCACACAGCAGCAATCACTACCCCTACTGCAGAAGAGGTCCTGCCATGTTTGTTTTTATCGCAAGTTGGTGCGGTGGGGGCAGAGGGCGGGGGCTGCCGATGCTGCTCTGCGATTCTCCGTTGGAGTTAATTTCAGGTCATCTATTCACCATTGCGGATGCTGTGGCCAGTAGCAGTTCCACTGGGTGTGTGGGTTTAGCTATTGGGGGGAGGGGGGTGGAACAAGAGAAGCGGGAGAAGGAAACCCACACAGAAACAGGGGGGGAGAGAGAGAGAACACACAAACTCCACTCTGAGAGAGAGAACACACAAACTCCACTCAGAGAGAGAGAACACACAAACTCCACTCAGAGAGAGAGAACACACAAACTCCACTCAGAGAGAGAGAACACACAAACTCCACTCAGAGAGAGAGAACACACAAACTCCACTCAGAGAGAGAGAACACACAAACTCCACTCAGAGAGAGAGAACACACAAACTCCACTCAGAGAGAGAGAACACACAAACTCCACTCAGAGAGAGAGAACACACAAACTCCACTCAGAGAGAGAGAACACACAAACTCCACTCTGAGAGAGAGAACACACAAACTCCACTCTGAGAGAGAGAACACACAAACTCCACTCAGAGAGAGAGAGAACACACAAACTCCACTCAGAGAGAGAGAGAACACACAAACTCCACTCAGAGAGAGAGAGAACACACAAACTCCACTCAGAGAGAGAGAACACACAAACTCCACTCTGAGAGAGAGAACACACAAACTCCACTCTGAGAGAGAGAACACACAAACTCCACTCTGAGAGAGAGAACACACAAACTCCACTCAGAGAGAGAGAACACACAAACTCCACTCTGAGAGAGAGAACACACAAACTCCACTCTGAGAGAGAGAACACACAAACTCCACTCTGAGAGAGAGAACACACAAACTCCACTCTGAGAGAGAGAACACACAAACTCCACTCTGAGAGAGAGAACACACAAACTCCACTCTGAGAGAGAGAACACACAAACTCCACTCTGAGAGAGAGAACACACAAACTCCACTCTGAGAGAGAGAACACACAAACTCCACTCTGAGAGAGAGAACACACAAACTCCACTCTGAGAGAGAGAACACACAAACTCCACTCTGAGAGAGAGAACACACAAACTCCACTCAGAGAGAGAGAGAACACACAAACTCCACTCAGAGAGAGAGAACACACAAACTCCACTCTGAGAGAGAGAACACACAAACTCCACTCTGAGAGAGAGAACACACAAACTCCACTCTGAGAGAGAGAACACACAAACTCCACTCTGAGAGAGAGAACACACAAACTCCACTCTGAGAGAGAGAACACACAAACTCCACTCTGAGAGAGAGAACACACAAACTCCACTCTGAGAGAGAGAACACACAAACTCCACTCTGAGAGAGAGAACACACAAACTCCACTCTGAGAGAGAGAACACACAAACTCCACTCTGAGAGAGAGAACACACAAACTCCACTCTGAGAGAGAGAACACACAAACGCCACTCAGAGAAAGAGAACACACAAACTCCACTCAGAGAGAGAGAACACACAAACTCCACTCAGAGAGAGAGAACACACAAACTCCACTCTGAGAGAGAGAACACACAAACTCCACTCTGAGAGAGAGAACACACAAACTCCACTCTGAGAGAGAGAACACACAAACTCCACTCAGAGAGAGAGAACACACAAACTCCACTCTGAGAGAGAGAACACACAAACTCCACTCTGAGAGAGAGAACACACAAACGCCACTCAGAGAAAGAGAACACACAAACTCCACTCAGAGAGAGAGAACACACAAACTCCACTCAGAGAGAGAGAACACACAAACTCCACTCTGAGAGAGAGAACACACAAACTCCACTCTGAGAGAGAGAACACACAAACACCACTCTGAGAGAGAGAACACACAAACTCCACTCTGAGAGAGAGAACACACAAACTCCACTCTGAGAGAGAGAACACACAAACTCCACTCTGAGAGAGAGAACACACAAACTCCACTCTGAGAGAGAGAACACACAAACTCCACTCTGAGAGAAAGGGGCCCCTGGGCTCAACTTCGATATTTCCCGGGGGTAGGGGATTATTGGCGTAAGGCACTACCACTAGAGTACCCAAGGAACGTCTATCCACAATAATAATAAACCTATATTATGTGTCCCTGCGTTGGGGTGTTGGCGGCGGTGGCTATGCTCTGCACGTGGCTGCCTGTAATCCAGCAGCGCTGTGGAGGCAGCGGTGAGGTGTTGGTGGATCACCGCAAAGATGTTGCTGTGAAAGTCCCTCCCCCTTAGTCCCGTGAGCGTCTAGGAGGAGCTGTACCGCTGGCTCACCAGGAGAAGGCGGTACACGGCCGGTTCCATCATGAGGGATAGAGCGTTTCTCCTTCGCGCGTGCGGGTTTATTTTGTTTCCCGGGTGCGCCGGTTTCCTCCTCCCACGTGGTATAAACACTCGTCGATTGGACAATAACCACCTTGAGATATGAAGAACAACAGAGCTTGGGCAATTGTTCGCTGCGGCTCGCAGCGCGCCTGCCTTCCCGCTCCTCGTCTGCGGTTCCTATTCCTGGCACCTCGGAGTCGTCCTCTCTCTCTCTCTCCGAGTCGTCCTCTCTCTCGCTCTCCGAGTCGTCCTCTCTCTCGCTCTCCGAGTCGTCCTCTCTCTCGCTCTCCGAGTCGCCTCTCTCTCGCTCTCCGAGTCGTCCTCTCTCTCGCTCTCCGAGTCGTCCTCTCTCTCGCTCTCCGAGTCGTCCTCTCTCTCGCTCTCCGAGTCGTCCTCTCTCTCGCTCTCCGAGTCGTCCTCTCTCTCGCTCTCCGAGTCGTCCTCTCTCTCGCTCTCCGAGTCGTCCTCTCTCTCGCTCTCCGAGTCGTCCTCTCTCTCGCTCTCCGAGTCGTCCTCTCTCTCGCTCTCCGAGTCGTCCTCTCTCTCGCTCTCCGAGTCGTCCTCTCTCTCGCTCTCCGAGTCGTCCTCTCTCTCGCTCTCCGAGTCGTCCTCTCTCTCGCTCTCCGAGTCGTCCTCTCTCTCGCTCTCCGAGTCGTCCTCTCTCTCGCTCTCCGAGTCGTCCTCTCTCTCGCTCTCCGAGTCGTCCTCTCTCGTCGCTCTCCGAGTCGTCCTCTCTCTCGCTCTCCGAGTCGTCCTCTCTCTCGCTCTCCGAGTCGTCCTCTCTCTCGCTCTCCGAGTCGTCCTCTCTCTCGCTCTCCGAGTCGTCCTCTCTCTCGCTCCGAGTCGTCCTCTCTCTCGCTCTCCGAGTCGTCCTCTCTCTCGCTCTCCGAGTCGTCCTCTCTCTCGCTCTCCGAGTCGTCCTCTCTCTCGCTCTCCGAGTCGTCCTCTCTCTCGCTCTCGAGTCGTCCTCTCTCTCGCTCTCCAAGTCGTCCTCTCTCTCGCTCTCCGAGTCGTCCTCTCTCTCGCTCTCCGAGTCGTCCTCTCTCTCGCTCTCCGAGTCGTCCTCTCTCTCGCTCTCCGAGTCGTCCTCTCTCTCGCTCTCCGAGTCGTCCTCTCTCTCGCTCTCCGAGTCGTCCTCTCTCTCGCTCTCCGAGTCGTCCTCTCTCTCGCTCTCCGAGTCGTCCTCTCTCTCTCTCAGAGTCGTCCTCTCTCTCTCTCTCAGAGTCGTCCTCTCTCCAAGAGGGCGATGAGCGAACACCGCTCGGCGTGCCCCAAGTCAAAATTATGATGATAATTATTATAATATAATTACAATCCCACGAGCAGGTTGACATCGCGAGGTACAGGCGGCGGTGGCGGCTAGACGGGCACGACAAGCCACCGTCTCCCTCCCCCCAGAGGACAGGGTTCCGGACTGCTCCGGCCGTGACTGGCGGTTTCACAGATGCGACTGCGAGATTCCCCTGCGCTCGTGTGGCTTTCTGTTGTTGCTGTACCTGGGGAAGTCTTCGTCTTGCCACTCCTCCTCCAGGTTCAAACTCTCCACTCCGCGGTGAGAGCGCACGGCACTCTGTTCCCCGGCTTGGCGCTCCCCCAAACCACGACCCTCCTCCTCCTCCTCCTCCAGGGTGCGACTCTCTCCCGGCATGTCGGGGTCGCTGCAGGGAATAAAAACAAACTAGGTCCCGATTGATCATTGGTTTTTTACACGTTTATCTGGCAACAAAACCGACACCTTTTTTACGAGGAGTCATGTTAGCATAGACCACAATACCTGCAGTTGGAATGCAAACAAAAAACATAACTCTGATAATGTATGCACTGTCCTTGAAGTTGATTGGTCCACACCCGAGACAGCTTTCCTTAGAGCCTAGTCTCACATGGTGTTGGACCAGATGACGCCAAAAGGCGCATAACTCAAAGACAATGCACCATAAGCGTATGAGAGCTCGGGGCTAAGCATTTACACCATTGGAACCTCATTTGCCAGTAAAAATATAATTGGTTTTTTACCCTTTTATCTGGCAACAAAACTGACACCTTTTTTTACGAGGAGTCATGTTTGCATAGACCACAATACTTGCATTATGACTGCAGGTATTGTGGTCTATGTGTAAAGTAGTAACTCGGCAGGAGACGACTTCACGGGTAGCACACTCTTTATTTTCACCAACTTGTAGTTACACGGATGACTAACACCCTACTTCGTTACACGGGTGACCAACACCCACTTAGCTACACGGGTGACGGACACCCACTCAGCTACAACTTCGTTACACGGGTGACCAACCCCCACTTAGCTACACGGGTGACCAACACCCACTCAGCTACACGGGTGACGGACACCCACTCAGCTACAACTTCGTTACACGGGTGACCAACACCCACTTAGCTACACGGGTGACCAACACCCACTCAGCTACACGGGTGACTAACACCCACTCAGCTACACGGGTGACCAACACCCACTCAGCTACACGGGTGACCAACACCCACTCAGCTACACTGACACGGGCTCTTACGCCCCGTAGCCTTCCGGGACACACCCAGCCGGGGTGCCCGTCTCGGCTCTGGGTACCACCGTCCCGACCCACACGGGCGTCGGACTACGGTCCCCCCAGTCTCGGCTCCGAGCCACACAGGGCCCCTACCTCCTCCACCCCGTCTTCGGTCTTCAACTGGTTAACACTGACCACGAGTGCTCTCGCGCGTCCCCCTTTATACCCCTCCTCCGGACGTCGCTGAGAGTACTCACTTATCTGACCAATCACTGCGCACTCGCTACGATCCTCTTTTCCCAGCTTGTGTGAGCGCGCCTCACCACCGGCGCGCGCGTCCATGCCACGCCCACACCGCGTGCCCAACCCCGCGCCCCGTGATCCATCACTGCCGGCGCACGTCAATACCACCACTACATATGCAAACATGACTCCTTGTAAAAAAAGGTGTCAGTTTTGTTGCCAGATAAAAGGGTAAGAAAACAATTATCATATTTTTTACAGGCAAATGAGGTTCCAATGGGGAGGTCCCGATTGTTGTGTGCGTCAAGAAATAAAATAAAAAAAACGTGGACACATGGAATCTAGTCATAGTTCCCCCACACGCGTTTTGTAGTTCTGGCGCTAGTGTGAATTGCTTTAATAAACGTGTGCTAACCCGCTACTATAGATGCATCTATCTCAACCGGCTCAAGCCTCCTGGACTGCCGTGTGGCCAAACCCAATCAGAATCCCTCCTCTTCTCATCTAGAAATCTCTCATCTTAAAATCGCATCTCCGATTAGCACGGTTGGCTACATACGGTGCGAAAAAAGTTCAACATAGATACGTATTTCGATTTAAAGCTTTCGTGACTGCAGGGATTCATCTTCTTGGTTCTTTCGGTAAAGTCACGTAGACTAATCCCATATCTGTCGTGACTAATCCCATATCTGCATTTCCCATAAATATGCTAAATTCCTTTGTCAAGGCGCTCTTCCCCCTCCAACCCAGCTTAAATATACGCTGCCAAGCCTGGTGGTGTTCATTCAGACGCTGTCTTCCCGACAGACCTATTCTTCACCTGAGGACGGCTGCTTGCGTTGTGGCCGAAACGTTGTGAGAATTATTTTATTATGTTTTATTTTGATTATTTTATTATTTCCCTTCTACGTGACTTTACCGAAAGTACCAAGAAGATAGATACGTATGGCTGAAGACTCCCCCCCGTACGTCACGTGACTTGAGTGGCCACCCCCACCATGAAACCCTTGCCCACTCTCAGTCACCGCCAGCTGTGAAAACAGTGGGCGCCACGGTGGCTAGGAGATGTTAACCAGCTCGCCTAATATGCAGGAGGTCGTGGGTTCAATCCCAACCCTGACGCCTGTTGTATATTTGGAGTTTGCGGTGTCTCTCTCTCATCATCATCATTGTGGCTAGGAGATGTTAACCAGCTCGCCTGGTACGCAGGAGGTCGTGGGTTCAATCCCAACCCTGACGCCTGTTGTATATTTGGAGTTTGCAGTGTCTCTCTCATCATCATCATTGTGGCTAGGAGATGTTAACTACCTCGCCTGGTATGCAGGAGGTCGTGGGTTCAATCCCAACCCTGATGCCTGTTGTATATTTGGAGTTTGCGGTGTCTCTCTCTCATCATCATCATTGTGGCTAGGAGATGTTAACCAGCTCGCCTGGTATGCAGGAGGTTCGTGGGTTCAATCCCAACCCTGACGCCTGTTGCTGTATATTTGGAGTATGCATGTCTCTCTCCTCGTGGTTGTGTAGATTTTTTTTCCAGGTTTTTTGGGTTTTCCCTCCACATTTAGATTCTGTGTCAAGCGTTTAGAGTATTTGGCTGCGATGAATTTTCACGGGGTGATAAAAGCCACTTCGTTGAGCTACGATTCGTGGCCAAATCGCTTCTGAAAAACAGCCTTACAGCAGCTCAGGAGGGCCTTACCTGGGTGAAACAAAAAAGTAGCGTAGTTTTAATAGTTCATTTACTTTTCGATTTAAAGCTTTCGTGACTGCAGGGATTCATCTTCTTGGTTCTTTTGGTAAAGTCACGTGGAAGGGAAATACTAAAATAATAAAAATAAAACATAATAAAAGAATAATATTTTATAACGTTTTATAATAAATAATAAAATAATAAAAATTAAACATAATAAAATAATATTATTTTAAAATAATAAAAATAAAACATAATACAATAATATTATTTTATAATGTTTTATTTTTATTACTTTATTATTTCCCTTCTACGTGACTTTACCGAAAGAACCAAGAAGATGAGTTCATTTACTTTTCGTGATTGCGACAGTTTTAGTTTAGACGCTGCTCTTCCTCCATCGAGGCCCACGAACAGCCTCTCCTCATCCCTCCTGACCCCCGTGCTCTCTTTTCTCCGTTCCTTCCCCATCCTTTTCCCTCGAATTTCCAGTTCCATCGGTTCCCTCTCCTCTCCGTATCGTTCTCCCGTCCCCCTTTGTCACCGACTCCATCGCTCCCTTCCCCTCCCGTCGCCGGGCCGTGCACGGGTGGCTCGGCCAAGTCGCTCGTGGCGTCAGAAACGCGGACGTCACCGAGAGGAAGGGGAGGGACTAAGTACGCACCCACGTGGAGTTTACATCGAGGGGCAGCAAGGGAGAGCACACACGGATTGGAGCGCACGCTACAGGCTAGGGACATCAAAGACAAAGATGCCCCCCATATAGCCTTAACAGGCTCGCCGTCCGCCTGATAATGCTAGTTGCTATTACTGGCGAAACGTCGTACTTGAACGGTAAACGTCGTGGGTTTACGCTCCAACACACCGGTGTGCTGTGCTAGTAACGAATTGGGCACGTTTTGTTTACGCGACAAACCTTTAAAATTGGTCGTGTCGGGTGGCGGTGTGTTTGACGACACATTTATATTTACGCGATCTAACCCAAAAACCTTAATTATAGACCTTAACATGCTGTTGGGGTAAGTGCTGTGAACAAGCACCTATGGTTAGAGAAATCAAAAAGCAAAGCTCCCCTGTATAGCCTTAGCAGACTGTTGGGGTCAAGTGCTGTTAACGAGCGACACCTACGAAGGCCGGCACGGCACACGAGGGGATTGGGTGGCCAGCACCACGCCCGGTCGTCTCGGTCGCCCCGGTGGCGATGTTCTACACATCGCACAAGGTACTCATTTGAGGCCGAGTCGATCTAGGGGTAGGCCCAGAACCGATTCGGATAATCGTCACCGGTGTTGGTGGACGTGAGCGGGAATCGAACCCCTGTGCCGCCGGGTTCGAAGCGATGTGCAGCCGTTAGCAGCGCTACCGCTGCACCACCGCTCCCCAGAGACATCCCCACCACCACCGCCACCGCCACCACCGCCGCCGCCGTCGTCGCCATCAGGGAAGCCAGTGGGCTCGGCAGGACGCGGCGTTGCCGAGGGGCGCTGGCCAAGACCAATGACAGAGTCGCAGCCAATGGAGCGCGAGCGCTCCAGGACAACATGGTGGTCACGGCGCGATGATGTCACAAAGCACGTGTACAGCGACGGGCACGGCGAGATGACATCACAAAGCACACGTGCAGCGACAGACACGGCGAGATGACATCACAAAGCACACGTACAGCAACAAACACGGCGAGATGACATCACAAAGCACACGTACAGCGACGGGCACGGCGAGATGACGTCACAAAGCACACGTACAGCGACAGACACGGCGAGATGACGTCACAAAGCACACGTACAGCGACAGACACAGCGAGATGACGTCACAAAGCAGGCGTGCAGCGACAGACACGGCGAGATGATGTCACAAAGTACACGTGCAGCGACGGGCACGGCGAGATGACGTCACAAAGCACGCATGCAGCGACAGACACGGCGAGATGACGTCACAAAGCACACGTACAGCGACAGACACAGCGAGATGACATCACAAAGCACACGTACAGCGACAGACACGGCGAGATGACGTCACAAAGCACGTGTACAGCGACAGAAACAGCGAGATGACGTCACAAAGCACACGTGCAGCGACGGGCACGGCCAGATGATGTCACAAAGTACACGTACAGCGACAGAAACAGCGAGATGATGTCACAAAGCACGCATGCAGCGACGGGCACGGCGAGATGACATCACAAAGCACACGTGCAGCGACGGGCACGGCGAGATGATGTCACAAAGCACGTGTACAGCGACGGGCACGGCGAGATGACGTCACAAAGCACGTGTACAGCGACGGACACGGCGAGATGACATCACAAAGCACGTGTACAGCGACGGGCACGGCGAGATGACATCACAAAGCACGTGTACAGCGACGGGCACGGCGAGATGACATCACAAAGCACGTGTACAGCGACGGGCACGGCGAGATGACGTCACAAAGCACGTGTACAGCGACGGGCACGGCGAGATGACATCACAAAGCACGTGTACAGCGACGGGCACGGCGAGATGACATCACAAAGCACGTGTACAGCGACGGGCACGGCGAGATGACGTCACAAAGCACGTGTACAGCGACGGACACGGTGAGATGACATCACAAAGCACGTGTACAGCGACGGGCACAGCCAGATGACGTCACAAAGCACGCGTACAGCGACAGACACGGCGAGATGATGTCACAAAGCACACGTACAGCGACAGACACGGTGAGATGATGTCACAAAGCACACGTACAGCGACAGACACGGCGAGATGATGTCACAAAGCACACGTACAGCGACAGACACGGTGAGATGATGTCACAAAGCACACGTACAGCGACAGACACGGCGAGATGACATCACAAAGCACGTGTACATCGACGGGCACGGCGAGATGACATCACAAAGCACACGTACAGCGACGGGCATGGCGAGATGACGTCACAAAGCACACGTACAGCGACAGACACGGCGAGATGACATCACAAAGCACGCATGCAGCGACAGACACGGCGAGATGACGTCACAAAGCACACGTACAGCGACAGACACGGCGAGATGACATCACAAAGCACGCATGCAGCGACAGACACGGCGAGATGACGTCACAAAGCACACGTACAGCGACGGGCATGGCGAGATGACGTCACAAAGCACACGTACAGCGACAGACACGGCGAGATGACATCACAAAGCACGCATGCAGCGACAGACACGGCGAGATGATGTCACAAAGCACACGTACAGCGACGGGCATGGCGAGATGACGTCACAAAGCACGCATGCAGCGACAGACACGGCGAGATGACATCACAAAGCACGCATGCAGCGACAGACACGGCGAGATGACGTCACAAAGCACACGTACAGCGACAGACACGGCGAGATGACATCACAAAGCACGCATGCAGCGACAGACACGGCGAGATGACGTCACAAAGCACACGTACAGCGACGGGCATGGCGAGATGACGTCACAAAGCACGCATGCAGCGACAGACACGGCGAGATGACATCACAAAGCACGCATGCAGCGACAGACACGGCGAGATGACGTCACAAATGACGCCAGGCGACGTCACCGATCCGCTGCGACCGAGAAAGATTGTCTAGAAGGGCGCTTCATACATTTAAATTATTATTATTACGATCAGCTTTGGCCCAAATCGATTAACTACTAGGCGATGGGGCGATTATATATTTATTTATTTTAATTGCCGAGTACGAAGGATTAAATCGGCGCTCGCGAACAGCACGTGGCCGTGGTGGTGGTGGTCACGGGACCAAGGGTGTGGCCACCCCAGCTGTGACGTCAGAGAGAAGGTGACGTCACCTTTCTCGCCCTCGCTCTCTCGAGCAGCCAGGGAAAGCGAGAGCTCCGCGTGTGTTTGCAAGTTACCAGGGGCGTTACCATGCACTTAGTGGGCGCGTCTGTGTGTGTGTGTCACCGTCTGTGTGTGTGTGTGTGTGCGTGTGTCACCGCCTGTGTGTGTGTGCGTGTGTGTGTCACCATCTGTGTGTGTGTGTGCGTGTGTGTGTGTCACCGTGTGTGTGTGTGTCACCATCTGTGTGTGTGTGTCACCGTCTGTGTGTGTGTGTGCGTGTGTCACCATCTGTGTGTGTGTGTGTGTCACCATCTGTGTGTGTGTGCGTGTGTGTGTCACCATGTGTGTGTGTCACCATCTGTGTGTGTGTGTCACCGTCTGTGTGTGTGTGTCACCGTCTGTGTGTGTGTGTCACCGTCTGTGTGTGTGTGTGCGTGTGTGTGTGTCACCGTGTGTGTGTGTGTCACCATCTGTGTGTGTGTGTCACCGTCTGTGTGTGTGTCACCGTCTGTGTGTGTGTGTGCGTGTGTCACCGTCTGTGTGTGTGTGTGTCACCATCTGTGTGTGTGTGCGTGTGTGTCACCATCTGTGTGTGTGTGCGTGTGTCACCGTCTGTGTGTGTGTGTTGCGTGTGTCACCGTCTGTGTGTGTGTGTGTGCGCGTGTCACCGTCTGTGTGTGTGCGTGTGTCACCGTCTGTGTGCGTGTGCGTGTGTCACCGTCTGTGTGTGTGTGTGCGTGTGTCACCGTCTGTGTGTGTGTGTGCGTGTGTCACCGTCTGTGTGTGTGCTTGTGTCACCGTATGTGTGTATGTGTGGGTGTATCACCGTCTGTGTGTGTGCGTGTGTCACCGTGTGTGTGTGTGTGCATGTGTTACCGTCTGTGCGTGTCACCGTCTGTCTGTGTGTCACCGTCTGTGTGTGTGTGCGTGTGTCACCGTCTGTGTGTGTGCGTGCCACCGTGCGTATGTGTGTGCGTGTGTCACCGTCTGTGTGTGTGTGTCACCGTCTGTGTGTGTGTGTCACCGTCTGTGTGTGTGTGTGCGTGTGTCACCGTCTGTGTGTGTGTGTGTGCCACCGTCTGTGTGTGTGTGCGTGTCACCGTCTGTCTGTGTGTGTGCGTGTGCCACCGTCTGTGTGTGTGTGCGTGTGTCACCGTCTGTCTGTGTGTGTGCGTGTGTCACCATCTGTGTGTGTGCGTGTGTCACCGTCTGTGTGCGTGTGCGTGTCACCTTCTGTGTGTGTGTGTGTGCGTGTGTCACCGTCTGTGTGTGTGCGTGTGTCACCGTCTGTGTGTGTGTGTGCGTGTGTCACCGTCTGTATGTGTGTGTGTGTGCGTGTGTCACCGTCTGTATGTGTGTGTGTGTGCGTGTGTCACCGTCTGTGTGTGTGTGTGTGTGTCACCGTCTGTGTGTGTGTGTGCGTGTGTCACCGTCTGTGTGTGTCACCGTCTGTGTGTGTGTGTGCGTGTGTCACCGTCTCTGTGTGTGTGTGTGCGTGTGTCACCGTCTGTGTGTGTGTGTGTGCGTGTGTCACCATCTGTGTGTGTGCGTGTGTCACCGTCTGTGTGCGTGTGCGTGTCACCGTCTGTGTGTGTGTGTGCGTGTGTCACCGTCTGTGTGTGTGCGTGTGTCACCGTCTGTTGTGTGTGCGTTGTGTCACCGTCTGTGTGTGTGTGTGCGTGTGTCACCGTCTTTGTGTGTGTGTGTCACCGTCTGTGTGTGTGTGTGTGCGTGTGTCACCGTCTGTGTGTGTGTGTGTGTCACCGTCTGTGTGTGTGTGTGCGTGTGTCACCGTCTGTGTGTGTGTGCGTGTGTCACCGTCTGTGTGTGTGTGTGCGTGTGTCACCGTCTGTGTGTGTGTGTCACCGTCTGTGTGTGTGTGTGCGTGTGTCACCATCTGTGTGTGTGCGTGTGTCACCGTCTGTGTGCGTGTGCGTGTCACCGTCTGTGTGTGTGTGCCACCGTCTGTGTGTGTGCGTGTGTCACCGTCTGTGTGTGTGTGTGCGTGTGTCACCGTCTGTATGTGTGTGTGTGTCACCGTCTGTGTGTGTGTGTGTGCGTGTGTCACCGTCTGTGTGTGTGTGCTTGTGTCACCGTCTGTGTGTGTGTGTGCGTGTGTCACCGTCTGTGTGTGTGCGTGTGTCACCGTCTGTGTGTGTGTGTGCGTGTGTCACCGTCTGTGTGTGTGTGCGTGTGTCACCGTCTGTGTGTGTGTGTGCGTGTGTCACCGTCTGTATGTGTGTGCGTGTGTCACCGTGCGTCACCGTGTGTATGTGTGAGCGTGTGTGTGCGCGTGTGTGACCGCGTGTGTATATCAACTGTGTGTGTAGCTGTATGTGTGTGTGTAGCTGTGTGTGTGTGTAGCTGTGTGTGTGTGTGTAACCGTGTGTGTGTGTAGCTGTGTGTGTGTAGCTGTGTGTATATCAACTGTGTGTGTAACCGTGTGTGTGTGTAACCGTGCGTCACCGTGTGTGTGTGTGCGTGTGACCGTATGTGCGTGCGTGTTTGACCGCGTGTGTATATCAACTGTGTGTGTAGCTGTGTGTATATAAACTGTGTGTGTAACCGTGTGTGTGTAACCGTGTGTGTGTGTCCGTGTGTGTGTGTGTCCGTGTGTGTGTGTAGCCTCAAGGTGCACATGGCCTGGCACAAGCGTCGTGGTGACATCACCGCCACTTAGTGGCGAATGGCGGTTGTTGTTGTGTAGCCGTGTGTGTGTGTGCGTGTGACCGTGTGTGCCCGCGTGTGTATATAAACTGTGTGTGTAACCTTGTGCGTGTAACCATGTTTGTGTGTAAACCACGTGCGTGTGTGACCACGTGTTTAACCGTGTGTGTGTGTGCGTGTGACCGTGTGTGTATATAAACTGTGTGTGTAACCGTGTGTGTGTGACCGTGTGTGTGTGTAACCGTGTGTGTATATAAACTGTGTGTGTAACCGTGTGTGTGACCGTGTGTGTGTGTAACCGTGTGTGTGTGTGTAACCTTGTGCGTGTGACCGTGTGTGTGTGTTTGTGTGTAAACAACGTGTGTGTTGGTGTAAACGCACGCGAGCTCTGAACCCGGCGACCCGAGTTAGATTCCCTCTCACGACCCATCACAGTGACAGCGCCAACACGTGAGTCGCTAACCCCGTGCGGTGTGTGGCAAACACCGCCACCGGGGAGACAAAGGCGGCCGGGCGTCGTGCTGGCCACCCACCCCCTCCCTCGTGTGACGTACCGGCCTTCATTGGGTGCCACTCGCAGACAGCGCAGCACTTGCCCCAACAGCTACACGGGGGCGCTTTGTCTTTGGCATCGCACCCCGCCCGCTGTTATTTTTGTCCAGGAGGCTGTTCCCAGCGTCCCCTCTCATCATTGCCCCCCAAGACGCCTCGCCACAGCGTCACGTGACTGGCACGACACCCTCCCCACCAACCCCCCCCCACCAACCCCCCCCCCCACCAACCCCCCCCCCACCAACCCCACCCACCAAACCCCCCCCACCAACCTCACCCCACCAACCACCCCCCAACACCCCCCAACACCCCCCTCACCAACCCTCCCCCCCAACACCCCCACCAAACCCCAACCCCCAACAACCCCCCCCCACCAACCCCCCCCACCAACCCCCCCCCACCAACCCCCCCCCCCCCCACCAACCCCACCCACCAAACCCCCCCCACCAACCTCACCCCACCAACCACCCCCCAACACCCCCCTCACCAACCCTCCCCCCCAACACCCCCACCAAACCCCAACCCCCAACAACCCCCCCCCCCCACCGAGCCTAAACAACTGCGTGCCATGAAAAAGAGTCCATGGCCCGAAACGTCGTCTAAATGATCGCTGTGCCACAATGGGAAATTGTCCGATACACACACACGCGCAGCCTGTCACAACCATTCCGTCATACAGACAAAGATCCCCCGTATAGACATTGACAGACTGCCAGGCAAGTGCACTGTGGCACACGAGGGGGTGGTGGGGCCATAGACAGCGCCCGGCCGCCTTTGTCTCCCCAGCGGCGATGGTTGTACACATCGCACCGGGCGCTCGACCGAGGCACGGGAGGCCCAGGACCCGTTGAGGGCTTCGTTGTTGGTGGCCGTGAGCGGGGGCATCGAAGCCCAACCCACGTGGTACCCACAAAGGTTACCAATCATCTGGCTTGTTGGGTGCGTGGGAGGTGGGAGCCATGGGGTGTGGTGAGAGAGAGAGAGTGGTGAGACAGTGTTGGTGAGTGGTGAGTGAGTGTTGGTGAGTGGTGAGAGAGAGTGGTGAGTGAGAGAAGAGAGAGAGTTGGTGAGTGAGAGAGTGGTGGTGAGTGAGAGTGAGAGTGTTGGTGAGTGAGAGAGAGGGTGGTGGTGGTGGTGAGAAAGAGAAGAGAGTGGTGGTGCGGTGGGAATCTTGCGAGGCGACATTCCCCGCTCTCACCACGCGCAGGAACTCTTCCACCCGGGGCGCGGAGAGACACGGGGAGAGACACGGGGAGAGAGACACGAGGAGAAACACGAGAGTTGGAGAGAGACAGGGAGAGAGACGGGGGGAGAGACACGGCGAGAGACACGTGGAGAGACACGTTGAGAGACACGGGGAGAGAGAAATGATGAACGAAGCAAAGTGCCAACTACACCGAGCATCTTCTTGTTTCCACTGATCGTAAAAAAAAAGAGACACGGGGAGAGACACGAGAGTTGGAGAGACACGGGGAGAGAGACACGGAGAGAGAGACGGGGAGAGACAGGGAGAGACAGAGAGGGGCGGGGTGGGGGAGTCCAACTCATGTGAGGAGGCGCAGTGTCAATCCCTGCCAAACCGTCCCTACAAAGACAAAGATCCCCCGTATAGCCTTCGCCAGACTAC
Organism: Lethenteron reissneri; assembly: GCF_015708825.2. Taxonomy (NCBI): domain Eukaryota; kingdom Metazoa; phylum Chordata; class Hyperoartia; order Petromyzontiformes; family Petromyzontidae; genus Lethenteron; species Lethenteron reissneri. Next base: position 7,121,187 of record NC_083779.1, read on the forward strand.
TATTGGGGCAAGTGCTGTTTGCGTGTGGCAGCAGTAGCAGCACCTGGGAACGGCACACGGGGGGGGGGTGGGTTGCCAGGACCGCGCCCGACCGCCTTTGTCTCCCCGGTGCTGATGTTTAACACACACCCCACCGGATACTCTTTTGGAGGCCGAGTCCACCTAGGGGAGGCCCAGCACCGGTTCGGTTCTGATCAGCCACCGTGTTTAATCGGTGGCGAGCCAGAATCGGGAGCTCAGCGCCGATAATTAAATCGCCGCTGCCACCGCTCACAAATAAAACCACATCGGCACCAAGGGAGACAAAGGCGGCCGGGCGTGGTTTGCTGCCCACCCCACCCCCACCACCATTCGGGGCAATGTTTTTTTTGCGGGAGCGCATAGAAGTACGGTACAACGGGCGGGTGGTTTTTGTTGCTGTGTTTTCGTTCTTCCTCTGCGCTCGCCACGTAACCTATTGCAGCCGCCCCTCTGCGCGTGGCAACTGGGCCCATGGACGTCACGTTGCACGGCACGCCGTGCAAACGACGCAGCCAAGCGTGACACACAAACACAGACAAAGGTCCCCTGTGTAGCCTTCAACAGACTGCGGGGGCAAGTGCCGTTCGTGAGAAGCACCCATCACCGTGGCATCGTCGGGGTCAGGATCGAAGCCACGACCTCCTGTGCACCGGGCGAGGTAGTCAACATCTCACCACGCATCTGAGATTCCCCAAGAGTCTGGCTCACACACAGCGAGGTCACGACCTCCTGTACACCGGGCGAGGTAGTCAACATCATCTCTCTCTCGCTCTCACACGAACACAGACAAAGGTCCCCCGTGTAGCCTTCAACAGACTGCTGGGGCAAGTGCTCTCCGCGAGTAGCACCTATCAAGTCCGCGAGATGGGATTGGGGGGGGGGGGGGTGTCAGCACCACGCCCGGTCACCTTTGTCTCCCCAATTGCCGATGATGTTGATACCCAGCCAGTGGTGGGCCTCCCCTAGGTCGACTCCGCCTCAAATGCGTAGCCGGTGCTACGTGTAAACATTGCCCCCTGGAAGGGAGACAAAGGCGGACCCGGAGGTCGTTCCCCGACATCGCGAGAGAGCGGCTTGCGACGTGTAAACAAACAAAACAAACAACAACAAAACCCCCATCACCGCTGGGGAGAGACAAAGGCGGCCGGGCGTGGTGCTGGCCACCCACCCACCCACCCACCCCTGTCGTGTTGCAGTTCCGGCCCTTGATGGCAACTTGCCCCGACAGTCTACGCAGGATATACGGGTGATCTTTGCCTGTGCGCGCGTGTGTCTGCGTGTGTGTGTCTGCGTGTGTGTCTCTGTGTGTGTGTGTCTGTGTGTGTCTGCGTGCGTTTGCGTGCGTGCGTGTCTGTGCGTCTGCGTGTGTCTGTGTGTGTGTCTGTGCGTCTGCGTGTGTCTGCGTGTGTGTGTGTCTGTGTGTGTGTCTGTGTGTGTGTCCAGTCTGTTAAGGCTATACGGGGGATCTTTGTGTCTGTGTGTGTGTGTCTGGCTGTGTCTGTGTGTGTGTCTGCGTGTGTGTCTGTGTGACTGTGTGTGTGTATCTGCGTGCGTCTGCGTGTGTGTGTGTCTGGCTGTGTCTGCGTGTGTGCGTCTGCGTGTGTGTGTCTGCGTGTGTGTGTCTGCGTGTGTGGGGAGCGGTAGTGTAGTTGTTAGCGCTACGCTGCGCTACGAACCCGGCGACCCGAGTTCGATTCCCGCTCACGGCCAACACCAACAGTGACGATGATCTGAACCGCTCCTGGGCCTCCCCTAGGTCGACTCAGCCTCAAATGAGAACCTGATTCGATGTGTAAACATCGCCACTAGGGAGACAAAGGCGGCCGGGCGTGGTGCTGACCACCCACCCCCTCGTGTACCGTTCCGGCCTTCATAGGTGCTCGCTATAACAACACTTGCCCTTACAGTCTGTTAAGGCTACACGGGGATCTTTGATCTTTGTACTGTACACGTGAAGGGTGTTGCCTGTTCGCCTGTCAATGTGAGATGCTGTCCGCGGGGAGCGGTGGCGCAGTGGTTAGCGCTGCGCCGCGACAAACAGAATCCCGTCTAGGTCGACTCAGCCTCAAGCGAGTAACCGGTGTGTGTGTGTGTTTAACATCGGCACCGGGGAACACACAACACAAGAGAGATGAAGGCGGCCAGGTGCGTGGTGGGTCAGCCACACCAAGCCCCCTGACCGGCCTTCATTAGGTGGATGTGGTTGCTGCTGATCGATTTGTTCGAGGCGACACGGGGGGGGGTGTTTGTCAGCTGTTGTTGTTGGTGGTTGTGGTGGTGGTGGTGTTGGTGGTGGCCGTGGGTGGGAATCGAACTCGGGTCGCTGGATTCGGAGCGCAGCGCTCACACCGCAAGCACACCACACTAATGCTCACCACACCACCGCTCACCACACCACCCTCACCACACCACCACTCACCACCACCACCCTCACCACACCACCACTCACCACCACCACCCTGACCACACCACCGCTCACCACCACCACCCTCACCACACTAATGCTCACCACACCACCACTCAACACCACCACCACTAACCACCACCACCCTCACCACGCCACCGCTCACCACTGCTCACCACACACCAATGCTCACCACACCACACTCACAACACCACACTCACAACACCACACTCACCACGCCACCACCGCTCACCACCCCACCACTCACCACACCAACGCTCCCCACATCCAACACAACCACTCACCACACCACTCACCACACCACCACTCACCAGCCTCACACCACCACTCACCACACACCACACCACCACCCTCACACCACCACTCACCACCAATTCTCACCACACCACCACATCACCGCTCATCACACTAACCACACCAACACTCACCACACCACCACCACTCACCACACCACCACCACACTCACCACACCACCACTCACCAAAGTCGAGGAGGCTGCGCATCTTTTCCCACCGCCGCTGTCGAATCATCGCCATCATCGCCGTCGTCCCTTCCAGCATCGCCATCATCGCCCTCTTCATCTTCGTCGTCATCGTCGTCATCATCGGCAACTTCATCATCGTCCGCATCATCACCATCACTACCACTACCACCATCACTACCACCATCATCACCATCACTACCACCATCACTACCACCACCACCATCTTCAGCGTGAACGCCATCGTCCTGCGACTGGCGAGTTTCGACGGCAGCTCTCCCCACGTCGCTCTCCTCCTGCTGCTCCTGCTTCTGCTGCTGCTCATACTCATCATCCTTCGCGGGATCCATCGCTGGGCGGTGTTTGCACCACCACCACCAATAACACCACCACCACTACACCACTACCACTACACCACCACCAACACCACCACCACCACCAATAACACCACCACCACTACACCACCACTACCACTACACCACTACCACTACACCACCACCAACACCACTACACCACCACCAACACTACCACTACTCAACAACACCACTACACCACTACTCAACAGCAGCAGCAGCGCTAACAGCTGCAGGCACAAAGCTATTCTGGTCCGCCGAGCCGGTAACGACTCGCCCTGCTGCTGCTCCTCCTCCTGTCGCTGATGCTGCTGTTCCTGCTGATGCTGTTACTGCTGCTGTTGATGCTGATGCTGCTGCTGTTGATGCTGATACTGCTGCTGCTGTTGATGCTGATACTGCTGATGCTGTTACTGTTGCTGTTGATGCTGTTACTGCTGATTCTGTTGCTGTTGATGCTGTTACTGCTGCTGCTGTTGATGCTGATATTGCTGTTACTGCTGCTGCTGTTATTGCTGCTGCTGCTACTGCTGCTGTTGCTGCTACTACTGATACTGCTGCTGCTGTTGATGCTGATACTGCTGCTGTTGATGCTGCTGTTACTGCTGATACTGCTGCTGTTGATGCTGCTGCCGAGTAAAGGCGATCGCTGTTACGGCGGCCGGCTCACGGATCGACGGAGGCAGCGGCAGACGGAGAGAGACACACACCGCCTGCGCTGCTGCTGCTGCGGTGGTGATTGTAGTTGTGGTGGTGGCGGTGGTGGTTGTCGTTGTGCGGTTTGCAGGCAGCGAGCAGCGCGCATCAGAGACGAGGCGAGGAGACGAGGCGGGGAGACGCTGCGGTTGCATCGCCCAACAGCGGCAGCCGCGGTGGTTTAAAAGCCTTCGAGTACCTGACAGACCGGTTGAGTTACACAGAGGGCGTGAGAGGGGGTGAGCGAGAGAGTGTGAGAGAGAGTGTGTGTGAGTCTGAGAGTGAGTGTGTGAGTGTGTGTGTGAGAGAGTGTGAGAGAGTGTGTGTGAGAGTGTGAGAGAGTGTGTGGTGTGTGAGAGAGTGTGAGAGAGAGTGTGAAGAGAAGGTGTGGGATGTGAGAGGAGTGTGAGAGAGTGTGAGAGAGAGTGTGAGCAGAGTGTGTGTGTGTGAGATAGTGTTAGAGAGAGTGTGAGAGAAGTGTGAGAGAGTGTGTGTGTGAAGAGTGTGTGTGTGTGGGAGAGCGTGTGAGAGAGTGTGGTGTGTGAGATGGAGTGTGAGAGAGAGTGTGAGAGAGTGTGAGAGGAGTGGGTGTGTGAGAGTGTGTTGGGTGTGAGAGAGTGTGAGAGAGTGTGAGAGGAGTGTGGTGTGTGAAAGGAGAGTGTGGAAGAGGAGTGTGAGAGAGTGTGAGAGAGTGGGGTGTGGTGTGAGAGTGTGTGTTGTGAGAGAGTGTGGAGAAGAGTGTGTGTGTGAGAGAGAGTGTGAGAGAGTGTGAGGAGGTGGTGTGTGGGAGAGAGTGTGAGAGGTGTGTGGGTTGTGAGAGAGAGTGTAGGAAGAGTGTGGAGGAGAGTGTGGGTGTGGAGTGGTGACGAGATTGTGTGTGTGAGAGAGAGTGTAGAGAGTGTGTGTGTGGAGAGAGTGTGAGAGAGTGTGAGAGAGTGTGTGTGTGAGTGTGAGAGAGAGTGTGTGTGGAGAGAGTGTGAGAGAGTGTGTGTGTGAGAGAGTGTGAGAGAGTGTGAGAGAGTGTGAGAGAGTGTGTGAGAGAGTGTGAGAGAGTGTGTGTGTGAGAGAGTGTGAGAGAGTGTGTGAGAGAGTGTGTGTGTGAGTGTGAGAGAGTGTGAGAGAGGGTGTGTGAGAGAGTGTGGAGAGTGTGTGAGAGAGTGTGAGAGAGTGTGTGTGTGAGAGAGTGTGAGAGAGTGTGTGAGAGAGTGTGTGTGTGAGTGTGAGAGAGTGTGAAGAGTGGTGAGAGAGTGTGAGAGAGAGTGTGTGAGTGAGAGAGAGTGTGTGTGGAGAGTGTAGAGAGTGTGAGAGAGTGTGAGAGAGTGTGTGTGAGAGAGTGTGAGAGAGTGTGTGAGAGAGTGTGTGTGTGAGTGTGAGAGAGAGTGTGTGTGTGAGAGAGTGTGAGAGAGTGTGTGGTAGAGTGTGTGGTGAGTGTGAGAGAGAGTGTGTGTTGAGAGAGTGTGTGAGAGGAGTGTGAGAGAGTGTGAGAGAAGTGTGTGAGGAGTGTGTGAGAGTGTGTGTGTGTGAGAGAGTGTGTGAAGAGAGTGGGTGTGTGAGTGTGAGAGAGAGTGTGTGTGAGAGAGTGTGAGAGAGTGTGTGTGTGAGAGAGTGTGTGAGAGAGTGTGAGAGAGTGTGAGAGAGTGTGTGAGAGTGTGTGAGAGTGTGTGTGTGTGAGAGAGTGTGAGAGAGAGTGTGTGTGGGAGAGAGTGTGAGAGAGAGTGTGAGAGAGTGTGTGTGTGAGAGAGTGTGTGTGTGTGAGAGAGTGTGAGAGAGATGTGGAGAGAGTGGTGTGTGTGAGAGAGTGTGTGTGTGTGAGAGAGTGTGAGAGAGAGTTGTGAGAGAGTGTGTGTGTGAGAGTGTGAGTGTGTGTGTGAGTGTGAAGGAGTGGGGTGTGTGAGAGAGTGTGAGAGAGTGTGTGTGTGAGAGTGTGAGAGTGTGTGTGTGAGTGTGAGAGAGTAGTGAGTGTGTAGAGTGTGAGAGAGTGGTGTGTGTGAGAGAGTGTGAGAGAGTGTGTGTGTGAGTGTGAGAGAGTGTGTGTGTGTGAGAGAGTGTGAGAGAGGGTGTGTGTGAGAGTGTGTCGTGAGTGTGAGAGAGTGTGTGTTGTGAGAGAGTGTGAGAGTGTGTGTGTGAGAGAGGAGTGTGAGAGAGTGTGTGTGTGAGAGAGTGTGAGAGAGTGTGAGAGAGGGGTGTGTTGGAGTGTGAGAGAGAGTGTGTGTGTGAGAGAGTGTGGATGAGAGTGTGGTGTGTGAGAGTGTGTGTGTGAGTGTGAGAGAGAGGTGTGTGTGAGAGAGTGTGAGAGAGAGTGTGAGAGAGTGTGAGAGAGTGTGTGTGGTGAGAGAGTGTGAGAGAGTGTGTGAGAGAGTGTGTGTGTGAGTGTGAGAGAGAGTGTGTGGGTGAGAGAGTGTGAGAGAGGTGTGTGTGTGAGAGTGTGTGTGTGAGTGTGAGAGAAGTGGTGAGAGAGTGTGAGAGAGTGTGAGAGAGGGTGTGAGAGTGTGTGAGTGTGTGTGTGGAGAGAGTGTGAGAGAGAGTGTGTGTGTGAGAGAGTGTGTGTGTGTGAGAGAGTGTGAGAGAGGTGTGAGAGAGTGTGTGTGTGAGAGAGTGTGTGTGTGTGAGAGAGTGTGAGAGAGAGTGTGAGAGAGTGTGTGTGTGAGAGTGTGAGAGTGTGTGTGGAGTGTGAGAGAGTGTGTGTGTGTGAGAGAGTGTGAGAGAGTGTGTGTGTGAGAGTGTGTGTGTGAGTGTGAGAGAGAGTGAGTGTGTGAGAGTGTGAGAGAGTGTGTGTGTGAGAGAGTGTGAGAGAGAGTGTGAGAGAGTGTGTGTGTGAGTGTGAGAGAGTGTGTGTGTGTGAGAGAGTGAGAGAGTGTGTGTGAGAGTGTGTGTGAGTGTGAGAGAGTGTGTGTGTGTGAGAGAGTGTGAGAGTGTGTGTGAGAGTGTGAGAGAGTGTGTGTGTGTGAGAGTGTGAGAGAGGGTGTGTGTGAGAGTGTGATGAGAGAGTGAGAGTGTGTGAGAGAGTGTGTGTGTGAGTGTGTGTGAGAGTGTGTGTGTGAGGGTGTGTGTGTGTGGGGAGCGGTGGTGCAGTGGTTAGCGCTATGCTGCGCTATGAACCCGGCGACACGGGTTCGATTCCCGCTCACGGCCAACACCAGTGACGATTATCTGAACCGGTCCCGGGCCTCCCGTAGGTCGACTCAGCCTCAAATGAGTACCTGGCGCGGTGTGTAAACATTGCCACTGGGGATACAAAGGCGGTCGGGCGTGGTGCTGGCCACCCACCCCCTCGTGTGCCGTTGCGGCCTTCATAGGTGCTCGCTAATAGCACTTGCCCCTACAGTCTGTTAAGGCTATACGGGGGATCTTTGTGTGTGTGAGAGTGTGTGTGAGAGTATGTGTGTGTGTGCGAGTGTGTGAGAGTGTGAGAGAGTGTGAGAGAGTGTGTGTGTATGTGAGAGTGTGACTGAGAGTCTGTGTGTGAGAGAGTGTATGTGTGTGAGAGTGTGAGAGAGGGTGCAAAACGTGGACCCCCTTAATGGCCGGTTAGAAACATTTTGGCTGGCCTGCCTACGATCCATCTTGGGTTTAACCAGGCTGGATTGTGTGAGGAGCTCACAAATCCTTGAAAGATCTGGGCAAGGTCCCATCGATGAGCTCCTCTGGCAGGCAAGGCTGCATTGGCTGGGTCATGTAGCCCACATGCCCAGCCACCGCATGCCTAAACAGCTTTTGTTCGGCCGGATCGAGGGGGCTTAACGGGCGCGGTACGGGCTAGAGAGGAGATGGAGTGATGTGGTACAGGAGGACGTAGAGCTGAGTGGACTTGCCGATGACTGGTACCAGATCGGCCTCAGTGGAGGAGGTTCGTGAAGGACGCTACTGGGCAGTTGGAGGCAGTCGCCCTCCAAAAACAACAGAAGGCGGAGAAGCGACGCTCACAACAACGAGCTGAGTGCCGGGTGGATAAAGCACAGCAAGTTGGCACAGGAGGGGGCACAGGTGGTGCATCAGCCAGTCATCTCGGTCATCTCAGTCGACCCGTGGCACCTGGGTCTGCCCCGTGACCTGCCAGCGGGGGGTTGGACACTTCACGTGGCCTCAAGGTGCACATGGCCTGGCACAGGCGTCGTGGTGACGTCACCGCCACTTAGTGGCGAATGGCGGTTTTTGTTGTTGTGTGACCGTGTGTGTGTGAGAGAGTGTGCGCGCGTAGGATGATCTGACTCGATTCTGAGCCTCGCCTAGGTCCACTCGGCCTCAAAATAAGTACCTGGTGCGGTGCGTGGTAAACATCGCCACTGGGGAGACAAAGGCGGCCGGGTGCGGTGCTGACCAACCAGCTCCTCGTGCGCCGTGTCGGCCTTCAGAGGTGCTCCTTAACAGCACTTGCCCCAAGAGTCCGCAAAGGCTACACGGGGGATCTTTGTCTTTGCGAGAGAGAGATCTGGACCCATTGCCATCGTTGCCTGGGTCACGTGGCCCGCATGCCCAGCCACCACGTGCCCCAAGCGGCCTCGGTTTGGCCGCATAGAGAGGGGGGGGGGGTGGTGGGATAGGTGGTGGGGGGGGGGTGGTGGTGGTGGAGGGGTGGTGGGGAGTGGCGGTGTTGGCGGATGGTGGTGGCGGGGTGGTAGTGGTGGGGGAGGGGGCGTGGTGGGGGGTAGTTGTGGGGTGCGTGGGTGGTGGGGGGTAGTTGTGGTGGGGGGTAGTTAGTGGTGAGGGGTAGTTGTGGTGGGGGGTAGTTGTGGGTAATGGTGGGGGTAGTTGTGGGGTGGGTAATGGTGGGGGGGGGGGGTGGTGGGGGGGTGGTGGGGGGGGGGTGGTGGTGTGTTGGGGGGGGGGCGGTGGGGGGTAGTTGTGGGGTGGGTGGGTGGAGGGGGGTGGTGGGGGGGTAGTTGTGGTGGGGGGTAGTTGTGGTGGGGGGTAGTTGTGGGTGCTGGTGGGGGGGTAGTTGTGGGGTAGTTGTGGTGGGGGGTAGTTGTAGTGGGGGGGGGGGGGTAGTTGTGGTGGGGTGTAGTTGTGGTGAGGGGTAGTTGTGGGGTAGTTGTGGTGGGGTGGCTGGATTCAAGAACATTCCCCCCTCCATTGTTTCACCAACTCCCGCACCGGGAGCTGGAGTCGAACCTGCGAGTGCCACCTCAGCACCTCCGTGGCAGAATGTCCGAAACTCGAACCCACGGGACAGATGTCCGTGGCACGTTCCCTGTCTTTAGAGGCAACACGGTTTATTAAATCCTTTATATTAAGTTCACTTGCTTGCTTGCTTGCGCGCTTACGACCGTGCAAATCTTTCGGTCGTTTTTTAACCCACTTCCCGTGATCCAATCGAGCTGACATTTTGCACACAGACTCGTTGTGCGTGACAATGTATTTTCCTGAAAAAAAATTTCCTAAATTTTACACTGTTGAGGCAAATTTTTTTGATATTTAATTACCAATTGCTTAATGGTGGCAGGCAATCATCTAACCCATAGGTGGCAGCCATCTCAAGCCAGAGGACGAGAGGACTCTAGCCGCCACGCATATAAAGGATTTATAGTGAAAAACTTTGTTTTTACGGGTTAATTTTTTAATAAACTTCAAACAAGACTCCCCTTAACCCCCACTCTCTATGGAGGAACATCCTCCGGCCTAGCGTGGTCCTCACACCGTGTCAAGCTGGCCCTCAGACCTCCGGCTATCTGTGGCCCTCGGGGAGGCTAACTGACCCGACCCAGCCAAGGTGCGGGTCCTGACCACTGGTCCACGTTCGGCCCTTACAAGGACGTCGGGTCTCGGGGTCCCGGGGTCTCGGGATCTCGGGGTCCCGGGGTCCCGGAGTCCCGGGGTCCCGGGGTCCCGGAGTCCCGGGGTCCCGAGGTCCCGGAGTCCCGGGGTCCCGGAGTCCCGGGGTCCCGGAGTCCCGGGGTCCCGGAGTCCCGGGGTCCCGGAGTCCCGGGGTCCCGGAGTCCCGGGGTCCCGAGGTCCCGGAGTCCTGGAGTCCCGGGATCCCGGGGTCCCGGGGTCCCGGGGTCCCGGGGTCCCGGGGTCGTAGCCTAGCCTGTCTTCGGTTCTTCGTCTTCAGAGCACTGCCCCGAGCTGTCCCCCGAGGTGCCCCTTTTATACTCCGCTCGGGGGCTCTCCGCCCCCGGTCACGCCCCCTTTCTGGAACCTTCCAGGGGGCTCTGGAAGAACCCACCAACCCCTCACCCGGGGTATGGGGTGGGGGGAGAACTCGGCCCCTCAACGGTCCGGCTCCCTCTGTCTTTCCCCAGCTCAGGGTGGCACCCCCTATGTGCCTGTGCCCGCAACTGCAGGTAAGTAGACACCGGGCGGTGTGTGTTGTGTATTTCCGACGCTACACGTGACCTCGACCAACGCAGAGCCAGAGGAAGTCTGCCGCTGTCCCCATCCCAGAATCTAAAGCCAGACCCAGAGGAACTGATGCTGATGCTGCTGCTGCAGTGGAATAACGCGCACGTGCAGAATAAACTCCGGCTCCCCTTCCTCCTCCTGGCCTTGAGATGAATCTTCTTTCTCCTCGAAGGCACTGGTGGAGCCATAAACTCACTCACTCACCAAATTCACTCACTCCACCACTGGTGGAACCACCAACTCACTCACCATATTCACTCATTCACCACTGGTGGAGCCATAAACTCACTCACTCACCAAATTCACTCACTCACCACTGGTGGAACCACCAACTCACTCACCATATTCACTCATTCACCACTGGTGGAACCATCAACTCACTCACCATATTCACTCATTCACCACTGGTCGAACCATCAACTCACTCACCATATTCACTCATTCACCACTGGTGGAACCATCAACTCGCTCACCATATTCACTCACTCGCCACTGGTGGAACCATCGACTCACTCACCATATTCACTCACTCGCCGCTGGTCGAACCAACAACTCACTCACCAAATTCACTCCCTCGCCACTGGTGGAACCACAAACTCGCTCACTCACCAAATTCACTCACTCGCCACTGGTCGAACCAACAACTCACTCACCAAATTCACTCACTCGCCACTGGTCGAACCATCAACTCACTCACAAAATTCACTCACTCGCCACTGGTGGAACCATCAACTCACTCACAAAATTCACTCACTCGCCACTGGTGGAACCATCAACTCACTCACCAAATTCACTCACCACTGGTGGAACCATCAACTCACTCACCAAATTCACTCACTCGCCACTGGTGGAACCATCAACTCACTCACCTAATTCACTCACTCGCCACTGGTCGAACCAACAACTCACTCACCTAATTCACTCACTCGCCACTGGTCGAACCATCAACTCACTCACCAAATTCACTCACTCGCCACTGGTCGAACCAACAACTCACTCACCAAATTCACTCACTCGCCACTGATCAAACCATCAACTCGCTCACCTAATTCACTCACTCGCCGCTGGTCGAACCACCAACTCACTCACCATATTCACTCACTCGCCACTGGTGGAACCATCAACTCACTCACCATATTCACTCACTCGCCACTGGTGGAACCATCAACTCACTCACCTAATTCACTCACTCGCCACTAGTGGAACCATCAACTCACTCACCATATTCACTCATTCGCCACTGGTGGAACCATCAACTCACTCACCTAATTCACTCACTCGCCACTGGTGGAACCATCAACTCACTCACCTAATTCACTCACTCGACACTAGTGGAACCACCAACTCACTCACCATATTCACTCACTCGCCACTGGTGGAACCATCAACTCACTCACCTAATTCACTCACTCTCCACTAGTGGAACCACCAACTCACCAAATTCACTCACTCGCCACTGGTGGAACCATCAACTCACTCACCATATTCACTCACTCGCCACTGGTCGAACCATCAACTCACTCACCTAATTCACTCACATCGCCACTAGTGGAACCACCAACTCACTCACCAAATTCACTCACTCGCCACTGGTGGAACCATCAACTCACTCACCAAATTCACTCACTCGCCACTGGTGGAACCATCAACTCACTCATCAAATTCACTCACATCGCCACTGGTCGAACCACCAACTCACTCACCAAATTCACTCACATCGCCACTGGTGGAACCATCAACTCACTCACCTAATTCACTCACTCGCCACTAGTGGAACCATCAACTCACTCACCATATTCACTCACTCACCACTGGTGGAACCACCAACTCGCTCACTCACCAAATTCACTTCACTCGCCACTGGTGGAACCACCAACTCACTCACCAAATTCACTCACTCGCCACTGGTGGAACCATCAACTCACTCACCAAATTCACTCACTCGCCACTGGTGGAACCATCAACTCACTCACCATATTCACTCACTCGCCACTGGTGGAACCATCAACTCACTCACCTAATTCACTCACTCGCCACTAGTGGAACCACCAACTCACCAAATTCACTCACTCGCCACTGGTGGAACCATCAACTCACTCACCTAATTCACTCACTCGCCACTGGTGGAACCATCAACTCACTCACCATATTCACTCACTCGCCACTGGTCGAACAATCAACTCACTCACCAAATTCACTCACTCGCCACTGGTGGAACCATCAACTCACTCACCTAATTCACTCACTCGCCACTAGTGGAACCACCAACTCACTCACCAAATTCACTCACTCGCCACTGGTGGAACCATCAACTCACTCACCAAATTCACTCACTCGCCACTGGTGGAACCATCAACTCACTCACCAAATTCACTCACTCGCCACTGGTCGAACCACCAACTCACTCACCAAATTCACTCACTCGCCACTGGTGGAACCATCAACTCACTCACCTAATTCATTCACTCGCCACTAGTGGAACCATCAACTCACTCACCATATTCACTCACTCACCACTGGTGGAACCACCAACTCGCTCACTCACCAAATTCACTCACTCGCCACTGGTGGAACCACCAACTCACTCACCAAATTCACTCACTCGCCACTGGTGGAACCATCAACTCACTCACCTAATTCACTCACTCGCCACTAGTGGAACCATCAACTCACTCACCATATTCACTCACTCACCACTGGTGGAACCACCAACTCGCTCACTCACCAAATTCACTCACTCGCCACTGGTGGAACCATCAACTCACTCACCATATTCACTCACTCACCACTGGTGGAACCACCAACTCGCTCACTCACCAAATTCACTCACTCGCCACTGGTGGAACCATCAACTCACTCACCTAATTCACTCACTCGCCACTGGTCGAACCAACAACTCACTCACCATATTCACTCACTCACCACTGGTGGAACCACCAACTCGCTCACTCACCAAATTCACTCACTCGCCACTGGTGGAACCATCAACTCACTCACCATATTCACTCACTCGCCACTGGTGGAACCATCAACTCACTCACTAACTCACTAATTCACTCACTCATCAATGTATTCACCACTGCTGGAACCACAAACTCACTCACCATGTATTCACTAACCACGGGTTGAACCACCAACTCACCAATTCACTAATTCGCCAATTCACTCGCTCACCACTGGTCGAGCCATCAGCCTCACTCACTCACCAATTCACTCACTCACCAATTCACGCAATCGTCAATTCACTCTCTCGCCACTGGTGGAGCCATCAGCCCGCATCAGAACATCACCACGACCACCAGACACGATGCTGAACCCTCCCTGTGAGTGATTCAGCGACGAGGTCGACCTCCACCTCGTCGCATCATCAGCTGACACTCCACCTCGTCGCATCATCAGCTGACTCCCCACCTCGTCGCATCATCAGCTGACACTCCACCTCGTCGCATCATCAGCTGACACTCCACCTCGTCGCATCATCAGCTGACACTCCACCTCGTTGCATCATCAGCTGACACTCCACCTCGTCGCATCATCAGCTGACTCCCCACCTCGTCGCATCATCAGCTGACTCCCCACCTTGTTGCATCATCAGCTGACTCCCCTCCTTGTCACAGCATCAGCTGACTCCCCACCTCGTCACAGCATCAGCTGACTCCCCTCCTTGTCACAGCATCAGCTGACTCCCCTCCTTGTCACAGCATCAGCTGACTCCCCACCTCGTCGCATCATCAGTTGACTCCCCACCTCGTCGCATCATCAACTGACTCCCCACCTCGTTGCATCATCAACTGACTCCCCACCTCGTCACATCATCAGCTGACTCCCCACCTCGTCGCATCATCAACTGACTCCCCACCTCGTTGCATCATCAACTGACTCCCCACCTCGTCACATCATCAGCTGACTCCCCACCTCGTCGCATCATCAACTGACTCCCCACCTCGTCCCACAGCAACTGACCTCCCCACCTCGTTGCATCATCAACTGACTCCCCACCTCGTTGCATCATCAGCTGACTCCCCCACCTCGTCCCACATCAACTGACTCCCCACCCTCGTCCCACATCAACTGACTCCCCACCTCGTCGCATCATCAACTGACTCCCCACCTCGTTGCATCATCAGCTGACTCCCCACCTCGTCGCATCATCAACTGACTCCCCACCTCGTCGCATCATCAGTTGACTCCCCACCTCGTCGCATCATCAGCTGACTCCCCACCTCGTTGCAATCATCAGCTGACTCCCCACCTCGTCACATCATCAGCTGACTCCCCACCTCGTCGCATCATCAACTGACTCCCCACCTCGTTGCATCATCAACTGACTCCCCACATCGTCACATCATCAGCTGACTCCCCACCTCGTCGCATCATCAACTGACTCCCCAACCTCGTCACACATCAACTGACTCCCCACCTCGTTGCATCATCAACTGACTCCCCACCTCGTTGCATCATCAGCTGCCTCCCCACCCTCGTCCCACATCAACTGACTCCCCACCTCGTCCCACATCAACTGACTCCCCACCTCGTCGCATCATCAACTGACTCCCCACCTCGTTGCATCATCAGCTGACTACCCCACCTCGTCGCATCATCAACTGACTCCCCACATCGTTGCATCATCAGCTGACCTCCCCACCCTCGTCACATCATCAGCTGACTCCCCACCTCGTCGCATCATCAACTGACTCCCCACCTCGTTGCATCATCAACTGACTCCCCACCTCGTCACATCATCAGCTGACTCCCCACCATCGTCGCGATCATCAACTGACCTCCCCACCTCGTTGCATCATCAGCTGACTCCCCACCTTGTCGCATCATCAACTGACTCCCCACCTCGTTGCATCATCAGCTGACACTCACTCGTTGCATCATCAGCTGACTCCCCACCTCGTTGCATCATCAGCTGACTCCCCACCTCGTTGCATCATCAACTGACTCCCCACCTCGTTGCATCATCAGCTGACTCCCCACCTCGTTGCATCATCAGCTGACTCCCCACCTCGTTGCATCATCATCTGACTCCCCACCTCGTCGCATCATCAACTGACTCCCCACCCTCGTTGCATCATCAGCTGACTCCCCACCTCGTCGCATCATTCAACTGACTCCCCACCTCGTTGCATCATCAGCTGACTCCTCACCTCGTCGCATCATCAACTGACTCCCCACCTCGTTGCATCATCAGCTGACTCTCCACCTCGTTGCATCATCAGCTGACTCCCCACCTCGTTGCATCATCAGCTGACTCCCCACCTCGTTGCACCATCAGCTGACTCTCCACCTCGTTGCATCATCAGCTGACTCCCCACCTCGTCGCATCATCAGCTGACTCTCCACCTCGTTGCATCATCAACTGACTCCCCACCTCGTTGCACCATCAGCTGACTCCCCACCTCGTTGCATCATCAACTGACTCCCCACCTCGTTGCATCATCAGCTGACTCCCCACCTCGTGCATCATCAATGACTCCCCACCTCGTTGCATCATCAGCTGACTCCCACCTCGTTGCATCATCAACTGACTCCCCACCTCGTTGCATCATCAGCTGACTCCCCACCTCGTCGCATCATCAGCTGACTCCCCACCTCGTTGCATCATCAGCTGACTCCCCACCTCGTTGCATCATCAGCTGACTCCCCACCTCGTTGCATCATCAGCTGACTCCACCTCGTTGCATCATCAGCTGACATCCACCTCGTTGCATCATCAGCTGACCTCCACTCGTTGCATCATCAGCTGACTCCACCTCGTTGCATCATCAACTGACTCCACCTCGTCGCATCATCAGCTGATCCCCACCTCGTTGCATCATCAGCTGACTCCCCACCTCGTCGCATCATCAGCTGACTCCCCACCTCGTTGCATCATCAGCTGACTCCCCACCTCGTCGCATCATCAGCTGACTCCCCACCTCGTTGCATCATCAGCTGACTCCCCACCTCGTTGCATCATCAGCTGACTCCCCACCTCGTTGCATCATCAGCTGATCCCCACCTCGTGCATCATCAGCTGACTCCCCACCTCGTCGCATCATCAGCTGACTCCCCACCTCGTCGCATCATCAGCTGACTCCCCACCTCGTTGCATCATCAGCTGACACTCCACCTCGTTGCATCATCAGCTGACTCCCCACCTCGTTGCATCATCAGCTGACATCCACCTCGTTGCATCATCAACTGACTCCCCACCTCGTTGCATCATCAGCTGACTCCCCACCCGTTGGCATCATCAGCTGACTCCTCACCTTCGTTCGCATCATCAGCTGACACCACCCCTCCTCGTTGCATCATCAGCTGACTTCCTCACCTCGTTGCATCATCAGCTGACTCCCTCCTCGTCGCATCATCAGCTGACTCCCCACCTCGTCGCATCATCAGCTGACTCCCCCACCTCGTGCATCATCAGCTGACTCCTCACCTCGTCGCATCATCAGCTGACACCCCTCCTCGTTGCATCATCAGCTGAACTCCTCACCTCGTTGCTCATCAGCTGACTCCCCACCTCGTTGCAGTCATCAGCTGACACTCCACCTCGTTGCATCATCAGCTGACTCCTCACCTCGTTGCATCATCAGCTGACACTCCACCTCTGCATCATCAGCTGACTCCTCACCTCGTCGCATCATCAGCTGACACCCCTCTCGTTGCATCATCAGCTGACTCTCTCACTCGTTGCATCATCAGCTGACTCCCCTCCTCGTCGCATCATCAGCTGACACTCCCCACCTCTCGAATCATCAGCTGACTCCCACCTCGTTGCATCATCAGCTGACTCCTCACCTCGTCGCATCATCAGCTGACCCCTCCTCGTTGCATCATCAGCTGACTCCTCACCTCGTTGCATCATCAGCTGACTCCCCCTCGTTGCAATCAGCTGACACTCCACTCGTTGCATCATCAGCTGACTCCCACTCGTTGCATCATCAGCTGACACTCCACCTCGTTGCATCATCAGCTGACTCCCCTCCTCGTCGCATCATCAGCTGACTCCCACCTCGTCGCATCATCAGCTGACTCCCACCTCGTTGCTCATCAGCTGACTCCTCACTCGTCGCATCATCAGCTGACACCCTCCTCGTTGCATCATCAGCTGACCCTCACCTCGTTGCACTCATCAGCTGACTCCCCACCTCGTTGCATCATCAGCTGACACTCCACCTCGTTGCATCATCAGCTGACTCCCCTCCTGTCGCATCATCAGCTGACTCTCCACCTCGTTGCATCATCAGCTGACTCCACCTCGTTGATCATCAGCTGACTCCTCACCTCGTTGCATCATCAGCTGACTCCTCACCTCGTTGCATCATCAGCTGACCACTCCACCTCGTGCATCATCAGCTGACTCCTCACCTCGTTGCATCATAGCTGACTCCCCACCTCGTGCATCCTCGCTGACTCCCACCTCGTGCTCATCAGCTGACTCCCCACCTCGTCGCATCATCAGCTGACCCTCACCTCGTTGCTCATCATAGCTGACTCCTCACCTCGTTGCATCATCACACTGACTCCCCACCTCGTTGCATCATCAGCTGACTCCCCACACTCGTCGCATCATCAGCTGACTCCTC